>NC_073628.1:127171363-127474393 GCF_029407905.1 Bubalus kerabau | reverse complement strand
CTGCTCCATTAGCAACACGGAGAGCAGGCCCAGTCTCAGTAAGACTCATGGAATGTTCAGGGTCCCCAGCTTGCCTCACCTACCTGCTGATTTTCTAGGGCAGAGCCTCATGGCTCAGCTGGAAATGCTGGCGAGGTTTCCACACACAGTACAGGTGGCTGAGTTCTGCTGTAATTTACTTTTTCTCTCAGTACTTTCTCCCTCAGTGACTCATTTCACCTGCCAGCACTTGAACTGTAGTTGGATAGCTCTATTTCAAAGAATGATTTCACAAGCTTTTTTCTTTAAAAAGAAAAAAAAAAAAGTCAAGAAATCACCTTACCCTTATCTACAAGCCCCTTGGCTGGCAGGTGACCCTGGTCCCAGGCAGTGGTGCTGATATCCTGGAGTCTTCCTTGCCTCTGTCCACTATAAGTCACTTTACCTTCAACATCAAGACACTCCAAATTCCTCCTGAGTCTTGAGTGCTCAGCTCAGTTTGCTATAGAAACTCAGTGGGCAGCTGCCATCTAAAACCCCTAGGTTCCATATTTAGCTAGAGTCAAATTTTTTCATTAAACTCATGCTTAGCATGAATATCAACCACTCTTTAGAGACACCTGTGAGGGGCGTTTCATGGAGTTTTCATAAACCAGAGCGTAGCTGGAATAATCCCCGTTATTCCCCCAGGAGAGCCAGAAACACGTCCTCAAAGGAACTGAATATCTTCTGCTTCCTTGCTTTTTGGATGGATGTTCAGAGACACGTCTTCCACCCAGTCTCCAACCCACACCTGCTTTCCCCACTGCCCTCTGAGGCAGCCTACCTGGCAGACTACTTGGAGCTCAGGGTGGGGAGTGGCAGTGAAAAGGTGAGGAGGATGAAACACTAAAGCCCCTGAATGCAGATGGAGGCAAGGATGTTTGCCTGGCTTCTCCCTTCTTCCTTTTCTGTCAGCCATGAGGACAAATCACCCATTTGGGCACATTCTCGCTATAGAATTCTAATTTCTCATTGTTTAAGCTTTTGCAGTGATCACCATATAGTCACCCCTCATCCCATCCCCTGCTAGAACTTCCAGTAACAGAAAGTGTTTTTTGGGATGGTTTATACTCAGGCCTGGTGTGTACTCTAGAGAGGCTCACCTAGTAGCCCTAATAATGAAAGTCTTAAATCTAAGCTTTGTATAGCATCATAGGAAATCTGGATACAATCTCAGTTGAGATGCCCCAGCTCAGAGCCTATATTAGTTTACTAGGCCAGCCATAACAAAGTACCACAGGCTGAGTGGCCTAAACACAAACATTTATTTCTTCACAGTTCGCGAGGATAGAAGTCTGAGATCAAGGTGTTGGAAGAGTTGGTTTCTTCTGAGGCCCTTTTCCTTGGTTTACAGATGGATCAACCTTTACTGCTATCCCTCTGTGTGAGCCTGTGTCCTAATTTCCTCTTCTTACAAGGAAACCTGTCATACTAGATTAGGGTCCATCCTAATAGACAACAAACCAGTCAACCCTGAATAGTCATTGAAAGGCCTGATGCTGAAGCTCCAATACTTGGCTATGAAGAGCTGATGCAAAGAGCTGACTCACTGGAAAAGACCCTGATGCTGGGAAAGATTGAAGGCAAAAGGAGTAGGGGGCAGCAGAGGATGAGATGGTTAGATGACATCATCAACTCAATAGACATGAATCTGAGCAAACTCCAGGTGATAGTGAAGGACAAGCAAGCCTGGCATGTTGCAGTCCATGGGGTTACAAAGGGTCGACTTAATGACTGAACAACAACAATAATGATCTCTTTTTAATTTAATTACCTCCTTAAAGACCCTATCTCCAAATAGAGTCACACTTTGAGATATTGGGGGTTAGGACTCAACATATGAACTTTGAGGGGATGCAAGTCAGCCCACAACAAAACTTTTCATTCATTCAAAGTATGGTCCACAGGCCAGGAGCAGCAGCATCACCTGGGAGCACTGTAGAATGGCAGAGCCGTGAACTTCATGCCAGACCTACCTCATTAGAATTTGCACAGTAACAAGATCCCCAGATGATCTGGATATACATTAACATGTGAGAAGCATTGACTTAGCGCACATTTGGATCAATAGATTGTTGTGCACACCAGTAACTTCATTTAATATCTTTTAATGAAAGGCTTTACCCCCCTGTTAAAAATTTTCTAGCATGTAGAACCAGAGAGAGGAAATACTCAAGAAAATGAAAACACAAATTTGAAAGGATACATTCACCCCAATGTCCACAGCAGAATTAGTTACAATGACCAAAATATGGAAGCAACCTAAGTGCTCACCAACAGAGGAATGGATAAAGAAGAGGTGGGGTACATACACAAATACACACATAGTGGAATATCAGTTCAGTTCAGTCACTCAGTCGTGTCCGACTCTTTGCGACCCCATGGATTGCAGCACGCCAGGCCTCCCTGTCCATCACCAACTCCCGGAGTTCACTCAGACTCATGTTCATTGAGTCGGTGATGCCATCCAACCATCTCATCCTCTGTCATCCCCTTCTCCTCCTGCCTTCAATCTTTCCCAGCATCAGGGTCTTTTCCAATGAGTCACTCAGTCATAATAAAAGAATGAAATTTCACCATTTGCAACAACAGAGATGGACCTAGAGAATATTATGCTCCATAAAGTCAGAGAAATACAAATACAGTATGTTTTCACTTCTATGTGGAATCTAAAAAAGTAAAACAACAAACAAACATAACAAAAGAGATACAGATTCACAGATAAAGAGAACAAACTAAAGGTTACCTGTTGGGATAGGAGAGGGAGGACTATGTCGAGGAAGGGAGTTAAGGGGCACAGTTGACTAGGTATAAAATAAGATACAAGGTTGTAATGTACAGTGCAGGGAATACAACCAATATTTTTAAATAACTTTAAATGAAGTATGATCTATAAAAATGCTGGATCACTATATTGTGCATCTAAAACTAACATAACAGTGTTAATCAATGATACTTCGTTTTTTAAAAAAGGAATAAATGAGGGTCCCAAATCACTCTAGAAATCACACCCTGAGAATGGATGCCTATTTTGTTTATGCATGAGGCCAGACCCTTGGATGAAACCCAGTCGTACCACCCAGGGATTTTTTTGAGATTTTCTGAGTTTAAGAGCAAGAAGGTTTACCTGGATATTTTCAATAGTTAGAGATAGGACTAGTAAGTATTCCTTCGCACTTTACCTAAAACATCCACGAGCATCCACTTACGTGATGGGTATACTGTGCTAGGCACTGGGCATACAAACAAAATAAAACCCAGTCCCTGACCTTGTGCGAAGGGCAACATTAAAGAAACACTTAGGGAACACAGAGTAGAGGTTCTTATCCCAATCTGGGGACACCTCAGCTCCCCACTTATTGGGAACCTCTAAACGTATAACCTGATAGGAGTGTCCCCTTCCTCCACTCAGATGCCCTGGAGCCAATAGGCTGTCTGGCAAGAAAACCAAATGCTGACGGAAGCTGTCCTGTCCTAGAAGGTAAGAGGAGGGACGTTCAGGGCACGCATGTTGAGTTTGGCTGTGATGACTTCCAGTGGAAGGTTAAAAGGGAGCAGTCAACTAAGTTCCCAAGAAAGTAAAGAATAGCCAAGGGAACTTCCTTGAACCCATGGAGAGCTTCCCAAAGTGGAAGTTCTAAGTTCAGATCTGCCAAGGGACACAGACACCTGATGTGATTTACCTGGTGAGCCTATCGGTGCACTCACCAAGCTCATGCTCTTTACCCAGCAGAGTCCTGGACACATATTTCTCCCAGTGCAGAGAGTGCACCAGGTCTGGACCAAGTTCTTTCGTTTGACAGCTCCTTAATTCAGTCCTCACAATAATACTGCAAGGTAGTTTATCATTATCCCATTTTATAATTGAAATGGAACTCAAAGGGTTTAGATAACTTGCTCAAGTCATGCAGTTTTTAAGCACAGAAACAGTATCAAATCCAGATCTAAATCTGTTAACAACCTGCTCGAGCTCAAAGCTTGCAATCTTTCCAGAACATTATGCTGCAACAAAATGATCAGGTTCTAGGGTAGTGGGAACAAGGTTTTTTGTTTTTTTTTTTTAAAGGCAGCCTCTTATTCATCAGAAATTGTCCATTTGATGCCTAAATGTTCACAGTGTACACACAAGGCCACAGTTAAGCCTTGCAACTCATACATGCTATTTTTCTTGCTAATAAATGCATTTTGTGTAATAAATAGGGACTTTGGAAAGCAGTCCCATTCCTTCCAGATGGGATGGAAGCTAGGTGTGTGGGTTGCCCTGCTGGTCCCTCCCCAGCTTCCTCCATTCTTGTCGCATTTCCCAGAGTGAGAAGGGCACAGCTCAGAATTTCTGTTCTTTAAAGCGGAACAAAGGCCGTCTCTTACTTTTCCCCAACCCCTTAAGATAGATACTTTTATTTAGAAATTTAGCCTGTGGGAAAAACCGCAATCAAATAAGATGGGGGAATTCCCATTTTGATCCTTATTGTTACTCTCCTTCACAGGCAGCTGATGGATGCATAAGCTAAATATGAATCCAAAAGTATGTTAAAGACCAGATTTAGGTTGTTTGTTTTTTTTTTAATGCACGTAGTATACCAATAAAATTCAATGGGGAAAGAATAGTTTCTTAACAAATGGTACTGGGACCATTGGATTATAACATACAAAAGAATGAAGTTGGATCCCTTTCTCATACCATACAGAAAAATTAACCAAAATGAATCATAGATCCAAAAATAAGAACTAAAACTATTAAACTTTTAGAAAAAAAATATGTGTATATGTTTATGACCATAAGTTAGGCTGCTGCTGCTGCTAAGTTGCTTCAATCGTGTCCAACTCTGTGCGACCCCATAGACGGCAGCCCACCAGGCTACCCCGTCCCTGGGATTCTCCAGGCAAGAACACTGGAGTGGGTTGCCATTTCCTTCCCCAATGCATGAAAGTGAAAAATGTCGCTCAGTCATGTCTGACTCTTAGCAACCCTATGGACTGCAGCCTACCAGGCTCCTCTGTCCATGGGATTTTCCAGGCAAGAGTACTGGAGTGGGGTGCCATTGCCTTCTCCATAAGTTAGGCAAACCCTTCTTAATTATGACACCTAATGCACAAGAAAGAATAAACTGGATTATATGAAAACTAAAATCTTTGTGTTGCAAAAAATACCATCAAACAAGTGAAAACACAACCCACAGATTAGAAGAAAATATGTATGAACTGTATATCTGATAACAGATTTGTACCCAGAATATATAAAGAACTGTTACAACTCAATAATTTTAAAGATAACTTAATTACAAAATATGCAAATGAACTGAGTAGATGTTCCTCCTGAAAAAGATATACAAATGGTCAATAGACACATGAAAAGTTGCTCAACATCATTAATCATCAAGGAAATGGAAATCCAAACCACAATGAGATACTACTTCACACCACTGGAAGGATGATACTCAAAAAGGCAAGTGCTGAGCAGAGTTCCAAGTACTATACAGTAGGTTTTTATTGGTTATCCCTTTTAAATACAGCAGTGTGTACATGACCTTCCCAAAGTCCTTAACTATCCCTTCCCCCCAGCAACCTTGCTTAGTGTTATGTGCCAGCCTGAATGGGAGTGGGCTTTGGGGGAGAATGGAAACATGTATATGTACAGCTGAGTCCCTTCACTGTTCACCTGAAACTGTCACACTGTTAACTGGATATACCCCAATACGAAATGCTTTTGGTATTAAAAAAAATCAAAATTAAAACAAACAAACAAAAAGGCAAGTGTTGGTGATGATGCAGAGAACAGTGGACCCCAGTAACCTGCTGGCAGGAACGTAAATAGCTGCAAGTGCTTTGGGAAGCAGTGCAGCAGTCCTCCGCATCAATTCTACTCCTCGGTATACACCCCAAAGAAACCGAAACGTGCATCTGCTCCAAAGCTTGCACACGGATGTGCGCAGCAGCATTGTTCATAGTAGCCAAGTAATGTGTAAACAGCTTGTATGTCCATCAGCTGATTAAAGGGGGGATAAGCTGTGGAATACATCCACACAACGTAATGTTATTCAGCAATAAAAAGAAATGAAGTCCTGATACATGCTACAACATAGGTGAACTTTGAAAATATTCTAAGGAAATAACCTAGTCAGAAAAGCCCCATATTGTAATGGTGTAAGTCATAGGAAGTGACTGCAAATGGGTAAGGGGTTTCTTTTGAGGGTTATCAAAGTATTTTAAAATCATCAGTAGAGATGCTTTCGCCACTCAGTGAACTTTGTAAAAACTGTTGAATTGTACACTTTAAATGTGTGAATGATATGCTATGTGAGCTTTATTTCAATAAAGCATATGAACATATGTGCATGTATATATATAAAACACATACATACAAATATATGTATTAAAATGCCATATAAAACCTAGGCAATCTTAAGAATGGAATGAAGCACCTCCAGGCACTCTGCTTCAACCTGGTGAATGGGGCTGTGTGCCAGACGGAGAATGAAAAGCAACTAGATAATGTTACTTTCTAAACAGCTTTATTGAGGTGTAATTTATATGAGACAAAAAGTCCCCATTTGAAGCTTCCAGTTTGGTAAATTTTGACAAATGTAACCCCCAACACCATCAAGATATAGAATATTTTTATTACCCCCAAAAGTTCCCTTGTGCGTATTTATGCCCAAAGCCTAGCTTCAGGCAACTCTTGATCTGCTTTAGGTCCTTATAGGACGGTTTGCCTTTTCCATGATTCCATATAAATTAAACCAGACAGTGTGTACACTTTGGATCTGGGCTTTAAACAAACTCAGCCTAAAATATGTGATATTCAACTGTGTTGTCATGGGTATCTCTAGTTCATTGCTTTTTAAAAACGTTGATAGTACTACCCCATATGAATATATTATGATTTGTTTATCCATTCATCTGCTTATGAACATTTGGGATTTTTCTGATTTGGGTTTTTATGATCATTAAGGTACAAGTTTTAGTGTGGCCATAAGTTCTCAACGCTCTTCGATAACTACATAGAAATGGGATACATAGGATTTTATGGTAAGTATATGCTTAACTTTATAAGAAACCATCAAGTGAAGTGAAAGTCACTCAGTCGTGTCCGACTCTTTGCGACCCCATGGACTATACAAGTCCATGGAATTCTCCAGGCCAGAATACTGGAGTGGGTAGCCGTTCCCTTCTCCAGGGGATCTTCCCAACCCAGGGACTGAACCCAGGTCTCCTGCATTACAGGCAGATTCTTTACCAACTGAGCCACAAGGGAAGCCCTGATTCCCAAAATATTCAATATCATTTTGCATCAGTTCAGTCGCTCAGTCGTGTCCGACTCTGTGTGACCCCATGAATTGCAGCACACCTGGTCTCCCTGTCCATCACCATCTCCCAGAGTTCACTCAAACTCACATCCATCAAGTCAGTGATGCCATCCAGCCATCTCATCCTCTGTCATCCCCTTCTCCTCCTGCCCCCAATCCCTCCCAGCATCAGTCTTCTCATAATCACCAGCAATAAATGAGGGTTGAAATCTTTTTAATTTTAGTCATCCTAAAGTGGGTATCTCAATGATTTTAAGTTGCATTTCCTTGATGGCTAAAGTAAATGGAGCATCTTTTCATGTGATTTTTGGCCATTCACATATCTTCTCTCGTGAAGTGGCTGTCTAAGTCTTTTGCCTATTTAAAAAATTGAATTGACTTTTTATTACTGAGTTGTATGAGCTCTTCATATATTCTGGATTCAAATCCTTTACCAGCTAAGTTATTTTCATCTATGGCTAGAAATTTCATTTTCTTAATGGTGTCTTTTTAAATAATGTTTTTGATGAAGTCCAATGCATCCATTTTCTTTAATGTTTCAAATTTTATGTGCCCTAAGAAATTGTTGCCTACCCCATGACTGCAAAGACTTCCTATGATTCCTGTTTTATAGTTTTGTAATTTTATATATATTTCAAGTTAATTTTTGTGTCTAGTGTGAATCAAGGAGAAGGCAATGGCACCCCACTCCAGTACTGTTGTCCGGAAATTCCCATGGATGGAGGAGCCTGGTAGGCTGCAGTCCATAGGGTTGCTAAGAGTCAGACACGACTGAGCGATTTCACTTTCACTTTTCACTTTCATGCATTGGAGAAGGAAATGGCAACCCACTCCAGTGGTCTTGCCTGGAGAATCCCATGGACGGAGAAGCCTGGTAGGCTGCAGTCCATGGGGTCATACAGAGTTGGACACGACTGAAGTGACTTAGCAGTAGCAGCAGCAGTGTGAATCAAAGGTTGAGGTTCACTTTTGAGTATGAATAACAAGTTTTAGCACCATCTGTTGAAAAGATTATTTCTCCATTGAAGCACTGTCTTAGCACCTTCTCCAAAACTACAAGGATTCCTCAAGTTTTCCTCATACAGCCACACACACACTGCCCTCCCACTTTCCTCCCATGCCCTCTTACTTAACCAGAGCAACCACCAATCTGTTCTCCATTTTGACCACTTCATTGTTTCAAGAACAGTATATGAATGAAATTATAAAATATATCACCTTCTGAGGTTGCTTTTTACTCTGCTGTTCTGTATTTACCCACACATAATGCTCTTCCCTCACCTGTGGGGATCTAAGTTTCATTGATATTAGTCACCTTGCATCTTAAGAATTTGCATTTCAGGTCTACTGGTGAAGGATTTTGCCAGCTTTGTTTCTCTGAAAAAGTGTTCATCTTTGTTCCTGAAGGCTATTTTTACTGTCTATAAAGGTCTAGGTTAACAGTTTATTTGTGGTTTAGGTTAACAGCTTATCTGGGATTCCCTTGTGGCTCAGCTGGTAAAGATTCCACCTGCAATGCAGGAGACCTGGGTTTGATCGCTGGGATGGGAAGATCCCCTGGAGAAGGGAAAGGCTACCCACTCCAGTATTCTGGCCTGGAGAATTCCATGGACTATAGAGTCCAAGGGGTCGCAAAGAGTTGGACAGGACTGAGTGACTTTCACTTATTTGATGGTTGCTTTTGTTTCAGCATTTTAAAGATAACAGTTCATTTTCTTCCATCTAAAAAAGTTTCTAACAAGAAGTATCTGGACATTGTTATCTTTATTCCCCTGTAAGTAATGCTTTATGTCTGTATATACTATTTTTCTGTTCTTAAAATTTTATATTTATAAACTGTTTTCAGTAATTTGACCAGTAATTCTTTTGATGTAATTTTCTTTTGTGTTTATCCTGATTGGGGATTGTTGAGCTGCTTGGATATGTGAACTTACAATTTTCATAAAACTTAGATTTTAGCTATTATTCCTTTTTTTAACTCTCCTCCCTTTCAGAGACTACAATTACATGCATATTTATAGTAGCTCTTTTAATGGGCTTATCTGCTCATTATATCTTAACTGCCATTTTGAGCCTCTTTCTATTAACTGATCTTTCTCTTAATTATGGACATTTTTTTCCCCTCTAATGCATGTCTAATAATTTTGGACTGGGTACTGGAAATTGTGTCTTTTATGCTATTGAATGTTGGATTTTATTATCTTTAACGAGTGCTGGGCTATGTTCTCTAAGGCAATTAATTTACTTGCACATCAACTTGATCTTTTAAGTTTTATTAGAACCTTAATAAGCAGGGTTTGGGCTTCCCTGATGGCTCAGATGGTAAAAGAATCTGCCTGCAAAGCAGGAGACATGGGTTTGATCCCTGAGTTGGGAAGATCCCCTGGAGAAGTGAATGGCAACCCACTCCAGTATTCTTGCCTGGAGAATTCCACGGACAGAGGAGCCTGGCAGGCTACAGTCCATGGGGTCACAGAGTCAGACACGACAGAGTGACACACGAGCAGAGTTTACCCTAGGACTCATTTAATTCTATGACTAAGCCTTGACTCTTTGGGGTTTTGGATTGAACTCAGTCTTCACCAAGAAGCCTCCACTCTGGCTGATTAGAACTCACACTTCTACTAGCCCTGTATGACCTCTAGGGATTATTCAACTTAAGGCACTCAGTCATTCTTGGCCTGCCTCACGAGCTTTCGCCCTACAGTGAGTACTCAGAAGTAGATGCAAGAGGACCTCTATGCAAATCCCGAGAATTTCCTACACAGCACACTCCAGTCACCTTAGCCCCTCCAAATTCTCATTTCTATCTCCTGAATTCAGTGATGCCACCATGCTAAGCTTGAGTCTGTACTGTGGTCCAGAAAGTGCCTCTAGACAGAAAGCTAATACTCCCATAGGGCTCACCTCACTTGTTTCCCTTCTCAGAGGGGTCAGAAACTGCACTGCCTGTTGTCTGGTATCTGAAGAGAGTCGTTATACAGACTCTGCCTGGCTGTTCTTGCTTTTTCAGTAGGAGAACAAGTCCAGTCCAGTTATTCCCTCACATATGGAATTAGAAGCAACTGATGCCATGAAGTGGCCTAGGGCTGTCCCTCCCTCCCACCCTACCCCCAAAACCGTTTCTGGTGGTATTCAACACCCAAGACGTGATTTAGGTTTGATGGTTTCCTCTGAACCCAGAGCACAAGAGTTGGGATGAAAAAGCATAGGGTACTCTCCCAGAAAAGATTTTCAGCTCCCTTTTCCCACTGTGAGCCATGCTCATCCGATGCCCTCCCAAACCCCTGTTCTAAATGTACTTACACCTCTGCTAACAGCTGCAGCCTCTATTAGTCAGCTAGCTTCCCCCAGTCTTCTCGTCCTGGTCCCAGCATTATCATACCTCATCAGTGGCATGTCAAGTCTCCCATCTTAGGTCCTTTCTTTCTTAATATCCATTGTCAAGGTGAAGATCTCTGACAGAGGGGGATGAGAAGTGGCCCACTACAGAGTGAACCTTTCTGATATCACTGCGGTCCTCGGCGATATTTATACATTCTTCCTACACTAGTTGCCTGTTTCTCTCCCTTCTCAGCACCAACAAGCTTCATAGTTGTGAGATCCTTAGGCTTGAGGGCACATAAATCATCATCACTTCAACTCCTCACTCCTCCACACCATCCTTCCTTAGGATGACTCACACTGCCTTTGGATGCTGGTACCAGCTCTGACACTTATTAGCTGGGTAGCCCTAGGCTATGTACTTACTCCCTTTGAACTTGTGTTCATACTTTCGTATACAGATCATACATTCTGTATACTTTTACAGTTATTTTAAGGCTTAAGCAAGATAATCCATAGTAAAGTACCATACCTGGGCCACAGCAAATGCTTAATAATGTTAGATGTGGTGGTGATGATTAAAAGTAGCTTCTCATCTAGTCTACATATCATCCCTCTGCCCGACCTATTCCAATTACTCCTTAACTTCTGGTTATGCATGTTCAGAATCATTTCATGTCTACTCAGATTTTCCATTTTATTAAAGAAAAAAAAGGAGTATGTTCTTTTCTTCCCTTTTCCAGCTCTTCATAAACATGGCTTATCAACTCTTGAGTTTTGTACCATCTCATTCTTAACTCCTTCTAATCTAGCTTCTATCCACCAACACTTTTTATCTCTTTTAAAAATCACCAGTGGCCTCTAGGCTGTATTAAGTAGACTTTAAAAAAGCCTACTAGTCCATGGCCTTTCTACAGCCTTTGACAGAATTGCCCATTCCCTTCTTCTGTGGCTGTAAGAACCACTATACTGCCCTTTTCACTTCCTGCCTAAGGGGGACTGAATCACTGGTCTTACTCCTTCATTCTCCTGTGCAATGTCATTACCCTCACCCCAACAACGTCCTTATGGTAGGTGTGACTTCATCTGAAAAATGAGATGTGAGAAAGCTGACCATGCACTCGGGCTTGAAATGTGCTTGCATAGTTGGGATTTCTCTCTTGTGCCCCGCCTTGTGCCATGAGAGGAGCACGCCACTGATTCAAAGGCACAAAAAGAAAAAAGACAAAAGAAACACAGGAAGTAGTTGAGGAGAAATTACTCCTGATATAGCTGACAGTAAATAATTGCAGAGACTAGTGATCATAAAAGATACAAACCAAAGAATTTAAAAATTCAGACAGACCAACAACCCCAAACGACACTGAGACGGTAATAAGAAATTTAAATAAAATATTAATAAATACAGTTCAGATAAGCAGAATTGATAGCCTCTGATTTATTTTTTAAAGCTCCAAGTGATTCTAATATGCAGCCAGTTTTAAGAGTTATTCATCAAAACCACTTGGGATGGCTTTGTTTCCCTTGGCACGTAATATAATTATGCCCAATGAGGCACAGAAGAGTCTGCTGAAGGTGGAGGTGGAGTTTTGGGGAAATGCTTCCTTACTTTTAAATGGAGTCAAAGGGAGCAAGTTGTTTTCTACTTCTGCTGGGCACTGCAGTACCTGCATATGAACCCTGGAACTCTGGCCAAGGGTAATGCCATTGTGGAAGACACCAGAGAAGAAAGACGGAAGGAACCTGATAACTGCTGTTGAGCCACCAGACTAAACAGTGTGCAGAAGCTCTATGCTACGGCGTCTTATACTGGAAGAGAATAAAGTTTCCCAATGTTTAAGTCAATTAAAAGACGCTTTCTCCTTGGAAGGAAAGTTATGACCAACCTATATGGCATATTGAGAAGCAGAGACATTACTTTGCCAACTAAGGTCCACCTAGTCAAGGCTATGGTTTTTCCTATGGTCATGTATAGATATGAGAGTTGGACTGTGAAGAAAGCTGAGCGCCGAAGAATTGATGCTTTTGAACTGCGGTGTTGGAGAAAACTCTTGAGAGTCCCTTGGACTGCAAGGAGATCCAATCAGTCCATTCTGAAGGAAATCAGCCCTGGGATTTCTTTGGAAGGAATGATGCTAAAGCTGAAACTCCAGTACTTTGGCCACCTCATGTGAAGAGTTGACTCCTTGGAAAAGACTCTGATGCTGGGAGGGATTGGGGGCAAGAGGAGAAGGGGACGACAGAGGATGAGATGGCTGGATGGCATCACTGACTCGATGGATGTGAGTCTGGGTGAACTCCGGGAGTTGGTGATGGACAGGGAGGTCTGGCGTGCTATGATTCATGGGGTTGCAAAGAGTCGGACACGACTGAGCGACTGAACTGAACTGACTGACTGTTTAAGCCAATAGGAGTCAGAAATTTCTGTCTATAGCTGAAAGCATTCTAACTTATGACCAAGTAGGACTGTTCATAGAAATGTAAGAATTGGCTATTATTAGAAAACCTAGCAAACATGCCATACTTTCATCTATATATATTATATATTCCAAAGTTCCTATGGAAACATGAACAAGGATATTCTTCAGAGCACTGTTTGTGGTACCAAACCATGGGAAGTAACCTAAGTCCATCACTAGAGGACTGGATAAGCAAAATGTAGTTTTTTGTAACACTGAATTCTCTGCATAACCACACCAGGAGTAATATAATAGATTTCTATCATATTACTAAAGGCAACTAATTTTAAAATTATGTCTATGTATATGTCGTAGTATAGATATAATAATGCTAAAGACCACAGTGTTGAATGAAACAAAAAAACCATGATTATAGCACAATAACTTTCATGTGAATTAAACACGAACACCCAACATATGACACCTGCTGTTTCTCAAGGATATGCGTATCTCTAGATATACAAATAGAAGGTAAAATGGGAGTTACGGTGAAAAGAATAGTTAAAAAAAAAGGACCTTGACAGATCAAGGCTGGGAGCGTCCCATACTTTGGGGAGTATAAGTAACTTAATTTTCTCTACTTGAGATAAGGGGAAGGAGAGAGGAGAGGGAAGAGAAGGGAAGAAGGGAATGAAAGAAAGAAGAGCAACAAATACCTGTAAATGTAATTCACATTAATAGAATGAAATAAAACACAGATGGTTCCCAAGAGATACAGAAGCAGCTTTCAATAAAACTTACCATGAATTATTCTTAAGAAGACAAGATTAGTAAAGCACTGCTTTAACCTGAAAAGGGCATCTATCCAAAACCTAGAGTCAACATTATTCTTAACAGTAGAACCTTAAAAGCTTTGCTTTTAAAGTCAACAAAAGAAGAAAGGCTAAAATGACTACTACTGTTCACTATTATATGGAATGTGCCCCCAAATTTAATAAGAACAAAGAGTGATGATGATTAGAGCATGAATTAAAATTATATACATAGATTATATACTTATCTACATAGAAAACACAAGAAAATCACCAGAAAACACTAGAACTAATAGAAGGGTGCTAGATATAAAATCTACATGCAAAAATAAATAGCATTATTTTGAGAAACAATATCAATCAGAAATTTTAATAAGGAAAAAAGAGAATATTCATGATAGAAATAAACACTGTAAAATATCTAGGAATAAACTAATGAGAATGTGTAGAACATTTATGGAGAAAATGATCACATCTATATAAGAAATTTTATATTTAATATAAGATTTAATATAGTAATTATATTGACATTAATGTATAATATATTAATATATTTAATATAAGAATTTATGTTTAAATTCTTGAATAAATGGAGAAAGAAGACATTATGGTAAGACTCAGTGTTATTAAAAAATTAAGCAAACTCCCAAGAGTTTTTAGGGCACTGTTACTTATTTTAAAATTTCAATACAAGAATAACAGTACATGGATATTGTCAAGTAATTAACCTCCAATTAAAATAAATAAATTTATATTTTAAAAAAATAAATTAAAATAAATTAATTAATTAAAAAAAGATAATTTTTTAAAGAATGGCAAAGAAGAAAACTGGTCAAAATACACTGAACATCTGCATTAAAGTAGATGCTTATGCCATGATACACAAATAAATTGGTAGATCAGATTAAACCACCTGGGCACAATTCTCTTTGACATCTCAAATTTAACAAATACAAAACTGAAACCCTCATCTATCCCTCCCTGCCCCTAATCCTAAACCCATCCTTCCCCCATCTCCCCCTTTTCCACTGACAAACACTCTTTGGAATTTGTTTACCACAGGAGGAAAAGTGGTTTCGCCGATTTCCCTAAGATTCAATTTTTCGCTCCTCCATAGACGGGGATGCACCAAGACTTATTCCCTGAAATCATACTAAAATAGCCAGGAGTAAATAGGCCTATGGGAAAAACTAAAATCTCTTTCTTGCCCTTCTCCCTACAATGACGGAGGTCCCTTGAGTCCCGATCTCTGTGGGGCCTTTGATTTTATGGGCTTCTCTTGAGAGGCAAGAAAATGCAGCAGCATTTAACATCCACAAACAAAAGAAATCAACTCCATCCCTGTTTTTTCAAGGAGCACTAAAGCAGTTTGCAACACAAACTACTGGGCTCTGTGTGGGGCAGTGAAGGGCATCCAGTTTCCTCACAGAATCCCTTAGTGCCCTTCATGTAACTTAGCACCCCTATACCCCTCTAAGTGCTGGTCAGACTCAGGTGTATTAGCTCTGCCTCCGGCAGGTCACAGTAAAAATCAACTCAAAGTGGATTAAGTACACAGGCTTGCCCTCTCCACCCATCCTTCACTAACCCTAGCTCTCAGCTTGAGTTAACCAGTTCTCAAATAATTTGGTGATTCGTCTTTCTCCAGGGAAATTATAAGTCAATTTAGGGTGCGGCTTTCCCCCAGACTGAAAAAAAAAAAAAAAAAGGCTAATACCACCAAGCCTGATTTCCACAGCTCACCAGTCAGAATAAATGACTTGCTCCAGGATTTGCTACTGGAGGCAGAAAGATGCTTTTCAGAATTTCAGCTATGCCATTCCTAATTAAAGGTGTAAGTGAGCTGCTCATTTGTGTGAAAAAGAAGAGAGAAGGGAGTGAGCGCAGGTGCACAGCAGGAGGAAAAAGATGGGGCCACAGAATCTGAAGCAGGGCGCTGAGCGCAGTGACACAGAACGCCTCATCTGTTCCTAAATCAAAGGGAAAAAGTGGTTCTGAAGCCCAGCTCCCATGAGGCTGTGGATGAAACTGCAACCTCAGGAAGTGAACAGGCTGTCAACATCTGTAGCTAGCAGGATGCAAGATGTCTGATTTTCCACACCTGCATCAACATCCACCAGCTTCACTGGCAACAGTGACTGACAACGACAGTACCCCATCAACACCCAGAAGTTTCTCCCCAGTCTGTGCCCATTTCCCCACTGCACTATTGCATGCACGTTATTTATTTGTTCTGCAAATAAACAAACAACTTCTACATACCTATTGCTATACTGCCTTCTGAGAGGCATAGACAAGGTATCAGACTTCCCCAGTAGCTCAAGTGATAAAGAACCTGCCAAAGAACCTGGGTCGGGAAGTTCCTGTGGAGGAGGAAATGGCAACCCATTCCAGTCTTCTTACCTGGGAAATTCCAAGGACAGAGGAGCCTGTGGGGCTACAGTCCCTGATGTTACAATGAGTTGGACATGGCTGAGCACACAAGCATTTTCTAGTTGATTTAAGTATTTAGTTCCAGGTATAAATCCTGGTAGCTCAGCTGGTAAAGAATCTGCCTACAATACAGGAGACCTCACAGGGTTTGATTCCTGGGTTGGGAAGATCCCCTAGAGAAGGAATAGGCTACCCACTCCAATATTCTTGGGCTTCCCTGGTGGCTCAGATGGTAAAGAATCTGCCTGTAATGCAAGAGACCTGGGTTCAATCCCTGGGTTGGGAAAATCCCCTGGAGGAGGGCATGGCAACCCACTCCAATATTCTTGCCTGGAGAATCCCCACGGACAGAGGATCCTGGTGGGCTCTAGTCCATGGGGTCAAGAGTCAGATGCGACTGAGCGACTAAGCACAGCACACATACAACAGTGATTCTTTAGTATTTTTATAGATCATCCACATAAAGTTATTACAAACAGTGTATCAGTTCAGTTCAGTCTCTCAGTCACGTCCGACTCTTTGCAACCCCATGAATTGCAGCAGGCCAGGCCTCCCTGTCCATCACCAACTCCCGGAGTTCACTCAAACTCACGTCCATCGAGTCGGTGGCGCACGCTATACGAAATACTAAACAGTGTATACGCTATACAAACTACTCTTGCTGCTTATCCATTTTATTCATAGTTTGTACCTCTTAATCTAATACCCCTATCTTGCCTCTCCCTGCTTCCCTCTCCCCACTGGTTACCAGTGTATCTGTGAGTCTGTTTCTATTTTATCTTAAATACATTCATTTATTTTTTAGACTCTACATATGAGGGATAACCTACAGTATTTGTCTTTCTCTGTCTGACTTATTTCACTTAGCATGATATTCTATAGGTTCACCCATGGGAACCTAATGTTGCAAATGCATTTCATTTTTAGGGCTGAATAATATTCCACTGCATATACCACAACTTCTTTATCTATTTATCTGTTGACAGATGTTGGCAAATGTAAATAATGCTGCTCTTAACACTGGAGTGCATGTATCATTTTAAAATAATGTAATAATGTTTTCATTTTCTTCAGATAAATACTCAAGAGTAGAACTGTTACATCATATAGTACTTCTATCACAAGTTTTTTAGGAACTTCCATATATTTTTTCATAGTGACTATACCAATTTCCAATCCAACCAACAGTGTAAAAGGATTCCCCCTCTCCACACCCTTGCCAACATTTGTTATTTGTGGTCTTTTGATGACAGCAATTCTGACTATCTTTTCAGGTGCCTGTGGGCCATCTGTGTGTCTTCTTTGGAAAAATGTCTATTTGGGTCTTCTGAGGATTTTTAATTGAGTTTTTTATTTGGTATTGAATTGTATGAGCCATTTATGTACTCTGGATATTAACCTCTTATTGATCACGTCATTGCAAATATTTTCTCTCAATCTGTATATTGTCTTTCATTTTGTTGATGGTTTCTTTGGCTGCACAAAAGCTTTTAAGTTTAATTAGGTCTTATTTGGGTTTTTTGTTGTTTCTCTTTGTTTTTTGCTTTTATTTTCCTTAGGAGACAGATTTAAAAAAAAAAAAAAACTGTTACAATTTACATTAAAGAGCAGTATGCCTATGCACATGGCACCCCACTCCAGAACTCTTGCCTGGAAAATCCCATGGACGGAGGAGCCTGGTGGGCTGCAGGCCACGGGGTCGCTATGAGTCAGACACGAATGAGCGGTTTCACTTTCACTTTTCACTTTCACACATTGGAGAAGGAAATGGCAACCCACTCCAGTGTTCTTGCCTGGAGAATCCCAGGGACGGGGGAGCCTGATGGGCTGCCGTCGATGGGGTCGCACAGAGTCAGACATGACTGAAGCGACTTAGCAGCAGCAGTATGCCTATGCTCTCTTCTGGGAGGTTCATGATTTCTGATCTTATATTTAGGTCTTTTATTTTCCTCTTGTATTGATCCCTTTATCATAATATAATGCTCTTCTCTTTTTGTTTTGTTATAGATTTTGTTTAAAAGTTAATTTTTTCTATATGAGTATTACTACCTCGACTACTTATCATTTCTGTTTGCGTGAAACGTCTTCTCCCATCCCTTCACTTGCAGTCTGTGTGTCTCTAGCTCCAAAATCAGTGTCTCACAAGCAGTAAATAGCTGAGTCCCATTTTTTAATCCAGTCAATCACCTTGCATTTTTTGATTGGAGCATTTAGTCCACTGACACTCAAAGTATTGGCTGAGCTCTCCCCTTGGCCGCTGCCACCCCTGCCCTGGTTTGGAGCTGTGCTGCAGGGCAGGCTGTGTGCCCACTATGTGGCTAGAACCACTCACTCCATGAAACCTCCTTTTCTCTGAGTCCCCTCCTAGGGACAGCGGTCCCAACATAATCCCATCTCTTCCCTTCCTATTTGCTTCTGTGGATCTTTGCTATAGTCTTGGTTGTACAGGAATGTCTCTGTCAGCTTCCAGTTAATTTTCAGGGAGAATTTTTCCACATATAGATGTGTTTCCAATGTGTTCATAGAGGGAAGGTGAGACCCACATTCTCCTATTCTGCCATCCTGACCTCTTCCCTCCAGTTACTACTTACTTCATCCTGTTTCTCCAGCAGGATGACAGGGACCTCATCTACCTTGCTCATCACTGTATTCCTGATAAGAGACTGCCTGGAAGACAGGTGGTACCAAATGAATAAGTGAATGCATAGTCCCTTTCCTCCTGTCATTGACAATATAAGCCAAACATACAAATGTAACCGAAAATTACTTAAATGCATAAATATTGAAGTCACTTAGTTCTGATTCTGAATTATAAATTTGGTATATGAATTCAATATTGTACTCAGTTATTTCTGTATGTTGACATCTTTGGACATTATAGAATCTCTAGATAAAAGAACTCCTTTAGATGATTTTATTAAAAAAAAAATGCAGTGCCCCAAAGGGTGGTTTTTCTTGCCATGTGTAATCATGGATGCACATTATCAAGCAAGTAAGCGATCTTCTAACAAAACAGTAATTGGGCAAAGCCCATCCTCATGTGAATATGAAAGAAAGAAGTCAAATCTAATGAGGAAGACCTCAGGATAGATTCAGAGAGTTCTGGAAGGAATCATCTGACGCCACCACCCAAGAACACACCTGACCTAATTCCTCAGACTGCAAGATCAAACTCACCCTCAAAAATCCTGAGTGACGAGACCTGGGATGGCAGAGACTGGGCTCAGATGGTAAACCCAGTGGCCTCCCAATTACTCCAAAGTATGAAGCAAGGTTAGCAGGGGAACGTGTTGTCTCCTTTGCTATGTCAGAGATGCTTTTGGTGTACTTGTGAGCAGGGAAGATGGGGAAGAAAACACAAACATGAGGATGAGGAGTAGGAGGGGAAATCAGTCCCATTTCAGGCTGCATGTACTTGCTGGGGAATTGCTGAGGTGTTTCTCTTTGTTTGGAAGGAAGAAATCGATGCTTGTATCTAAACTCTAGCCTAATTAGAAGCCACAACGGGCAGAATCTCTAAAGCTTTTCAGCCCTGAAAAGAGAAACCATCACCACATTATCACTCTGCAAAATGGAGTCATTAATACCCAGTAAAACACAGAAACTGTGAAAAAGACTGTGAAGCATGAAGCCACCAACATTTAGCAGGAATGAGTAATAAACCCAGGTAGCAGTGGCGAGGGGTTAAAACGAATAAATTCTGCCCTAAAAAAACAGAGTCACCTAATTTTCTCCCTAAATTACAAATCCAATAGACCAGAAACAAGTGCTAGGTATGAAGTAGCTGGGGAGGGAACATTTAGAAAAACTTGGAATCAGAGTCTAGGCCTTTACAGAGAAATGAATGTAAATTAATTCAGTCATAGGTGGTAAGTTCAGCGCTTTAGTGCAGTGAATGTGTGCTAATGAAGAAAAAAGATGCCATCAGGGATTTGCTTCTTTGCTTTGTACAGAGAAAAGCTCTGCTTTCCTGGCTGATATGTGGGAGGCTAACCAAGTCAGCCTGTCTCCTGCATGTTGGCCCTTGACCACCAGAGAGACCAGACCAGATCTAAGAATGGAGGAGTTTCTGTACAAACCCACTTGTGACCTTAGAACAACACAAAGCACACACCCTACCAATCTTTGGCTTTCCTCGTGGATAAGGTGGGACTTCCCTGGTGGCTCAGATAGGCAAGAATCTGCCTGCAATGCAGGAGTCCGAGACCTGGGTTCAATCCCTGGGTCAGAAAGATTCCCTGTAGACGGGAATGGTCACCTACTTCAAGTATTCTTGGGCTTCCCTTGTGGCTCAGCTGGTAAAGAATCCACCTAGAATGCGGGAGACCTAGGTTCGATCCCTGGGTTGGGAAGATCCCCTGAATAAGATCCCACTCCAGTATTCTGACCTGGAGAATTCCATGGGCTGTATAATCCATGTGGTCGCAAAGAGTTGGACATGACTGAGTGACTTTCACTTTCACCGGGATTCTTGCCTGGAGAATTCCATGAACAGAGGAGCCTGGCGGGCTACAGTTCGTGGCATCACAAAGAATCGGACAAAACTGAGCTACTGACTGAGTGACCAACAACCTAATGGATGAGGTACAATGTACCCTGTTATGAATGGCGCTAGGAATCTAGAATTGGAAGGCAGGATTGAATCCAGAGTCCATCTCTTACTAGCTGCGCAACCTTGAGCAAGCTGCTTAATCTCCTTTCATTCCAGCCAGCCTGTCTTCAAAGTGCACATAAATTACATTGCATACTTCATGGTGTCATTGAGAGTACTAAAGGCAGCCATGAGAAAGCATTATAGTGTATAAAGAGCTATAAAAATTCATAGGCTTATCATAATTCTGTCTTGGCCATCCAAGTTTCATCAATTCCAAGCAAATCTGGTAAAATTTGGACAATTCAGAAAAAGGAAACAGAATCTAGTACAGAATCTAAAATAAAGAAATGCAAGAGAACTTTACTGCACCGATGAATGATTACTGGACAAGGTTCAAAGCTTTAAACATCTTCATCCCAGCCCAGGCTCTGGACAATGATCCATCAGCCTCTTCAGTTCTGCAGCCACTAACAGCTCTAAGCTGTGCCCTTGGATGCCTACATCACATCTAGGGAGGGTTATGGACAGAAAAAAACCACCACCAACAACTGGGCAGCAACAAAGAGAGGACAGAGAAACTGTGGCACCCACAGCACACGCACACACTGAGCCAGGGCCATTACCCTTCGCAAAGAAAGAAACCTTGCTCTAATGGCAGGTAAGGCCCACACCTGGCCACCTTCAGCTTTGACAGCAAGTCCAACAATATGGTACCTATGGCAAAGGCAAAACTTCTCTTTCTTGGCCCCAGACTGTTACTGAAATCTCTGAAGGGCAACTTCTCAGTTTAAGTATCTGAAGCCAACCTTATTTCCTTTTTGCCTTCAGGAGGCACTACTGACCACAGACCAAGACTGACATCAAGGATCAATGCTCATCATTAGCCCCTGTCCCCTTCTCCCACTCACACTTGATCATTCCCTGCTGCCTGGAACTCATCGGCAAACCAGACTCACTGCTTCTGCAAACGCAGTTCCCTCTGCCAGGTACGGGCTTCCCTGCTGGCTCAGTCAGTAAACAAATCTGCCTGCAGTGCAGGAGACCTGGGTTAGATCCCTGGGTCAGGAAGATCCCCTGGAGAAGGAAATGGCAACCTACTCTAGTATTCTTGCCTGGAAAATCCCACAGACACAGGAGTCAAGCGGGCTACAGTCACAAGACTGGACACAAGAGTCAGACATGACTGAGGGACTAAATCACCACCCACCTGCCAGGGACAGACGTTCTCCACTTTCTGCCTATTCAGGCCCAGAGGCAATTATTTCCAGTGCTCTTCATTCCCTTATGTAGACCCATATTTCCACCCAGTACCATTTTCTTTTTTTTTGGTCTGAAGGGCTTCTGTTTACACTTTTTATAGTGCTGGTCTACAGGCAATGATTTTCTTTCAGATTTTATGTATCTTAAATGTCTTCATTTCACCTTTATTTTTGAAAGCCACTTTTGCTGGATACAGAATTCTAGGCTGGTAGGACTTGCTTCCTTCCCCTCTCCTTTCCGACCCTCCTTTTTACTACTTTATAGTAGTGTTGGCTGTATGCCTCTCTGTTGTCTTCTACTTGTATTGTTTCCAGTGAGAAATCTGATCTTCATTCCTTGATATGCAATGTGTTTTTCTCTATGGCTGAATTTGAGTTTCCTTTATAACTGATTTTGAGCAATTTGATTGTGCCTTGGTATAGGTCATTTCCCCTCATATTTCTGGTACTTGGGACTTCCTGGGCTCTTGGATCTGTGAATTCACAGTTTTCATCAAGTCTAGAAATTTTTAAGCCATTATTTCTTCAAACATTGCCTCTGTCCCTTCCTTTCAAGGACTCCAATTATGTGCATATTAGCCCCTTGATGTCGTGCCATAGCTCATTGCTGTTTTGTTCATTTTTTTAAGCTCTGAATTGGATAGCTTTTGTTGCCATGTCTTAAAGTTCATTAATCTTTTCTTCCATAGTTTCTAGCGTCTACTTGTACCATTAATCTGATACACTGCATTTTTAAACATCAGACATTGTACTTTTCAATTCTAGAGGCTTGATCCAGATCAAAAAAAGAAAATCTTCCATGTCTCAACTTTTGTAACTTATGTGATATAATTAGAATAGCTAATTTAGTGTCTTTGTCTACCAATTCTAAAATCTGTATCAGATCTGGGTCAGGTTTGATTGATTTTTCTTCTCATCATGAATTCTACTTTCTTCCTTCTTTGCCTAATTTTTTATTCAATACCAGGCTTTATGAAAAAGCAGGAGAATTCCAGAAAAACATCTACTTCTGCTTCATTGACTATGCTAAAGCCTTTCACTGTGTAGACGACAACAAACTGTGGAG
This sequence comes from Bubalus kerabau, assembly GCF_029407905.1. NCBI lineage: Eukaryota > Metazoa > Chordata > Mammalia > Artiodactyla > Bovidae > Bubalus > Bubalus kerabau. The sequence goes on along the minus strand of NC_073628.1, from coordinate 127,451,178 downwards.
AATTCTTTAAGAGGTGGGAAATACCAGACCACCTTATCTACACCTCCTGAGAAACCTATATCCAGGTCAAGAGGCAACAGCTAGAACCAGGCATAGAACAATGGACTGGTTCAAGATTGGGAAAGGAGTTATGTCAAGACTATATATTGTCACCCTGCTTATTTAACTTACAGAGTTCAGTTCAGTCACTCAGTCGTGTCCAACACTTTGCAACCCCATAGACTGCAGCATGCCAGGCCTCCCTGTTCATTACCAACTCCCGGAGTCTACTCAAACTCATGTCCATTGAGTCAGTAAGGCCATCCAACCATCTCATCCTCTGTTGTCCCTTCTCCTCCTGCCTTCAAACTTTCCCAGCATCAGGGTCTTTTCCAATGAGTCAGTTCTTTGCATCAGGTGGCCAAAGTATTGGAGTTTCAGCTTCAGCATCAGTACTACCAATGAATATTCAGGACTAATTTCCTTTAGGATGGACTGGTTGGATCTCCTTGCCAGCCAAGGGACTTTCAAGAGTCTTCTCCAATACCACAGTTCAAAAACATCAATTTTTCAGCGCTCAGCTTTCTTTATAGTCCAACTCTCACATCCATACATGACTACTGTAAAAAGCATAACTTTGACTATATGGACCTTTGTCAGCGAAGTAATGTCTCTGCTTTTTAATACACTGTCTAGGTTGGTCATAGCTTTTCTTCCAAGGAGCACGCATCTTTTAATTTCAGGGCCACAGTCACCATCTGTAGCGATTTTGGAGCACCCCAAAATAAAGTCTGTCACCATTTCTACTGTCTCCCCATCTATTTGCCATGAAGTGATGGGACTGGATGCCATGATCTTCGTTTTCTGAATGTTGAGTTTTAAGCCAGCTTTTTCACTCTCCTCTTTCACTTTCATCAAGAGGCTCTTTAGTTCTTCTTTGCTTTCTGCCATAAGGGTGGTGTCATCTGCATATCTAAGGTTATAAATATTTCTCCTGGCAATCTTGATTCCAGCTTGTGCTTCATCTAGTTCAGTATTTCTCATTATATACTCTGCATATAAGTTAAATAAGCAGGCTGACAATATACAGCCTTGACGTACTCCTTTCCCAATTTGGAACCAGTCTGTCCTTCCATGTCCAGTTCTAACTGTTGCTTCCTGACCTGCAAACAGATATCTCAGGAGGCAGGTCAGGTGGTCTGCTATTTCAGTCTCTCTAAGAATTTTCCACAGTTTGTAGTGATCCACATAGTCAATGGCTTTGGCATAGTCAATAAAGCAGAAGTAGATGTTTTGACACCACCCTTATGGGAGAAAGTGAAGAAGAACTAAAGAGCCTCTTGAGAAAGGTGAAAGAAGAGAGTGAAAAAGCTGGCTTAAAACTCAACATTCAAAAAAACAAAGCTTATGGGATCCAGTCCCATCACTTACAGTGACAGACTTTCTTTTCTTGGGCTCCAAAATCACTGCAGATGGTGACTGCAGCCACCAAATTAAAAGACACTTGCTCCTTGGAAGAAAAGCTATGACCAACCTAGACAGTGTATTAAAAAGCAGAGACATTACTTTGCTGACAAAGTCCATATAGTCAAAGTTATGGTTTTTCCAGTGGTCATGTACGGATGTGAGAGTTGGACCATAAAGAAAGCTGAGTGCCGAAGAATTGATGCTTTTGAACTGTGGTGTTGGAGTAGACTCTTGAGAGTCCCATGGACTAGAAGGAGATCCAGCCAGTCAATCCTAAAAGAAATCAAGCCTAAATGTTCACTAGAATCATTGATGCTGAAGTCAAAGCTCCAATACTTTGGCTACCTGATGCGAAGAACTGACTCATTCAAAAAGACCCTGATGCTGGGAAAGCTTGAAGCCAGGAGAAGAAAAGGAGGACAAGAAGGTTGGATGGCATCACTGACTCAATGGACATGAGTTTGAGCAAATTCTGGGAGGTGGCCAAGGACAGGGAAGCCTATCCTTGAAGACTGGTGTGCTGCAGTCTATGGGGTCACAAAGAGTCAGACATGACCGAGCGACTGAATAACAAAACTTTATGAATTTGAGCTGTTTGGATGCAGGATATTTTTGTATTCCTAGAACATACTCTTGAGACTTGTTCTGGGACTTAGTTTAGTTACCAGGAGACAGTTTGATTCTTATAGGTCTTGCTTTTGAGATTTGCTAGATTGGACCAGAGCAGTATTTAGTCTAAAGCTAATTATTCCTCATCACTGTGGAGAACCCTCCTGCGAACTCAACTCAATGCCATGAATTCAGTCTGCCTGATGAGAATAGTCACTATTCCTAGCCCTGTTGTGAGCACCAAGCACTGTTTTCTTTATGTTTTGGGGTAGTCATTTCCCTAGTCTTGAGTCGTTATTTCATTGACATGGTCTACTGAAGATTAGAGAGAGACACTGCAAATCTCCAGAGTTCTTCTCTGTGCAGTCTTCTGTTTGATACTCTATTCTGTGAGATCTCACTGTCTTGGTTTGCCCCAGACCCTCAGCTCCAATTCTCAGGCTCTGCCTCTACCTGGGTTTCCTCTGCCTGTACCCACAGCCCAGAAATTTCCCCTAAGGCAGTAAGCTGGGAGAGTCACAGAGTTAACCCCATTCATTGTTTAGGTCTCAAGGATCACTGTCCTCCATTGCATGATGCCCAGTATCTTGAAAAGTATTGCTTTATATGTTTTGCCTGGATTTTGCTTTTGTTTTATTTATTTATTTATTTATTTTTCAGGAAAGAAGGTCAATCCAGCCTGTTACTCAATCTTGGCCCAGTCAATCACACTGTATAGTAACACTTGATTTATATGTCCATTATCCCACTGGACTCTGAGCTCCTTAGAGATAGGGCCTGTGCTTTATTCATCTTCATATCTTCACACATATCAGGTACAATAATTTGCAAAGGTTCATGCAGTGTCATAGACGTAGACTGCCTCTGCCATTGCTTTGACTGCAATATGGGGTGGCAAGGGTGATGCATAGGACACTTACAGCATCTCAGGGTTGAAAGAAATTACAGGCCCTCTGTTTTATATGACACATGGAGTCTTCTAATACATCCCTAACAAGGCATCGGAAACTGATACGGTATTTAGGCGGGGAAGGAAGATGACAGATAAGGTTCATGTCTCATCTGCATGTAGAATGCAACAGAAGGTCTCTCTGGCCTATAATCATTTCCCCACACACTCATTACCAAAAGAGATCTGGAGTCAAAGACACCAGGACCACCAAACATAGGGAAGGGATAAAAGTTGAGAGCAGAAGACAGGGTATTGATGGTATCAGAGAAAAGTTATGGTCCAAACCAAAGAAATAGGCTCTTTGGGGGAGGCTGCTAAAAAGGAAGAGGGTAGGGGCTCCTCATTGCTTGGCTTCATATTCCTCCCTAGTTCTCACACTGCTCTAACTTAGCAGGACTGTCTCTGTGTTTTATTTCTCCAAGAGAGCCAAATCACATGCAGGCTCATGCGTGCACGCACACACCCTTCCTAAACTTCACTGTGCAACTGAGATTAATATAGACAGATCACCAGACAAGAAATCCTGTGGTAATACTGCAGACAGCTACCAGATATCCAGGTAATACAGCATGTCAACAACTGTTACTGGTTCCACTTATCATGAGTAGGGTGTGTGAGAAGAAACTTAATGTGAGCTACGCAAAGAGCTTTTATACTAATGATCTCCATGAGTCCGCCCCATTCCTGACCTTAGTTAAGACAGGACCACACTCCCTCATTTTACATACAGGAACAACAATCCAAAATTATTAAATGACACAGTCTACAAGTAGTTTCCCCAGTCCTTAATTCTAAGATCTTAGACTCAGCTACCCCCTATCATGGGGCTTCGCCAGTGGCTTAGCAGTAAAAGAACCCACCTACATGCAGGAGACACAGGAGACTCAGATTTGATCCCTAGGTTGAGAAGATCCCTTGGAGGAGGGCATGGCAACCCACTCCAGTATTCTTGCCTGGAGAATCCCATGGACAGAGGAACCTGGTGGGGCACAGTCCATAGGGTCGCAAAGAGTTGGAAACAGCTGAAGTGAAAGAGCATGCACGCCCTGTCATAGGTAACTGATGAAATTGGTGTCATTAATGTATGGGATCTTTTTAAAATGTTGACAAACTCCTGCCATCAAAATCAGAGGCTACAGAGAAAACCTAACCAGTAACCAAGCTGCTGGCAGTTGCCTTCAAATCCTTAAGCAGTTCAAGGGTAAAAGTTGTGATAGACATAAGCTCACAGCCTTCCTCCTAAAAGACCAGATTTTTCTTCTTTCAATTTACCTGTCTCCACCTTGGATAGACTGGCTGAGGAGCAGAATTTGGTCAGCAAGAAGATAGAATAAGGGAAGAATAGAGTCCTGGGTCCTAGAACCTCAGGTAAATCTCTGAAGAACAGAGTTTATTTTATATATGAACCAAAGATCTATGGATAAAAATGAGCACCTCTTCCAGAAAGCTCAGCTGAACCTGCTCAGCAACCTGATATGAAGACATTTCAGGTTCCTGCTTCCAGTATCCCAGGCTCAAGTTCAGCTTTCTCTAGGAGAATTCATGCTGCTCTGATACACAAAGAAAGAAGGTAAGAAGGAAGAATGGAATGGAATGACAAATCAGGGAAGTAGGGAGGAGGAAACAACATGAACAAAAGAGGAAGAGAAAGGAAAAGAAGAAAAGGAAGAAGACAGACTTTTCTTTCCTATTCCTATTCCTCCATGGAGGGGGTTGTGGATAAACAGCACAAAAGTAAAATCATATCTTTTTCTGGGTTCTTCTAACAAACAAGTAGTAGAACGGTATTCCCCTGCGTGCACGTTCCTGCAGTATTACCAAACAAGCGTATCTGGTTTTGGCAAACACAGCCTTACTCATAACCAGTCCATACCTTTCAATACAATGATCTTCTTCAGGAAGAAGCATTCCATGCCTCAGGGTTTGTACCATCACAATCAAATCAGAAATGAGCTCTGGCCAAGCCAGTACCACGATGACTAACACCTAGATGATTCAAAGGCAACTTGACCACAGATATCAAGGGGACAGACAGGGGTTGGTCTTCAAGCCAGTGAAGGTCCAGTAAGAGAAAAAGGTCAGCAAGTTGTGCTTCCTTCAGCAGAAAAGAGAAGTAGAGTCCTCTTATCTGGCAGCAGAGGAAGCTATATGAACTGAACACAAAATTGGGCAGGCAAGAAGATGGTAGAGTGTCTGGCTTAAAAATCTTTAGTGAAAGTGGCTCAGTCATGTGTGATTCTTTGCGACCCCCCATGGACTGTAGCCCGCCAGACTCCTCTGCCCATGGAATTCTCCAGGCAAGAATTACTGGAGTGGGTAGCCATTTCCTTTTCCAGAGGATCTTCCCCCACCAGGGATCGAAACCGGGTCTCCTGCATTGCAGGTGGATTCTTTACCATCTGAGCCACCAGGGAAGCCTAAAAATATTTAAACCCAAGACAAATAATTACCCATTCTGTCTGGGTTGGTTATAATCTCATCAGGACACAGGAGATTAGAGGGGGTCCATTTTAGGAAGTGCCTCCATCTCAAACACTCTGCAGTACCCTGCACGGGGAATCAAGGAGATCAACTGTCCTCTCCCAGTCAAGTGATGATGGTCTCCATCCAGGACTCCTGCAGACTCCCATGGAATAGGAAATCAGAGAAGAACCCGTCTATGATCCTCTAATGAGATAGGGTCATTTACTGAGCTATTAATTTGGATACTGCATGGCTCTGGTTTTCTCTTCCTTGCTCCAAGCAGGCACAGGCTTCGCATGCACACGTGCCTTTGCAGACATGTGGCAGGAAGGGTGGTGCATTTAGATGAGCAAGAAGTAAATCTTACCTCCTAATACCTTTCCTGGGCTTTTGTTTTCTGTCATTCTGAGGACTTTCAGGGGATCAAGTCACAGAGTGAGGAGCAGGCAGAAGCAGAAAGCCCCTGCTCCAAGACTGGAAGGGGATACCAGACTGTAGGCTCAAAGAAGAGAGGGTTTCCTTAAAGACCTGGGGTGATGAGGATTCCCCTGGTGGGAGTGGATGCTTAGTGAGTGGCCAGGCCCACCTTTCAGATGCCTCTTCCAGTAACACCTGGCTTAGTCTAACACCTTTCTAAATAACCAAGCCACTGCATCCTTTTCTTCCTCTCTGTGAATTGTGCTATTTTTAAAAATACTCGAACTATGTCCACCATTGGCAAAGGCTTAGAAATTTCCTTTGTTAAACAGATGTGTTTGCACAAGCCATCTTTTGTCCATGGATCTGACCTGCCTGCTGATTGTCACTTGTTGATAATACCACTTTCTAAGGACAATATTTCCTTGTACAAATGGAATATGTCATCCACTGAACTGTTCATCTGGCAAGGACAGAAGATGCACAAAACAACACATATTTATAAGCTGCAGCGCCATGGAAGGTACAGAAACATTAAGAGGCATGGTTTTGCCTCCTGTGTCTTACCATCTTGAGAAACTTACTAAGAAACAACATAGGGACTTCCCTGCTGGTCCAGTGGCTGAGACTCCGTGCTCCCAATACAGAGGGCCTGGGTTTGATCTCTGGTCAAGAACTAGATCCCACATGCCGCAGCTAAGACCTGGCACAGCCAAATAAATAAATAAATATTTAAAACAGAAGAAGAAGAAATGACACAGCCTGCAGGAAAGCAGTAGATACAAATGGTATTGACTTTAGGTACCATAGGGGTTCAGAGGAGGGGCATTTGGTGATGCCCAGGAGTGAGCTGGTAGAATTCAGAGGATACAGTAACCACTGTGAACCAGGCTGTGTGCCAGGTGTGTGGCTTTGATCTCATTAGAACTACAAGAGCCTGAAGAGAGTCCTAGCAACCCCCTTTTACAGGTGGGCAACCAACACCTCATGGGAAATGAAGCTAGACTATGTAGCCAGGTCTGGATGACTGCAGAGTTCATGCTTGTTCTCCTACGTCACAGTGAGAGACTCTTGGAAAGGTCAGGAGCTGGGTAATTAGAGCCTGGACTCAGGTGGAGACAGAAAGAATGGAGAAAATAAAGGTGACAGAAGACTCTTTAGAGGGCTACCGAACTGACCAGATGCCCAGAGGAGGAGGAAAGACTGACTCGAAGATGCTTAGACTTTGAGATTCATGCAGCGCCTTACAGGGCTCAGCACACAAGGCATTTCTGTCAGTCTCATTGATTTCCTTGCTCAGATTAACCCCAAATATCCAACTATGATTTTAGTTTTGGAAATCCAATACCTAGAATAGCCATTCTCAAAAATGTGACCAGGCAGAATGGCCATCATTAAAAAACTACAAATAACAAATGCTGGAGAGGGTGTGGAGAAAAGCAAACACTCTCTCACTGTTGGTAGAAATGTAAACTGGTGCAGCCACTATGGGAAAAAACATCACTGCAGACGGTGACTGCAGCCATGAAATTAAAAGATGCTAGCTTCCTGGAAAAAAAGGATGACCAACCTAGACAGCATATTAAAAAGCAGAGACATTACTTTGCTGACAAAGGTCCATACAGTCAAAGCTATGGTTTTCCCAGTAGTCATGTATGGATGTGCGAGTTGGACTATAAAGAAGGTTGAGCTCCAAAGAATTGATGCTTTTGAACTGTGGTGTTGGAGAAGATTCTTGAGAGTCCCTGGGGCTGAAAGGAGATCAAACCAGTCAATCCTAAAAGAAATCAAGCCTGATTGTTCATTGGAAGGACTGATGCTGAAACTCCAATACTTTAGCCACCTGATGTGAAGAGCCAACTCATTGGAAAAGACCCTGACGCTGGGAATGGTTGAAGGCAGAAGGAGAAGGGGGCAACAGAAGATGAGATGGTTGGATGGCATCACTGACCCAATGGACATGAGTTTGAGAAAGCTCTGGAAGATGGTTAAGGACAGGGAAGCCAGGCATGCTGCAGTCAATGGGGTCACAAAGAGTCAGACACGACTGAGGGACTGAACAACTATGGAAAACAGTATGGTCATTACTCAACAAACTAAAGTTATATGATCCAGCAATCCCTCTTGGGAATATATCTGGACAAAACTATCATTTAGAAAGATACATGCATACCTATGTTTATTTCATCACTATTCACCATAGCCAAGACATGGAAACAACCTATACATCCATCGACAGATGAATGGACAAAAAGGTGTCACACACACAATGGATTATTACTCAGCCTTAAAAGAAGAATGGAATAACACCATTTGCAGAAACATGGATGGACCAGATTATTATCATACTAAGTGAAGTAAGTCAGATAGAGAAAGATAACATCATACAACATCACTTATGCGTGGAAACTAAAACATGCCACAAATGAACTTACCTATGAAACAGAAACAGATGCACAGAGAGAACAGACTTGTGCTTGCCAAGGGGAGGGAAGGGCAGGGAGGGACAGATTGGGAGCTTGGGATTAGCAGATGCAAACTGTTAAACACAGAACGATAAACAACAAAGTCCCACTGTATAGCACAGGGAACTATGTTCAATATCCTGTGGCAAAGCACAATGCAGAGGAACATGGAAAGGAAAGTCTATATATGTGCAACTGAATCACTTGGCTGTATAGCAGAAATTAACCCAAAATTGTAAACCAGCTCTACTTCAGTAATATGAATTTTTAAAAAAATGTGACCAGGGATCCCTGAGAGTCTCCAAGGCCCTTTCAGACAGTCCTTAAGTTCAAAATTATTTTCAGAGTAACACTAAGACATGACTTTCCTTTTCCACTCTCATTCTCTCTCAAGTGCACAGTGAGTGGAGTTTCCGGAGGCTGCATGGTGTGTGACAGAACTATGGACGGAACACAGAGGCAGAGCTGAGACTTCCGCTGCCATCTATTAAGGCAGGATCAAAGCAATACCACTCTTGATACTATATCTTTTTGCTTTGGAAAATATAGCTATGGTCAAATGCAATGGCCTTATTATTCTTATTTTTAACTTCTAAAACAGTAATTATTCATAGCTATAACTCATACAAACAAAAGCTCCTTGAGATTCTGGGATTGTTAAGATTATAAATGGGTCTTGAAACCAAAATGTTGGAGAATCACTAATCTAAGTAAAACAATGGTAAAGACACACTCAAAATGTATTTAACTACCACCATTTGGTGGGCCAGGCCTGTACTAGGCATTGTATATTTGAAATCTCATTTGATCATTGTAGTAACACTTTAAGGTATGAACCTGTCCTCATTTTGCAGATGAGGAAAAGGAAACACAGAGGTTGAGCAGCTTGCCCAAGGTCATGCAGCTATTAGGTGAGCAGAATAGGATTCAAGCTCATCCCTGCTAAGGCCCAGGCTGTTAACCACTATCTTCCTATTAAAAAAATCAATCCTGCATGAAGTGAAAGTTGCTCAGTTGTGTCTGACTCTTTGTGACCCCATGGACTATACAGTCCACGGAATTCTCCAGGTCAGAATGCTGGACTAGGTAGGATTGATTTTTTTAAACCCTGCAGTGGCATACATACTAAAGTCAGATTTTTAAAAAGCCAAACCTATAACAGTGGAAGTAGAGAAGATCCACTGTGAAGGAAGGCACTTAGGATAAAGTGGTAGTAAATTAGTATAATTCTTTAACCCTTAATACCTGTTACCTGCCAGGCACTGTCTTATGCCCAGAGGGTGTTAGTGTCAGTCATGTTAGTCGCTCAGTCGTGTCCGTCTCTTTGCCACCCCAAGGACTGCAGCACACCAGGCTCCTCCATCTGTGGGATTTCCAAGGCAAGAATTCTGGAGTGGGTTGCCATTCCCTTCTCCAGGGGATTTTCCTGACCCAGGGATCGAACCTGAGTCTCCTGCATTGGGAGGCGGATTGTTTACTGTGTGAGCCACGAGGAAAGCTTCCTAAATTCATCAGTAAACAAGACGAGACCTTTTTCCTTTCTTTTAAGGAGCTTACAGAGAGGAAGACAGGCCTTAAACAGATAATTAGCTGGTTGGTTAGCGCTTAGTCGTGTCCAACTCTGTGACCCCACGGACTGTAGCCCACCAGGCTCCTCTGTCTATGGGATTCTCCAGGCAAGAATACTGGAGTGGGTTGCCATTTCCTTCTCCAGGGGATCTTTCTGACCCAGGGATCAAACCCGGGTCCCCTGCATTGGCAGGCAGATTCTTTATCATCTGAGCCACTAGGGAAGCCCAAACAGATAATTACCCAAACATAAAGCAGTTCAAAAAGAGCAACGTCTGGATGGGACTGGCGTTTGCTCAGCACAGTCCCTGCCAGTGTACTGAGAGCTGGAGGACAGAGTCACACGGCACAAACCCTCCCTGAGCTCCTGTCAGACCCGAGCTGGGGCTGTTCACACAGTGCGCCTGAGCAGAAACGCATTTCAAAGCTCCTTGATGGTTTTTCAGCCACAGCCACCCCTGGACTACTGCCTCTAGATCAGCCAAACTTCCTGTTTGCTCTGAAAGGACAAATATGTTTTGTGAAGCCTTGTGGGCTTGGAAAGGCCGGGGGAGGTGTGAAGCACGTGGGCATGTTTGCTCTGAAGAGAGAATTTCTGGAACAAGGCTCCAGGCAGAAGCAGGAATAATACCCAGGCCAGTGGGTGGCACCGAGGTGGGTTGCTGCAATTAGCCGCACTCCTCGCCACGGTGTGCAAACACTGGGCAGAGGTCACGACGGGGCAAGGAGAGGGTGTGAACGGCTCACAAAAATGGCCTCTCCACGGGGCTGACAGAAGGGCCACGGTCTCTGTCACAGATGTTGATTAAAGGAACAACAGAGTTCCCTCACTGACGGGCTTTTTCTTGTTAAACCACAGATGGTTCTTTGTTCTCCATTATCCACCCTCCTCCTCAACCTAGCCAGACAGAAAGAGGCCAGCTTCATACCGTTACAGTCACGCAGCACTCACACTACCTGAGTAAAAATAAAACCCGCACACAGCCTCCAAGGCCTTCAGGAGGGAAGCTGCATTTAACAGCACATTCCCTGTTAACATCCTGATCCAACTGGGAAGCCATGTGCTCGCGACACCCAGATTTCCATCTCTGGGTCAAACGTCTCTCCATAGCCCAGTCCCACAAGTCAGTGTTCTACTGACATGTCTCGGGTAACTCAAATGCCACGTATCTGGACCCAAACTCACGATCCACCCCGAAAAGGGCTCCCACTCCCACACCCACACCCGGACCACCTCCACTGACCCAGTCAACCACTAGTCTCACAACCGGATCCCCCAACCCTTTCACAGAGGACAATCCATTTTCCAATCCAGGAATCGAACCGGGGTCTCCTGCATTGCAGGCAGATTCTTTACCAACTGAGCCATCAGGGAAGCCCAGGCAATCCATTACCTGGTCCTGTTGGTTCCACCATGAACACCTATCCAGGCTCTTCCCACTTCTCCCCATGTCCATTGCCACCAACAGAGCCCACCAGCCTCTCACCCGGAACTGCACTCCCCACCTTTCAGGACTGTGCCTATTCTACCCCCAGTCTCTAGTGCAACGTCCAATTGGCAGAGGGGAGTCAGGTTGAGTGACTACGTTTGGGATGCTTGGAAGAGGAAAAAAGCAAAAAACGGGGCTCAAATCAGGAGGCTCTTGAGGTACTCCCATGATGGGGCCAGGATCAGGGTGCAGAGTGGGTGGACACCAAGTTCCTACAGAGGTGACTTGATAGGCTTTCCAGGGAGGAGATGACACAGGAAGGGAGGGGAAAGGCCAGGGGTGGAGGTGGGGGCTTGGAAGCTGGGAGTACTGCTGCTATTAGCTGAAACAGTCAGAAGGAAGAGTGGCTTTCAGGTTGCAGACTCAGGTCAACCCTGTGGGCCCTGAGATGGTAGAGAACAGCTTCACGTAGTAGCTGCTGCCCCGTGCATGTGTTTCATGTCAGGAGCTAATAGTCACTCGGATGATGAGCCACCTGGGGCCGGGACCCCATCTCCTATGACTCGGCATCCGTAACATCGCTTCTTTTCAAAATGTTGAGTTGGCCAAAAAGTTAGTCTGGGTTTTTCTGTAGGACAGTAACAAAAACCATAACTAACTTTTTGGCCAACCCAATAAACTAAAAGGCCTCTCCCTGCTGGTTCTGCAGCTTCATACATGACACCACTGCAGCCCAGGCTGGACCCACGTGTCCCTCACACTGGCATTCCTTGGCTGTGAGTGACCCATATATGCTGGTTGTTCTGCTTAAATGTCTTCTAAGCCCACTACATGGGCTTCCCCAAGCAGGCAGGACCCCTGACTCTGCCCCTTCTGGCTGCTTAAAGGGTAGTGTTCATCCAGATGGATAGAGAAGTGCCCACCCCCCCATCCAAATTATATGGAACCTTCTTCAACGCCCACATCAACACTACACGTGCACAACACAATCAACCCTGCTTCTCCAGTAATGACAACACCAAACCTCTGAAAAGCTCCTTTCCATCAACACAGCACTCTCCCAGGCCTGCTCTTGCATCTGCAGAAGGCATTTCTTCCTCAAAGTCATTTCTCAGTTTCTAAGCTCCTGTAGCCCTTTCTCCAAAGACCTTTTCAAGGCATTTATTGCACCCACTTTGAGAATGATTTGCTGACCACTGGATGATGGGTTCCTTGAGGGCCACTTCTGAGAGCGATTCATCCCCAGGATCCCTACAGCCTGACTCAGCCCTGGAATGCAGGACTCCACACACATGTGCTCTGTCTGGATTTTAAAACCTGAGTGAGGGACTTCCGTGGTGGTCCAGTGGTTAAGAATCTGCCTTCCAATGGGAGGACATGGGTTGATCGCTAATCTGGGGCTTCCCAGGGGGCACTAGTGGTAAAGAACCCACCTGCCAATGCAGGAGACCTAAGGGATGTGGGTTCTATCCCTGGGTCAGAGAAGATCCTCTGAAGGGCACGGCAACCCACTCCAGTATTCTTGCCTGGAGAATCCCATGGACAGAGGAGCCTGGTTATAGTCCATAGGGTCACAAAGAGTTGGACAGGACTGAAGCAACTTAGCATGCACACACAGAGGCAACTAAGATCCCACATGCCGCTGGGCAACTGAACTCAGGCGCTGCGACAAAGATCCTGCGTGCTGCAACTAAGACTTGACCCAGCCAAAAATAAATAAGTATTTCTAAAAAAATAATAAAACCTGAGTAATGGCAGTGTGGAGACTGCCACCAGATGAAGACAAACGATAGTATTAGGCAAATAGAGACAGTGGGAAGGAGCACATCGCAGGGTGATGAGTCATGTTCGTGTCGCCCCTGCTGATGACACCGGCAGCTGGGTGGATGCACAGAGCAAGAGCGAAGTGCTCAGAGCCAGGGTCCTCTCCCCACACCCCATCCAATCCCAGTCCTCATAGAGAAAGGTGCTCATCTTCCTATGCAGGGGGGTGGAACCAACTCCAAGACAAACATCAACGAGCACATGAAAAGAAGAAACACCAAGAAAGGCAGAAAGCAGAATTTCTCCAGCCTGAGGGCCAGGGGCCATACTGGGTCTTCTGGGGCTACAGTTCCCACATCTAGGAGTGCACGGTCAGGCCAGAGGGCGCCTCCGCTCCTGCCTGGCTGTTGCAACGGAGTCTCAGCAGCATGGACGCCATACGGACATACCTAAGCGGCCCTTCCCAACCACTGCGGGTTCCTAGGTCTTGAAGTGCTGCAAAGGCAGCCAAGCTTAACAGGAGCAGCAGTGACGCAGCGGTCGCTTCTCCTGATGCTAGAAGGGACAATCCTGAATCAGACCCAACCTCTCTATTCCTAGGGACTTCAAGGAGGCCAGCTGGGGGCATCATGGCTGAGATGGGGTAGGTGGAGGGCACGTGAGTTTTAGGAAGACTGCGTCCATGGTGCTTCTCTCCACGTCAGCAGCAGTCAGTCCTGCATCGGATAAAGGAGATAGGAAGCAGGAGTCTTATTCCACAACTAACGAAGGGTCAAGGGCCCTGGCTGGTTTCAGAGGCTGGGATCTGGACGCTGCTGGGACAGGGTCCCCAGTGAGAGGCTGAGACCTCACCAGGGACCCTGTGAGGCTGAGACCCTGGTAGGGTCTCTGACTTCACAGGCAACTACCCCAGTGCCACCTTCAGCTCAGAGCAAAGCACAGGCCCAAAGTCTGGCTGACGGGAGCAAGAATCTCTCGTTCACAACCCAGCAAAGTTGCTGGAAACACTTCTGCAGCTCAGAGCTAAAGGCCCAGAGAGCCGTGGGAAAGAAAGGCAGAGAGCCAGCAGGAAGGAATGCAGAGCTTGGAGATCAGCGGGTTCTGAGTGTGGTGACTCCCACAGGCGGGAGGAGGGGCCTGAGGTCAGTGAGCAATACAAGCGTGGGTGAGCCTGGATCCCGGGGCCTGCGGCCTTGCAACAAAGTCCTAGGGCCCCAGATGAGAAAATCAGAAGAACAAACACCTCCGGATCCAGCCCACCCACCTCCTTCCCCACTTGGCTTTCATTTGTTTGTTCTCTATGTCTGTATCTCTCTTTCTGCTTGTACACCACTATGAATAAGACACATAACTAATGAGAACCCTCTGTAGAGCACATGGGACTCTACTCAATGCTCTCTGGCCACCTAGAATGGGAAGGAAATCCAAAACAGAGTAGATATATGTATGTGTCGGATTCACTACACTGTACGACAGAAATTAACACAACATTGTAAAGCAACTATACTCCAATTAAAAAAACAACAACAAACATCTCAGACCTCCCAACCTCAGGCATCCGGAGGACAGAGGGGTGCCGTCCATCTCCCAGCTACCACCTCTCAGCTGGAGCTGAGGGCTGGTGACCCCACAGGGGCTGGGCACCTTCCAAGGTGCACAGGTGAGTGGCCCAGAGGTGTGTGGGGCCCTGGGGGAGACCGTGATGAACGGAGCCTGAGGAAACATCAACTGTGAGCACAGGAGCTGGCAAGGGGAGGGCACAGTGGGGAGAGGGCGCCCACCCCACCCACCGGCCCTCACCAGGAACAAAGATCCACATGTGGTGCTGGGCTGGGGAGTGGGTCTTAGGATCTGACCAATGATTCCTTTAGTCAAACAATCCCATAAAGACAGAGCATTTCTTCAGTTTTGCCCAGAGAAGCTCAAGCAAAGGGCGCTGCTGGAGAAAGAATAAATAAATGTGCTGTTGACAGCGGTGTCTCTCCACCCCCGGGGTGACCCCCGGGCCCATGCGCACGGGGGCCGTGGGCCTAGAGGGAAGTCTTGGCTTCAGAAGCGCGCTCATCCACCCTTGCTGCCTGCCAGCCACCAGCTGTTCCCCATTGTCACTGCCCGGCCACCCACAGACCCTCCATATGGCTGGGAGAGACTTCCAGTGAAGCCAAGGGAAAGTCACTCAGTCGTGTCCAACTCTCTGCGATCCTATGGACCATACAGTCCATGGAATTCTTCAGGCCAGAATACTAGAGTGGGTAGCTGTTCCCTTCTCCAGGGGATCTTCCCAACCCAGGGATCAAACCCAGGTCTCCTGCATTGCAGGCAGATTCTTTACCAGCTGAGCCACCAGGAAGAGACTTCCGGGCACTGTGAAAATGTGCTCCTACCTGCCTGGCTGGGAAGGAAGCCCATGGAAAGGAGCAGGGCAGCAGCACACTCTGTCCCCAGCCCCAGACAGGGACACGGCCAAGAGCTGTCCAGCTACTTTCTTAAAATTTTGGAAACTCTCCGCCTCCCCCCATCCTCACTACCACTGCCTTAGCTCAGATCATCCACATTTCTCCACTGAAATAGTACAAAAACACCCTGTTGCTTCTGCCTCTAGTACTGTTGCCCTCCATTCGATTCTCTGACGGTAAGATTCCTGGCTGAATGTCTTTGGATAGTCCCTCCTGCCTGCAGCCCAAAGTGCAAACTCTTTAGCACTTAAAGCCCTTTCTACTGACCCCTATTTTCTGCTGGAGCCTTGGGGTTTGCTAGTTGAGTTCTTTCCCACCACATTTCATCTATGTGAACTCACTTCATTCTCTGCAAATGCTCTCCTTTGGACTGCCTCCATTGCTTCTTTTTTTTCACCTAGTTAAGTCAGGTTGGCCTGTAGGTGACAGTAAATCCATTGCTCCTTGAGCTCTAAGACTGGCTTAGGTAATCTCTACCCATACCTTCCCTTAAAACCCCAATCATACGACTTCTCACCTGCATTTAAATTGTCTGTTCCCCCTTCTACTGTCACCACTTTGCAATTTTATTTATTTACTCTTAGCTTCTAGCTATTTTTGATTAAGCAATCAAATGAATGAAATATTCTCATCAGTCACAGGCAGTAAATGGGCAGTCTCCCTGGGAGGATGTAGCAAGGGCTGATGGCACCACGGACCACGTCAAGCCTCCAAAAGCACAACTTAGGCAAATGGATTTGTCTTTACTTGGATAGCTCAGCAATTTTCCCACCATCTACCCTAAGCACGGAGGGGTAGATGCACTAAGTATTTCATTACATCAGCAAATAGCAAAAAAACTGTCATTGATATGCAGGCTGAGAGAGAAAAAAGGTCTGTTTGGTACCTGGAAATACCTATGATGTGTCTTTGCACACAGTAGGCTTTCAATACAAGTTTAGAAACAATGTAATGCCATAACCAAGAGATTAAGCCCCTGTTTACCTCCTGTTTAGAGGAACATACACAAGTCAACCCTTGAGCCTTTTCCCACTGAAGACCTTGCTGGGAAGTTCTGGATCAAAGTGACAGAGCAGATCTCAAATTCACCCCAAGTACTTGCCTCTCTCAGGAAAGGAGAAATGGGGTGATTTTTCCTGTCTCCAGGTGGTGAATGAATCAGAGAGGCATAGACAAGCAGAACTCCTTGGGGGCAGACAGAGAAGCGGCCCCACCACAAAAACAGCTCTCTTCTCATCTCTACCCTAAGAGGGAGACAGCTGAGCCAAGACGCCCAGCCTGAGGACAGCGAGTTGCGGTCAGCTTGGAGAAGCCTATAGCACCCCAGCACATCTCCTGTTCTCTGATCTCTTTCCATACGTGGAAACACGCACCCATAAAGCCAACTCACAGCCTCTAAGGAACCTGGGAATGTTAGCAGGCAACGGCAAAGCAATGCCAAGTACTTTTCTCACTAATATGTATAATTAAGGTCATTAAGTTATGAATGTGAGAACATTCGACTGGAGGTTATTTAAATAATGAGATAACTGCTCTGCAAGAAGCCTGATTTAAAAGGGGAGAGGTGCAGCTGAGTAAGCCCTGCAAGATGGTGACCTCACAGAAGCCTCCAGGTGGGGCAGAAGGAGAGCATCCTTCTCAGGCTCTGTCTCTGCTGGCCCCACAACCCTCCCCCGGGCCTCCTGTCTCTCCATCCCCGCCATTCACGGCCTCCATCTCTACTGAACGTGTAGCCAGGGAGGGAGGGGTGATAAACTCAGAGGAAGGTACGGAGAAACTCTCTTTGGGGGCACTGTTATATATCTCAAAGGCCAATGGTATGAATAAGTGAACAATGCCTGCCATTTCATAACAAGAGGAGAAGGCTGTGGAGTTGGACTGCCTGGGGCCAGGCCACCTGCTCATACTTCATGGGTGCTGCATTTCTTTTTGAAAGAGAGCATGAGGTCAGACAACTTTTTGCTCAGTGATCAGTAACTCCAGCCCTATTTATTTCGTTCATTACTCTGTGTCTGGCCCCCTCTCAGGGTTTCACAGACATAACATCTAAGTCTCACAACCACCCTGCCAAGGAAGCAGCATCATCTCCATTTTGCAGATGAGGAAACTGAAGCTCAGAAGTTAATGGGTGCTTGGAAGTTCCCAAAGTCACAGGGAGAGTGAGCAGCTAAGAGAAGGGTGAAAAGCACATCTCTTTTGCCTGTTTTCACCAGAGGGTCTCCATCACTCTGCCCTCACTCACAGCTCCCTACATCTTCAGCCCCTTGAGGATGCAGAAACAGGAGCAAAGAGTCAGTTCAGAGGGAAGAAAGAGCCAAGCCCTGAAAACTGCCTATACCCCGGGTTCTAGCATAGGGTGGGTCTGAGTACCTGCAGTTGGAGTCTTTGAATTCAAGCTCCATCATCTGCTAGTTGATTTGAAGGAAACAACTTACCACTGTTTTATATCTCCATCTTCGTTTCTGTAAAATGGGAATGATGATGATAGTCCCATCTCAGAGTGTTGTAAGGTTTAAATGAGCCATTAGGAGTCCCTGGTGTTTAGTAAGTGTTCAATAAAGCTTAGCTCTTAATAGCATCAACGATGTCATTATTGTGACTGATCCAAACACAGAAAAACAAGACATACTGGTGCTGCTGAGCTTCCAGACACAGAGCACCAGGGCACTATGGTCAATTCTCCTCCCTTAGATTGGCCACAGTGCAAGTGCCCAGTGTAGACATCTCCCCAAAGCAGAGACCTGGTCCTCCTCTAGGGTTAATCGGCCTTCAGTTCCCGACATGTGGCTCTGAGGTTAGTGAACTCAGACTACTGCTAAGAATAAGAGTTTTGAGCAAGAGAGCTCTTTGTGAGACTCACGACTTTCATCTCCGTGAAGAAAGAGCTGAGATAAAAAAGGTGGAACTGGCCCAGCTGCTCCTTGTTCTCAGTGGGGTTCCCAAAGGGGCAGCTGTGGGGTGCTGAGGGGACACCTCGTAAGACTTGGATGTAAGCTCAGTAGCTATGTCATGTGAGAAAGTCAGCTGTTCTGAGCCTCATTTAAGCTCTGTTAGCACAAGCATTAGTGGCATAATGCGTACAACACCCTGTTAGCCACAAAGCAGCACACCAGTGTGCGAGCTTGGGACGGACATGTACACACCATCGCGTGTAGAGCAGATCGCTGGTGGGAAGCTGCCGTGTAACACGAGGCGCTCGGCTCGGTGCCCTGTGATGACCTAAGGAGCAGGATGGGGGTGGGGTGGGGAGGCCCAAAAGGGAGAGGACATATGTATACATATAGCTGATTCACTTCCTTGTACAGCAGAAACTAACATCGTAAGGCAATTATATTCCAATAAAAAAATAGGGGACAAAAGTATGGGGAACTAGAATTTGTTTTCATTCTCCCTGAATCTATCCCATTAATTCCAGAGTATGTATGTACTTCCCGTCAATCAGGCCTGACCTGCACACTTCTCTGTTTCTCTGTCTCAGCTGGTTTCAGGGTCTCGAGGAAGCAGCCAGCTGAAGGGGCAACATGGGCTAGAGATGCACAGTCAGGTCTGATCTCCAGGAGACTGAAGTTCTTCCTGGGTGCTATTTTCAGCTGGGCTGGCTGTGGAAAGGTCAGCCTGTGACTTCATGGGAGTCCCTTCCCTGTCCCAAGCTTCATGCTCAGCTTCTAAGCCTGGAGATTAGAAACAGCCAAGTCTCCAGGGCCAAGCTGACTGTGAGCATCAGGTCTGTGACTGAACACGGGATGAGCAGCAGCTCTGGGCTGCCAGAGCATCATCGTAGATGTGGTGTCAGGGGAGCAGATGACAAGATGCTGCCAGGTCAGGTAGCCCCTGCTCAACACCACGGGCCACCTGCCCCCCCCATCCCAGGCTTGGGTAACACTCGGGAGCCTCCCCTGGAGAACAATGCTGACTGTCACTCCACCCAGGGACCATCCTGGCTCCAGCTCACAGCAGTACCCCAGAAAAGTTAAGAGATTTTCATAACCGTTTCCCACGTCTCCTTCTGCTCATGGGAATAAGCAGCATTCAGTGGGTGAAATTCACACAACAGTGTTTCCAAGTACCCTATCCATAATAAAGTTGTGATTTTATGAGCTACATGTCTTGCTCTTAATTCAGCACTTTCAGCACATTTGCTCTGATTCTAGCAGATTCAGGAACCTCCCCTGTAATTTTCTGAAGTGGTGGAAGGAGGGAGTTTTTACCAGGGCGTGTACTGCTATTACATGATAGAATGTGAAGGAATGATTCAATGGGTCAGAACACCCTCAAATTGATGACATGTTGATCCATGCATGACTTGAGGCAAAGGAGGTAATAACTATAATAACCGTAACCAACCAATAGGTAAAGATCACCATCCTTAAATATGGCAAAAGTGCAAGCAGCAAAAGAAAAAAAAAATCAAACACTGGATTTCATCAAAATGAAAAACTCTGTGCAAAGGACAGCATTAAGAAAGCACAAAGGCAACCCACAGAGTGGAAGGAAATATTTGCAAATCACATATCTGACAATCAAATAACCAAAAATAAATCTAAGAGTGTAATTTGGTCAAAACTGTATCCAAGCAGATGAAAGCGTAAACGCTGACATTTATGTGTAAATATATCAGTGTAAGGCCACAGGAGCTGCCCAGGTGAGAATGGATCAGGGACGTGCAGTGCTTTCCAGGGTCAAGGTCGCCAAGTAGTCAGGGAACAACAGCCCTCCTTAAGTATCAAGAAGCTGCATCCCAGTGTCGAAGTGTTTGCCCCACTGCTAGTCATGGAGTAGGGTCCCAAAAGACAATTGTAAAAGCAAAGAATGGTAGAAATATAGTTTCTCCATATACAGATGCTTGCCAAGCACAAGTTTTGTCTAGAAAATTTAGGATAGGGTGAGATTCTGTGAGAAAGCAGGAGAGAAGAGTATAGCATATGCGGTATCTTCTAGCCTAAACTAAGAGCACCAAGATTTAAGAAACGAAACTGGAATTTAAAAAAAGAATTTAAAAAGCAAGCCAAATGAAAATGCTCTATTACTGGCAACATGATGTGATCCTGTTCTGCCCTGGTGCAGCCCAGGTGGGAGTCGGGCATTTCGCTCACGCTGGAGCAAAGTCCAGAGCTTCCGCCTGCCACTGTCAGCGTTGTGGACTGAGGAGCATGGGCGCTTTGGCAGAGAAGATCCACAGCTCAGCAGGGTGGGGGTCCCAACTGGGGAACCACATGGTCAGTGACAGCAGGGACCAAGGAAGGAAAATGGATACTACCTACCAAGGTGGAAGCAGAGGGCATCTGCAGTCACTCCTGAGTGATCATGTGACACCATTCACACCTCTTACCACCACAAGCTAGGTTCTAATGATTTGCTGCCAAGTGAGAGCAAAAGGACTCTTGTTTTGCTCCTACTGCTATGACTTTGTCCTATGACTATATCCCCAGATGGGTGCACCTGAGGAAAACAGGGAGACACATCTGTATAAGTGTCAGGTCATGGATCTGGATCCAAAAAGCCAACTGGAAGAGTAAAAGATGATAGAAACAGAGTTCGTAGTAGAACCTCTGGAATAACTGAGGACTTCTGGCTGGTGCTGCTAAGCTGCTAAGTCACTTCAGTCGTGTCCGACTCTGTGCGACCCCATAGATGGCAGCCCACCAGGCTCCCCCGTCCCTGGGATTCTCCAGGCAAGAACACTGGAGTGGGTTGCCATTTCCTTCTCCAATGCATGAAAGTGAAAAGTGAAAGGGAAGTCGCTCAGTTGTATCTGACTCTTCGCGACCCCATGGACTGAAGCCTACAAGGCTCCCTCATCCATGGGATTTTCCAGGCAAGAGTACTGGAGTGGGGCGCCATTGCTTTCTCCGCTGGCTGGTGCTAGTGAACCTTAATTAACAGCACATGTAGCAGTCAAAAACACAAACTTGAATTAAGAGCAGGCTAAAGAGATGTCTGGATGTGGTGGAGAGTGATGGAAAGTGCTCAAACCTTGGAGAACTGGGGGTTTGGGAGACCTAAGTCTTTTTCTTGCACCGCCACTAATTGAGCGCCTCCTCTCTGTGCCTTTTCAACTGCTCGATGGTATTGTTGGAGGACAGTCTCTAAGACCCCTTCTAGTTCTGATGCTCTTTTAATCTATAAATGTAGTTTCACACGAGGAAAGCAATGGTCCCAGTCAGTTCTGTTCTAGTCAAACTACAGGAAGACAATTGAATTTAGTCCTGGGCCCCTCATAAGAGAGACACACAAAAATATCATTATTATCTAAATAGAGAAGTTTCTCAGAACCACATAGAAGAACTTGGTTTTATTCACCTACAAGAGGTGACGCCTCAAGGAAGACATAGTATTTTTCAAATATGTGAGGCACTGTTGTATAAAAGAAAAGTTAAATTTCTCTGGCAAAGTCCCAGGAGTCCAGTCGAGAACAAGGGGGTAAAATCCACGTGGAGGGAATTTTAGCTTTACGTAAGGGGAAATTCCCATCCTTGAGTTTATTTGGAAGCAGAAAGGCCCCATCCTGGGGACATTCAAACTTTAGGCAAGAGATTCACGGATCTACCTGCAGGTGACCTTGATGACATCTGAGTCCTGATCTATTGCAGAATTCTGTAAGTACCCACAAGGGAACTGGAGATTGGGTTAATCATCACAGGAAAGGGATGACTGGTTATCCATGTGTCCTCACCATTTCTGAAGGCTTGGCAGGCAGCAGGGGGTTCACGAATATTTGTGGCAGGGAGGGAGGGAAGCTAAGATCGAAGGCCCGGATCACACATTCCGCTGTGTGCTCAGAAAGGCCTTTGCTCAGAACTCGGCCTCCATCTACTCATGAAGGCACTGGATTCCAACCAAGGTCTCCAGTGTCTGCCTGTGAGCACTGCTCAGTGTAATTAAACACCTGAGTCTCCCGGAAGGGATGGAATCAAGAGAAAACAAGCAAGCAGAGGACAGCCGCAGCCAGCGCCTCTTCTCTGCCTTCCTGCTTGCTTCGTGGGGAGGCTGGGCCTGACAGGTAGTCCCGCAGCCCCTCTCGCTTCGTGCTGTCTCTTCAGAGCTGTGGTCAGCCTGCCGTCCTCTGTCAGGCTGTGCGTTTGTGCCTCGCTTTGCAGGCAACCCTTTAAAGTTTTTGTGGTTCCTTTCTCCAATGCGTGCACTTTGCTTCCCTCATCCCTAACCCTAGGAGGTCTGAGGAGAGGGCCTGGTCCTCAGCTCTGCAGTTATGATCAGGAAGGGGGACCCCTCCCCTGCTCTAGCTCTCCACCCCCATTCCAGCTCAGCCCAGCCCCTCTTCCCATCCCCAAGGAGGAACAGAGTCCCCTGCTGCAGAGGGTTGGTGCTACAAGGAGGGCACAGTGCTTCTGCAGAACTCACCAGCAGCTTTTCACAGATTTGATTTTCTCAGCCTCCTGCTCTTTCATTTTGCTGTTCCTACCAAGACCTCTCTCCTTGCCAAGCTTTCTTGAGGCGACAGTGGGTTTTTATCACCACGTAGCTATGATTCAGAGCCAGACCTCTAGCTGACAAGAACTAAAATTATTCTCTCTCACACACGCAGAGGACCACAATGGGGAAAAGTGAAAATGGAAATGTTTTTTAAGTTTGCAAAGTCACTATCAGGTGAGGATTTATGGAGTCGGCCCTGACAGCTCCTTGCTTTGCAGCATCTTCACCAGAAGACTTTTGTCTTGATGTCTAGTTCCACCAACAAACCCCTGTCAAGCTCTTCCATGTGCAAAGCATTGTGCTACCCTATTCCAAGACCACCTGTGTACACAAAACCTCCTCCTCCTCCTCTAAAGCCCCCGCCAACTCCCTCCGACGTCTCTGAGTCAAC
The DNA here is from genome assembly GCF_029407905.1 of Bubalus kerabau. Classification (NCBI taxonomy): domain Eukaryota; kingdom Metazoa; phylum Chordata; class Mammalia; order Artiodactyla; family Bovidae; genus Bubalus; species Bubalus kerabau. Next base: position 127,427,785 of record NC_073628.1, on the reverse strand, counting down.
TGCTGAGCAAAACATGCAGACCAAGGGTGCTGGGAGAATGGCATTACCATCAACCAATTCACTATCTGGGCTCCAGACTGGGCACCAGGCACAAACATGCTGAGAGCGAAGACCCTTTACTTTCACTTATACCACTGAAGGGGCATCATCTCTATCTTGCAAATGAAAAAAACAGGCTCAGGAATCAAGCAACCTGTTCACTTGAGTATTCAGTCGTGGGATCAGGATTCGTACCCATGCTTATCTCTCTTGGTCCTGTGGATGGCCTCTCTTATGATTTTAGAAATTAAAATTATGTTCTTGACCCAATTCATTTGCATGTGCAGCTTGACAGATTCTGACGGCAGTGAAGATTAGCTTTCAGAAGCCATCCTCCTTATCTAGTCTCCTCACTGGCAGCATCATTTCAGAAGCAGGCTATCCAGGACTAGGGGACAGTCTTTGATGGGGACAAGCTGATTAATACTGTGGCTGTAGCAACTTTAGTCTAACAAACTGAGTGACAGAATCCAGAAATCAGTGGTGGTATCCTCCAAGTAAAAAAATAAAATCTGCACGCAGGTGGCCTCTTAAAAGAAACAACTCAGCAGCTCAGCCAGACGGCTTGGCATGCGACCGACTGTCAGAGGTGCTCACTAAGCACTACCTGGCCTCTTGTAGGAAGGAATCTAAGATGTTGACAAGCCAGGAGGCTCAGTGTGGCCACTCAGCCCTTCTCAGACCAGCACACCTTTCCTTCCTGCCTTTCTTCCCCTCTCTTCACTCTCCTACTCGGCAGGAAGGGACGGTGCTGTTTTCCCTGCAGCTTTCTGCTTCACGGCCAGGATCCTGGGGTGGCAGTACAAACTGGTGAACAGAAAATGAACCTGGAGTCAGAGATCTAGGTTTCAATTCTGACTCTACCAGTCATATTAGGGTTGACCCAGAGAAATCTAATTGAACTCTCCGAGCTTCAGTTCCCTCACCTGGAAGACTAGGGTGATAATACCTGCAACAGAGCATTGTCAGGAGACTTAAGGAAGAAAATGTATCAAGTATCCTACACAGTGTATGCTAACATCATTGTTAGTACCGTTCTTACCTCTCTGTCTGAATGCCACACAGACCCCACCCATCATCCACTGGCCAAGCAAAATCTCCTTAATGCTGCTCTTACCTCCACTTTACAGAAATGATCAGCTCCCAGGAGTCTGAGAGCACAGATGGGCTCTACTACTTATTCCACGAACATTCACTGCTTTCCAGCTTCACATGGTTTCTCCTGTTTGCATTAACCCTTCCCAAACTAGATTGTAAGCAGACTGAGGAAGGAGTGATGCCTTATTTTAACCCCCTAACTGCATTTATTCGCTATTGACTGAGCCCTCCGTGGGCCACGTAATGGCTCACACAGCCCCAAACCTAAGGCAACTGGAAGTCTGACTGGAGAGATATCTGCAGAAAAGATGCAATGAGAAAAATCTGAGGAGGAGCCTGACCCAGAGCTCTTCCCAAATAAACAGAGTATGTACCCCCTGACCCTCTACTTGATCCCTGACTGGCTGAGGAGCCCTAGAACATGTTCCCATAACCACCTGTCCTTAGTACAGACTCATCTCACTTCACAGCCATTTCTAATTTACTGATCTGGTCCCCCCAGCAGACCATCAGCCATGAGAGGGCAGAGCTACATATCTCATTCAATGCTCCATCCTCAGCACCGATGGTATCTGGTACACAGTGAAAGTGAAAATTGCTCAGTCATGTCCGACTCTTTGAAACCCCATGGACTATACAGTTCATGGAATTCTCCAAGTCAGAATACTGGAGTGGGTACCTTTTCCCTTCTCCAGGGGAGCTTCCCAACCCAGGGACTGAACCCAGGTCTCCTGCATTGCAGGAGGATTCTTTACCAGCTAAGCCACAAGGGAAGCTCAAGAATGCTTGAGTGGGTAGCCTATCCCTTCTTCGGGGGATCTTCCCAACCCAGGAATCAAACTGGGGTCTCCTGTATTGCAGGCAGATTCTTTACCAACTGAGCTATCAGGGAAGCCCTACACCGTCCACAGTAGACACCCAAAAATGTCTCTTAAACAAGACTTGACTGATCGAGGTTCTAGGGAATTGGCAGGGAAATCTAATGTTTGTCTTCTCAGGGACCATACTTGTTCATGTATTTTTTACAAAACATCTCCCTGGTGAGCTTTCCTCCTGCCTAATTTTAAAGAAGGAACATGATCTCCTCCCCTGTGTGATTTCGCTCGAGCTGCCTGTAGTTGTCAGCCTCGCATTTGAGAGCCACAACAAAGGCTGGATAAAAAGCAGCTGAAGAGGTGTGAAACTTGATTAGTCGAGTTCCTAGGCTGAAAATAGAAGAGAGGTAAAGCACCCTTCACCCACCCTCACCTCTTCTCATCAAGCCCTGAGGACATCCCACGAAGGAAGCAGCTGCCACAGTCTACTGGCATAACTTGCGATCCGGGGCGACCAGCACCAGCCGCTACCAAGGTGATCAGAAGTGCAGGAAAGCGCTGAGCTGGGGGTGATGATGCGGGCCTGAGCCCAACCTTGCTTCTAACCAGCTGTGTGACCTTCAACAGGTTACTCCACAATTTCCTTATCCAGAAAAATACAAACATGGAGAGAATACTACCTGTCCCATGGGGTAGTGAGAATCTCAAAGAAGACAATAGTCACAGAAGCAAAACAGAAACAAAAGCCTTGACTACAGCAACATCTCCATGGGATAGCTCCCACTTGGACGGAAATATTTGAAAAGAGAAAGAAAAGGATTTTACAAATGACACAGGCAGCCACAGGGTCAGAGACAATACCCCTCATCCATTTGGCTTCCCACTGGCGGTTTCCTCAGATCTAAGACCTCTGTTATAAACGCTTCTCCCAGGGCGGCAATCCAGTGATAAACAAGGGTCATGTCGTCCCAGAACACACATCAGATATTCTGTCACCATAATTATCATTCAAAATTACAGACAAGGCTTCAAGAAAGCAGGCTTCCCAGGTGGAGCTAGGGGTAAAGAGCCCACCTGCCAATGCAGGAGATATGAGAGACATGGGTTCAATCCCTGAGTCAAGACGATACCCCTGGAGGAGAGCATGGCAACCCACTCCAGTATTCTTGCCTGGAGAATCCCATGGACATAGAAGCCTGGCGGGCTACAGTCCATAGGATCACAGAGAGTCAGATGTGACTGAAGCACCTTAGCACGCAGGCACCAGAAAAAGCACCCCCTCTCTGCAATTCTTCCACAGCCCCTTTCTCTTGACAACTTTCCCCCCTGCCCTCAACAACATACACCCTGAAGAGAACATTTCCCCCCATTGACATCCCAAAATAAATCAGCAATGGAATCAACAAAATGAAACTGTGATGTTGGATAAAACTTGGTTCAAAACCCAGTTAAACAACCTCTTAAACTGCAACCTCAGATAACTTAATACTTTGTGATTCTGAACTTTGGTTTTCTTATCTACAAAACAGGAATAAGAGAGCCAATGAATGAGGCTGTTGAGTGAAGTTCCCAGCAAGACGTTGGCAGGCCTTGGTGTTCGGTGCGTGAGTGTTTCCAGGCCCTTCTCTCCTCCAGGGAGAACACCAACACTCCATGTGGCACCACTTCCTGTCCAGAGAAAATCCTGCCAGTCAGCTCTGGAAGGTGATGCTTCCTGATCACACAAATGACTCTCTCCTCCTTTAAGAGTTTCCCCTAACTTGCTCTGCAGTCAGGCCATTTTTTTTTTTTAACAGAGCTTTATATTTAGGAAACTCACATCCAGATACACATATTTTAATGGCCTGTACTTTAAATACAGCAATGCACCTGATATTTTATACAAGTTCAAATTTGTATAAAGCAGAGCACACCCAAAGGACTGACAAAGGATTGAGAAGCGTCATAGTTGGATGAGTGCTAGAAATGTGCTGCAAGAGTGGAAATGGAGGGCCAGGGAGAGAAACGACCACTGTTAGAACACCCAGGTGTGAAGCACCGTGCTAGGTCCATGGCATCGTTTTATGTTTATCCATCCTGAAAATATGATCAAGGAGAGGCTGGCATGTCCATTTTCAACGGAGGAAACTGCCATTAATCAAGAGTTCTATGCAACTAGACATTATTAATTAAGAGTATGCAACTAGATATTATCATACTAAGTGAAGTAAGTCCGAAAGACAAATATCATATGATATCACTTATATGTGGAATTTAAAATACAGCACAAATGAACCTACCTAGGAAACAGACTCAGACATAGAGAATGGGCCTGTGGTTGCCAAGGGGCAGGGAGGTAGGGAGAGGGATGGATGGAAACTAGTATAATGTAGGATGGATAAACAGGAACTAATGGGAACCATACTGAATATCCTGTGATAAACCACAATGGAAAAGAATTTTTTTTAAGTATGTTGTTTATCAGAATCACTTTGCTATACAGTAGAGATTAGGCTTTCCAGGAGGCGCTAACGGTAAAGAACTCACTTGCCAATGCAGGAGATGAAAGAGATGCAGGTTCAATCCCTGGGTCAGGAAAATCCCCTGGAGGAGGGGATGGCAACCCACTCTGTATTCTTGCCTGGAGAATCCCATGGACAGAGGAGCCTGGCGGGCTATAATCTGTAGGGTCGCAGAGGCGAACACAACGGAAGTGACTTAGCACACACATGTGTGTGTGTGTATAACTGTGTCACTTTGCTATATGGCAGAGATTGGCACACTGTAAATCAACTATAGTTAAATTAAAAAAAAATTTTTTTTAATAGTACAGGTCTAAAGAACTGGTTGGTTCCAAAGCTTGTGCTTTTTCTCACATTTCAACAGCATGTGCCCAGACACAGAGGAGAAGTGAAAGGGGAGAGAGACCCAGAGGTCCTGCCCTCTGGGAGCTTAGAGTGTCATGGGAGCTGGACAAAAATCTACTGAAGACAACAAAGATACCTCTGAAGTCGTAAGAATGTTACAGAGCAGTGTGATTCTAAGTGCAAGCAAGTAAACCCAAAGCAGGGCCCATCAGCTTTAAAAGTATGATGACAATGAGGGGCTGAGAACCGGGAGGTAATAAGCAGAGATGGTCTCCCGGAGAAGAGCAGCAGGGATGCAGAGGACAGAACGCTCAAGGTTGTGTTAAAGATGGAGATGTCCAACTGGAACGCAGAATGGTAGATAGAGCTTTTTAAATAATCAGGGTCTAGAGAAGGAAAAAAACACTGATTTGCTAGCTAAGAAAAAAAAAATCTCTAAGAATAAATGTGAAATGAACAGTTATTTCTGCCATAGCACTCTGGCCACTGCCCCATTTCCCAAAATAAGCATAAACCTAAAATGAAATTAAACAGCAGTCCCATGTTCCTGAGAAGGGAGCAGCGATTATTATTTTCTTTTTTTCTAAGAACAGGAAGGGAAATAACTGGGATGGGCAAGAAACAATTGCTGCTATTAACAAGAAGACCATGACATCTGAATGTAGATTTTCAGCTTTTCAAAGAGCTATCCTATGTCATTATCTTATTTAGTTCTCACTTCAACCAAATGAGATGGTCAGGAGAGCTTCTTACCTCTAATCCACAGGAAATGAAAGGTACAGACTAAAGCAGAGAGGTAGAAACTATCGAGGACTTGAACCCAAACCTCTCAACTGGCAATTCAGGGACAAAGTTCCAGCGATACCCACCTGTCATAGAGGGCTAATGTTTGCTGGCATCAGTTGAGGGGAGAAGAGGAGAGAGAGACAGGCTGAAGCAGACACACACCGCTGGCCATCCCTCACTAACTGTGTTCCTTATCTAGAACACTGCATTCCTACCTGGATGCATGACCCCCCGGAAGACTACATTTCCCAGCCTCCTTTGCAGCTAGGCATATGGCCAGGTTACCAAGTGCCAGCGAAAGGGATATGAACAAAGGTAACACGCACAACTTCCTGGTCTTGTCCTCAACAGGAAAGCAGCTGAGGGAACTCAGGAAGAGAGTTCAGTTCCACCCCCGTCCCACCCCACCCTCCTCTTTTCTGGAGAAAGAACATACGGCCAAAGCTGGAACGGCCATATGGGATCCCAGTATGGAAGTCATGTATTAAAGACAGCAGAGAAACCTGGGCTTTGATGACTGCAGCAGTCAGTCCAGCCCTGCACATTTAGGAAACATATGTCCCATCTCTGTCCAGCAACTAAACCTATATCCTAACTAACAAAGAAGTTTTGCCAGTAGCACTGAACACCATTTCTAAAACTCCAGAACTTTCTCAATGGTTCAGATTCAACAAGACCATAAATATTTGATTAAGAGTCTGGTATGTGTTTGAAGTCTCTTAAGAGCATCTTAGAGCCTCCAGGGAGATGGGCCCAATCCTTTTTGAAAAACCAGTATAATGGCATAGAGTGCAAAAAGGCCTATTCCACAAAGGTGAATAAAAAGAAATAAGAATGCTTAAATAAAATCCTAAAGGAGCCAGGGTAAAGTCCCTATTTGCTTGCAAAAAACAATCTAAGCTGAAAGGGGGCCACAAAGCCTGCATGGGTGGTGTGGTCGGCTCAAACTGTGCAGGGTGCAGGTTACTCGGGGAAGGCACTGGCAACCCACTCCAGCACTCTTGCCTGGATGGAGGAGCCTGGTGGGCTGCAGTCCATGGGGTCGCTAAGAGTCGGACATGACTGAGCAACTTCCCTTTCACTTTTCACTTTCATGCATTGGAGAAGGAAATGGCAACCCACTCCAGCACTCTTGCCTGGAAAATCCCATGGACGGGGGAGCCTGGTGGGCTGCAGTCCATGGGGTCGCTAAGAGTCGGACATGACTGAGCAACTTCCCTTTCACTTTTCACTTTCATGCATTGGAGAAGGAAATGGCAACCCACTCCAGTGTTCTTGCCTGGAGAATCCCAGGGACGGGGGAGCCTGGTGGGCTGCCGTCTATGGGGTCGCACAGAGTCGGACACGACTGAAGCGACTTAGCAGCAGCAGCAGGTTACTAGTGTCCCTTCCTGCCAAGAAAGAAGGTGATGTAAGGAAACGCTATGGTTGAGTCCAATAACTCTCTTGGAGCTCTCAGCCCCCACCCGGGGGAGGGAGTGGGCAGAGGTTGACTAAAGCCCTGAACAGGATGAGATCCAGCCTAGCAGAAGTAGGAGGCACTGCTGTGGACTCAACGGATGCTCACAAGAGTCCTCTCAGCACTCACATTCTGCTCTGGGTTTAAGGAGCTGAGGCGGAGGAGGACGGGGGTGAAATATGCAGAGACAGAGCAGCAAGGGCTGGGCTTGGGGGTGGAGGCTGTCTGGAGGAGGAGTATGATGTCTAGACCCCCTGCCATCATCAGAGAGACAGGAAATGAATGTGGCTTAATCACAATGACAGGATGACAGCAATGACATTATGAGGAGAGAATCAGAAAAGTGCAAAGCCCATATTAAGAAAACGAGAACTGCCGTTTCACGGTCAACTTCTCCCTGGAAGAGATCCCCCCAGACACAGTCATGCCCCTAACTGAGACTGAGACCCCAAGATAGAGGGACTCTCCCCTCATCCCGACAATCCCACCTTTGAGGGATCCCCCAGAAGGGCTCAGCCCACAGTGACGTCTTCATCTCCAGGCCCTACTCACTGGTTGGGGGGCGACAGGCCCTCAACCCCCAGTGTCCACCCCCCAGACCTCGGACTCCTGGGAGTGCCACCCACAGAGACACCTCGATTCTCAGAGGTCTATCGAGGGAGGCACTCGGTACGTGGCTGCTAAATGAGGTCACCTCTCCCAAATGTCACCCTGAGGGCCAGAGGGGCCTTGTGCTTCTCTCAGCACCAACACACAGGCAAACCACACATGCAAAAGAGGGGGTCCACCCATCACCCCACAGGGTGAGCCTTGCAGGAGACCACTGAAGACCTATTCAAGGATGGCAAGGGGATCAGGGCAGGGCTGACTTGTCAACACCTACAAGTTAGACATAAAATCCGGAAGGTGGACACACTGTAGATCACCAATATCCAGAGATGATCACAAATGCCCATTTTAGCCAAATCTTCTCTTCTTCCTATTGCAATTTTTTAAAATCAGAATTGAGAAACATGAGCAAACTTGAAAATAGTTTTCCTGCTTCCTGGCAGCCTCTGGGGAATTAGCTAAGTTACCGAAAGATATTCAGTGACAGAGAACAAAGAGGAGAAGCAACTGAAGGCTTCTGGATAATCTATATTATGGTTAATACGTGGCAACAGAATAACCAAGAAATACTATTACCGATGCCTATAAAATTCAAAGCAAAAAGGAGAAAATCACAATGTTACCAGTACTTCAAAGCTTGTTGGCTTTATTTCCCTCTACTCCCCTTGAAGAATGCTAGTCTGATTCGAGGGGGACTGGGGAGGGAGACACATTGACCCCGGAGCATAAATGCAGGGTGTGGTCAGTGTTCCCTGTTAACCAAGATCCCAATTCTGGGGTCACCCAACCCTGTGAGCCATGCAGTAAGGACGCAAGTGAGCACATGTGCACACAGGCAAAGCAAGATAAAAGAGAGCCCCGTAAATCGAGTAAGACTTCAGCAGCTGTTCTGAACAAAGGTTGTCTGGAATGTGAGTTTACAAGGTAATTACCAGCACATTACACAGAGGGCAATAACTTTGTTGTTAGCACAAGAATTTGTCAGACTTGTCACACGGAAAGGGGAACAGCTGTAACTGTAAGTGACAGGTTGCTGAAAAAATGGTTGATGTCTGAAGCACCTGGTCCCCCGAGTTTCTACCGTAAACTTGTTTTTAAATTAAAACAACAGGCAAGTGTACAAAAACTTTCCACTGTAGAAACTGCTGTCTTGTTCAAGTTTATGGAGAGAATTTTCAAAGTGTGAGTGGTGTGCCAGAGAGGACAGGCTGATGAGGTCTGTGTTCTCAGTCCACGCCATCGCAGACGGGCACAAGGGAAAGAGCTGGGCTTTTAATTCAGAGTCCCAGACACAAATCCTGTCTTTCCGACATACTAGCCATGCGTTCTTGGCAAAAGAGTTAACTTCTACCAGCTTCCATTTCCTTGTAAAATGTACTTAATAATCTCTAAGGCATAGAGTTGTTGCAAACACGGGGATTTGCATATAGAATATCTAGCATAGCACCTGGCAAACAGCAAGTGATCAGGAAACAAAGTAACAATTAAGCAGACTTGCCTACCTAAATATCATACTTGGGGCATATTGCAGAGGTGACTGCCTGTGTATTACACTTAAAAAAAAAAAAAGAAATGGAAACACTACAAAGCTTTGAAAAGGTGGGGAGAGGAAAGAGGTGATGATAATTGTTTGGGTTTTCCTTTAGAGACTATACCCAGGAAATTACTTTCTCTGGAGAAGAATGGCTTTGGAGAAACAGTTTATCCTCATACGCCACCAGAGCTGTTTTCTTATCTCTTCTTCCAGGTAAAAAGTTGCAAGGAAGTCTCCTCATATTTGAAAGCCTTCAGGGAGCTCATGAAATGGAGCCTATTTTCTAACTGACCACTCTCAGCAAATTTTCTGTAATGCATATAATGAAGTATTTCGATTGACAGAGCATCTCATCTTCCCCCTAAGAGACAGAAATTGTGCCCGGAGCACGGTGCATCTGGTTGTTTACTGGTGCCCCAAGGCTCACAAAATGCTGCAAGCACTGACTAGAAAACTAGGAGATGTTAAGGCTGAAATAGTTCTAGAAGAGCAAAGATCTTAAATCCTTTTACATGACATGAGAAAGCACCTCAAGTTCTAATTAAGCTAAAGCAATTAGCCACCCACAGATACTTAATGCTGCTCCCCATGGTCAGGCAATCATCTCTATTAAAACCCATTTTAAAAAAAGAGCGGACCCAAAAGTTCCCCGCACACACTTCCCACAAACCAGTTAAGCCTTGGACGCATTTGGTAAACACACAGAGCCGGGCTCTGGGTATGGCAGAGGGGCTTTTAGGAAAGGAGTACATCAGACATGATGAGGTGACGGCAAATAAAAAGGAGGTGAGCTGCAAATGGAACAAAAAGGGTAACAAAATCCACTTGCCAAGGGATCCCTGGATTATGGATGGGCTGGACAAAGCCAGATAAGCTGAAGCCTCAGTTTCCCTGGTCTTAGAATCCCCTGGTTGGTGTAACAAGATGTCAATTCCACCCTGAGGAAGCACATCAAGCAGAAGGGTTTCTGCCAGCTGCAACTAGCGCCCAGCTTCATCACCTGTGACCAGACTACCGTCCAAACCCATGCTTCACGGGAGGTCTGTCCTCTCTCACACCACAGTGTGTCATGGAAGCACCAACAGGGTGCATTTGGCAGGTTCACAATGAGTCCAATCCACTCAAGTTCACGTGCTTTCCCCAGCCCAGTTAGGCCTAATCTTCCCCAAGACTCCCTTTAGTGAGGGGAGTTCATTGTTGTTTTCAACCCAAGGCTGTTTCCAGACTTGGTAGTAGTGGCAACAGCTACAAAATGGTCAATGGTCAAGCATTTAAAAATTAAGGGCTTCCTGCTAAAGAATCCACCTGCAAAGCAGGAGACCCTGGTTCAATTCCTGGGTGGGGAATATCCCCTGGAGAAGGGAACGGCTACCCACTCCAGTATTTGGGCCTGGAGAATTCCATGGACTATGTAGTCCATGGGGTCTCAAAGAGTTGGACACAACTGAGTCACTTTCGGATCTTCCCTGGTGGCTCAGACAGTAAAGTGTCTGCCTACAATGCGGGAGACCTGGGTTCAATCCCTGGGTCAGGAAGATCTCCTGGAGAAGGAAATGGCAACCCACTCTAGTATTCTTGCCTGGAAAATCCCATTGACTGAGGCACCTGGTTAGGCTACAGTTCATGGATTCATTTTCACCCCTCTGTCCATAGGGAATTGGTTCTAGGACCAATTGATTAGAAGATACGAAAACCAACAGATTTTTAAGTCCCTTATATAAAATGGCATAGTATTTGCCTATAACCCACATACATCTTCCCATATACTTTAAATGATCCCTAGATACTTATAGTACCTAGTACAATATAAATGCTATGTAAATAATTGCCTGTATGTGGCAAATTTAAGGTTCATGAACTTTCTGGAAGTTTCTCTTTTTAATATTTTCAGTCCATGGTTGGTTGAATGAGAGGATGCAGAATCCATGGATACAGAGGGCTAAGTGTACTTTCCTCAAGAACTAGGGTTGTTTCTGTTTTTCAGTCCAGTGAAGTTAATCCAAAGCCCCATTACTTTTCAACTGAACAAGAGCTGTTTATCCCTGTAGGTTTTTACCTTTTGGATTTAGAAAACCTCTCAATCACCAGACATCAAAAATATTGATCTAGATCAGCACTGTTCAATAGAAATAAGATTTTAAATTTTCCTAGGATTTGCATTAAACAGTAAAAATATATACAAAATTATTGTACTAGAATATTTTACTTAACCCACTCTAGCAAAACCACTACTATTTCAATATAATCAATACAAAAGATTATTAATGAGATACTTCTGATTTTGTTTTCATGCATCCTTTCTCTAGTACCACACTGAACTGTGCAATCTAGCGCTATTTTTAAAGTGCCATGGAAAAACTCCCACAATTCATTGTCCTATGAACAAGAAGTATACCAAAATGTATAGCATGATCTCATTTTAACTATTAAAATGTGTTATCTGTGTGTTCAGATATGGACAGACAAAACTCTCTAAGGGAAACACCAAAAGTTAACAGCAATTTTAAGAAACAGAATTATGTATGGTTAGTCATTAGTTTCTACTTTGTGCTCTTTTGTTATTTTCTGAATTTCTGTGCAGTGAATGTATACTGTTTAAATTAATAGGAAAACTCTAAAGCTCGTCTTTAAAAACAAAAAGCCCTCCCTTGTCTTACGCCGCAACCCCGATCCTGTGGCACTGTAGCCATTGCCCTGTTTTCGGCTAACCGAAAGGCTGGACAGACTTAATGCGCCACCCCTTGCCCAGTCACCGTGATACTTACAGCCAATCATCATGATGGCCACGGCAAAGATCTTCTCAATGTCTGTGGACGGGGCGATGTTCCCAAAGCCCACGCTGGTGAGGCTGGTCATGGTGAAATACAACGAGGAGATGTAGACGGAATTCTTGCTGGGACCCCCTTCCCACTTCCCTGAGCCGGACCCATTAAACTGGTAAGGGGTGCCAATGTCCATGGCCAGCTGGTAGAGCCAGCTGTTGTTGCGGATGGTCTTGGTGTCCTCATCGAAGATCTCATAGTCCCCGATGCTGTACCAGATGCAGGCCATCCAGTGAGCGGCCAGCCCGAACACACACACCAGCAGGACCAGCACAGCAGCTCCATACTCGATGTAGTGGTCCAGCTTCCGGGCCACTCGTCCCAGGCGGAGCAGCCGGACAACTTTCAGAGAGCTGAACAGGCTGCTGATGCCCTGGGAGGAAAGGGGCACAGGGTTAGGGCCAAGAACAGAGAGAGCACAACTCCGTCCCGCCACCTCCCAAGAGGCTTCCTTCAGCACGCATATCCCATGAGACGCTAGAGTATGCAACTCTTAAAACATTGCTTCAAAATAAGTCATGACATAGAGAAATGCCCATATATACTTTTATGCTTAGATACAATAAGAATTTTATTCCAACATATACAGAAGGGAGATTTCCATTAGCTTTTCCCTACGTCCTTTAAAAAGCAAATAAAAAGCTAAAATAAAAAATAAGACAAATAAAAGTTGAATTTCGTTCTCATTATATTGTATATATGTATACAAATACAAATATGAGCATTTTTCCATACTATTCATTTTAAAACAATATTAAGGGTTGTGTAATATTTCATATTAAGTAATATGAAATATTTTTAGAGTTGCATATTTATTTCATATTGAAAAATGGTCAGGAAACACACATGGAAAGACATAGAAAACATTAACAGGGATAATTGCTACACTGTCAAATTATAGAATTACAGGCAATTTTTATTATATTTTGTATATACTTTTGTTACAGTTGCATATATTTACTTCTGCAATTAAAAATTGTTAACTTTACTATTACAAAAATACATATTTAAAGAACAAAAAATTTTTTAAGATAAAAATAAAGGAACAACTGAAAAGAATAAAGAACTGAGATTCTGTTTTCCCAGGAAAGTTACAAACTCTTGGAAGGTTACAACACTTCAGTCAGGTCAGGGATACAGCCAGACAAAATGTACTTAATCTCAATCAATCAAGGAATCTCAAAACCAGAAGGAGCCTTCTGATTTCACCTGCTTAAAGTCTCCTCCTTCAAATCCCACCAGGACAGGGCTATTCTCCAGACAGTCCTCTAGGGAACAACACTGTGGTAGGGCAGGAACACCAGTGTAGAAATCTTTAAAATGGGGTCTACCCCTCAGGTGGGCCACTAACTTGCTGTGTAAATTTGGACCATGCAGTTCACTCTCAGTTCACCAGTCTAGACAATGCGGGAGGTGGACGGGAAGAGCTCTACAACTTCTGCATAGGCCAACTTACTCTTTCTTATCTCCTAAGGGAGCTGAAACATATTACAGAAGCTATACCATTCAAATCTCAAACTCACATTCCAAAATGATTCTAAGGTGCAAGGAAAGGAAATTTCCATTAAAATTTCCCAAACTCTATTAAAAAGCAAATAAACACCATAAAGACATTTTTTTGAATGAAGACTTTGGTCTCCCTTACACAGCAAAAATCTAACAGCAGAATGATGCCCTTCACCAGGCAGAGGGAATGACTTGCCACCACTCTAAGCACTGGACAGGTTCCAGCTCACTGTTTCCTCTTTGGTCCTCCATACCGTTAATGACAACACTCAAGGGTCAGGTTATGTCACAGACAGAAGGAAAACACGTAGAAGTTTCCTGGTGAGTCTGTGTCACCTCCTCCTGGACATACAGCTAACCACATTTCTCAGCCTCTTTCCATCTGGGTAGGTCTCTGGAACCAGGTCCAGCCAACGGAATTTGAGGTGTAAGAAGTGTCACTTCCAAGCCAAGGAGATAAATGTAAGAAAACTTTCTCTACAAGTTCTCTCTTCCCCAGGGCATGCCTTCTTTGAGGTCAGGTACTCAACATTCAAAAACCTAAGATATCTGATATCTGGTCCTATCACTTCATGACAAACAGATAGGTAAAAAGTGGAAACAGTGACAGATTTTATTTTCTTGGGCTCTAAAATCACTGTGGATGGTGACTGCAGCCATGAAATTAAAAGATGCTTGCTCCTTGGAAGAAAAGCTATGATAAACCTAGAAAGTGAAAGTGAAGTCGCTCAGTCATGTCTGACTGTTTGCGACCCTGTGGACTGTAGCCTACCAGGCTCCTCCGTCCATGGGGTTCTCCAGGCAAGAATACTGGAGTGGGTTGCCATTTCCTTCTCCAGGGGATCTTCCCGACCCAGGGATTGAACCCGGGTCTCCTGCATTGCAGGCAGATGCTTTAACCTCTGAGCCACCAGGGAAGCCCATGATAAACCTAGACAGTGTATTAAAAAGCGTGACATCACTTTCCTGACAAATGTCTATCTAGTCAAAGCTATGGTTTTTCCAGTGGTCATGTACGAATGTGAGAGTTGGATCATTAAGCAGACTGAGTGTCAAAGAATTGATGCTTTCAAATTGTGGTGCTGGAGACGAGTCTTGAGAGTCCCCTGGACTGCAAGGAGACCAAAGATGTCAATCCTAAAGGAAATCAACCCTGAATATTCATTGGAAGGACTGATGCTCAAGTTCCAATACTTTAGCTACCTGACGCAAGAGCCAATTCATTGGAAAAGACCCTAATGCTGGGAAAGATTGAGGGCTGGAGGAGAAGGGGGTGAAAGAGGATGAGATGGCTGGATGGCATCACAGACACAGTGGACATGAGTCTGAGCAAACTCCAGGAGATAGTGAAGGACAGGGAAGCCTGCTGCAGTTCATGGGGTCGCAAAGAGCTGGACACAACTTAGCAACTGAACAAAAACTGAAGATGGTAGACATACAGCATGGAGGGGGCCTGAGTCCCTTGGAGGTTATGTGGAATATAGCATCCCCCAAATCAGCTTGAATCCTATTGTAATGTCAATGAAAAAAGGAACCTCTTATATAAGCCACTGAAACTCGGGGGTATTTGTGACAGCAGCTATCATTAGCCTTCTCTGGAGATGAACACACAAACCATATGGAGCACAGCCTTGGCGATAAACACCAAACAGGTCACCACACAAATTATTTCACTGAAGTATGGGTGGAAAAACAGTGAAACTGAAAGTTTTAGTCACTTGGTTGTGTCCAACTCTGTAACACCATGGACTGTAGCCTGACCAGGCTCCTCTGTCCATAGGAGAGGAGGAGTAGGTAGCCAGTCCCTTCTCCAGGGAATCTTCCCGACCTAGGGATTATTCTTTACCACTAGCACCACCTGGGAAGCCCTTAAAAAAAAAAAAAAGTTTTGTAACCATGAAATTCCCAACAGAAATAATCATTTCTGGCCCAACGTACACCTGCCAATACATAATAATGTATCTTACTAGGCAAAAGGGACTACAGAGCCAGGCGGTTCATCCAAACTGCTGACTTTGACAGTTTACCTTTGCCATGTCCAGTATTCATCCCCTGGATCCCCTTTCCCTCCATGTGCTTTTCTCAAAAATCTTCCATGAGAAATGGTTGAGAAAATCCTCATATTAAGGTGCAATAGACTGATGATGGTAAATGGATATCCTCTCCCCGTAGGGTATTTGCATTTTAACAGAGGGAGACCAGCTTCCAATCGTGGAATTAAAAGGACCCACAGCCTGGATGAAGGAGATATTTTGGGAGGCAAAGAAGCCTTTTTGATGACTCAGAAATCAAACACATGTAAGCAGCCACCTACTCGCCACCTCCTCATAAGGAGGTTCCTGAAATCATCTTTCAAAGCAGCTCTACTCTGAAGCAGAACTCATTACCCTGGGCAAAATTGCCTTGTCATTTTTCCCTTACATTCAACCCAAAGCAACATTTATGGGGAACTGACTCTGTACTCCTTGTGCTAATGCTACAGGGGAGAGAGGAAAATGGTGCTTGGTCTTCTTGCTCACTATTGGGTCTTCAGTGGCTGGCATGTGGAGGATGCTCGAGAGAAAGAAAGGGAAGAGGAAGCAAAAACCTGATTACTAATGAGAGGTGAAATACAGTTAGTGAAGAGATATTTCTACTTAATAGTCACAGAACTTGGAGCTGAGCAGCAGCACGGAGGTCGTCTTGTCCAGCACCTCTGAGTCCAGCAGTGCCCTCTAGAGCTCCCTTAGGAATGGTCCTTCAGCCTCTCCTTGAACCCTCCTCTGAACTACTGCCTCTTGAAGATCTAATTCTGTGGCAGGCATTCGCGGAGATGAACTACCAGGCTCCCACCTCTTTTCATACTTCCTGTGTGCTCCACCTGCACTTCCTCCTCCTGCTCCGCTCCATCCCTCCCCAGTGGCCACCACATCACATGCAAGCCCTATCTACAGGCCATGTTATCCTCTGGCCGTACACTCCAGGCAGCACGAGCATCCCACACACTGGACACACGCTTGCATCTCTGAGCCTGCTCAGACAGGTCCCTCAGCCCAGAAGGCCCAGTTTCCCAATTTCTGCCAGCTGATACACTAGTTACCCCTCAGGTCTGCCACGATCCCCACCCTACAGCCTTCCCAGAGCCCCCAGAAGTCACAACCAGCCACTCACCCTTCGGTGTGTTCACAGTATTCTGTAACCATCACTTTGCATTAAAGTTTCCTACAGCCAGTTCCCTTCCCCAGCTACGTCGGGAACTACATCTTCCGGAAGATAGAGGCCACTTGTTACTCATTTTCGAAGCTTCTTACATTGGGTTCAATAATGTTCCTCCATAAATTCAAGTCTTTCCCAGAATCCTCAGAATGTAACCTTACGTGGAAATAGGGCTACCCTTGCAGGTATAGTTAGCTAAAATGAGGTCATATTGGAAAATGGCAAACCCTGAATCCAGTATGACGAGTGTCCTCATCAGACACAGAGAGACACACGTGACTACGAATGCAGAGATTGGAGTGATAGGTCTTCAAGCCAAGGGATGTCAGGGATGACTGGCAACACCAGAAATGAAGAGAGGGCATGAAACAGATTCTTTTCTAGAGCCTCAAAAAGAGCATGGCCCTGCTGACACCTTGATTTTAGATTTCTAGGCTCCAGAACTGAGAGAGAATAAATTTCTGATGTATTGAGCCAGTTCTTGGTAATTTGTCACCGCAGCCCTAGAAAACTAATATATCTATACAAGCTTTAAAGCCAGCACCTTCTCAGAGAGGGTCTCAAATATTTTCTAAACTGAATTGAAGAGTTTGGCTTATGAGAGAATTTCTTATTTTCAGGAGCCTCTGGAACTATATAAAGTAAGCCTTTCCTCATTGTGTTATCTGTGTGCACATGGATGCCCAGTTACACAGTTTTGCATTAGTCCCCTATTGCCCTAACAGCTGGAACTTTAGCTGTTTAAAAGCATTTCAAGCTACTAATTTGTTCTTTTTTCTTATTTGCCTGAAGCTTAGTGGATTAGCTAGAGAGAATATTCCAAACTTAAAAACAAAAAACATTAGTATGAGAAAAACACGACAGCACCATTTGGGAGCGAGTCACACCTCCCCAGGGACTTCTCCCCCCCGCCCCGCCAGCCCCAGGGACTTCTTATAGCAGAAATCCTACCTCACATTCCAAATAGTTCCAGAGAGTTCTTCATCAAACTTTTAAGGTTGTGAAGACCCAAGAATTTCAGGTTGAATCCACATGGCCAAAGGCCACTGAGAAAGAACCTAGGCTGATAAGCCTCACCACTGAAGGCCAATATGTGTGACTGGAAGGAAGGCTTCTGAAATCTCAGGAACCTCAGCTGTAGTGATTTTGGTACAACTCAGATTGAAGTAGACGTTTGGCAATTATCAGGTTCACTTGTGCACGAGCAAGCTTTGCCTATTCGCCAGGACTAAAGAAACCTTCTGCTAATTCCAGCTCCACTCTGCTTCCTCAACTAGCCAAATTCACCAGTTTTTGGCTCTTTCACCTTTTTTTTTTTTTTCTGTCGTACACCCAAAAAGTAACACTCTCACAGACTGATGACATTGTTACTGAAAAGAACAGCTCTGTCTTTCACATTCTTGAAAAGTTTCCCCAGGCTTCCAAGTCTATGTGGTGAGCAAATTCCAGAGCAAATTCTGCAGTTACACTTTTTTTTTTATTGTTTTCAACCCCACATTACCCATCATTACTCTTGTCCCGCACCTTCCTCCAGCTAAAGGTCTCATTCACATGCTTCCTCTGAGTCATCCGGGAACCTGTCATCATGTGTAGAAAATTCCCAGCCTCAGCATCTTCATGGACTGTTCCCACCACCTTCCTGCTTTAGTTGAAACTGGCTCTCACAAGCACCTTGCTTTTTCCCATCCTGGAGTTTGGAGTAGGGAGTTTCAAACTCCACATTTCATCTTCCAAATAAGAGTTGTTTGACACTCAAAAAAAAAAGAAAAAGAAGCTCCCCTTCTTTAATATTCGTGTACCAGAAAACAAACAAACAAAAAAAAACCACGTAATAAAGATCCCCTGAAACTACCACACCCCCATAAAAAAAAAAAAAAAAGATTCATGCCCTTCAGTAATACCATTACTGTTATCTGATTACTGAGAGTTAACATCTGTTGAATGCTTACAAATATGCCAGAACTTGGGCTTAGTCTTTCATTTACTCTCCCATTTATCAAATTCTCAGTCCCTTTTTTTCATTACCTGGCCACAGCCCATCTCCTGCTATCAGCAAGGGAATCTTAATGTTCGAGGGGGAAAAAATCATTCAACAGTCCAGCCTCTCTATTCCAGTGACTTTCACTTCCTCTCCATATCCTGTGCCTGGTTATCACTGGGAACTGCTTCATCTCTGAAAGCTGACACACCAGCATTCAACACAACAACTACATATATTTCCATTCCTCCCATCCTTTCCTTTATCCCATCCAGCCTGCTCTTGGGCTTTTCTTTGATATCTCTATCCCCATCTTCTTTTCCCCCAACCATCAACTCTCCAGATTTTACTTCCTTTCCCATTTCACTAGACCCTGTGACATCATTTCACGTACCCCCTCCCACAGCCCTCACCATCTCTCTCTCCCCTTGCCTTCCTATCACACTTGCCCTACAAAATGCAGCACCATATAGATTCAACAGCAGACACTGGGCTACTATCTCCATTCTCAGCTGGGACCTGTCCTTTTCCTCTTCCTCTAACAACACTCTCGTTCCCATCAACAGCTATTCCAAATCTTCACTAGTCTTTTCAAGATCCCACCTAACCCATGCCTTATTCTCAGCCAACATCACCTCCCCATTTACAGACAGAGCAGGGGTCTTAAGTATCAATTCTCATCCACATTCCGCCTTCACAAACATGAGCATATGCAGTAGCACCATCCTTCCACACTGAATCAAAAGTCACTCCTCACCTATTCAGGAACCCCACTGCATCAACTACTTATCCTTCTCTTTATTCCCTTTCATCTTCAAAACTCCCTTTCATAGACTCATTTCTGTTAAAAAAAAAAAAAAATCATACTAGTGTTTCAAGTGCTATACACCTCTCCACTCTTTCTCTCCTGAAACCATAATCAACACACAATGGCTCAGATTCCTCATTTCCAAGTCATTTCTCAACCCACTGTACTCAAAAGTCCACTCACTCTACCCAGGAACTGTCTCAACGGTCACCAATCACCTTCTAATTGTCATACCTTCAGCGTTTGTCACCTGTAATGGGCATGTGACATTCTTCATGGCCACACAGGGTCCACACTGTCTTCCTATGTTTAGGGAATCACGACCTTACAAAGTAGACCTAGAAGCTGACAACACCATAAACCTTCCTTCTGCAGCTTCCTCTGCAGCCAATGTGTGAGCACATGACCGAGAACCTGCCCATCAGAGACACCCATCCCAGTCACTGGATGGCATCCCATGGAGGAACTGTGCAGGGCCCTTTTTGCAAGAGCATGGCAGCATCACTCAGGTCCCAGAGGCAGCAGAAATGGTTCTGGAACTGATACCCATGGTCCACTGATGGCCAGGTCAACACTGCATGTTTTGAACCCACATCCAATAGCAACAGCAGCGATACTCTCACAGGACCAGCTCTGCCACACGACTGGAGGCAGCAAAGCCACCAAGTGTTCTCCTAGTTGTCCCCAAACTCTGAGTATACAACATCCTTGAACCCTCACTCCTACCACAATATGAGATGGACTTCCCTCTCTCGGTTCTCTCAATACCTCTCTTTCTAATGATTAACTGAGGCACTGCTCTTGGTCTTCTTCTCTTCCCAATATACTCTTTTCTGTGGGTCCATTATTGTAGCTTTAACCACTATCTATGTACTGCTGCTGCTGCTAAGTCATTCCAGTCATGTCCGACTCTGCGTGACCCCATGAACGGCAGCCCACCAGGCTCCCCCGTCCCTGGGATTCTCCAAGCAAGAATAACATGCTGTAAATCCATCTTTCCAAACCAGACATTTCTCCTGACCCTAAGACCCTCTATGGGCATGTCACTGGGCTATCCCACAGCTTCCTCAGCCTGCCACGTCTACTCCTCAGCTCAGCTCCTATTTCCCAACTTGGAGAATGGGCCTAACATACACAGTCTCCCAAGTGAAAAACTAAACATCATCATCTTTGCTGCCTATGCAAACTTTTCTTAACTGGAACATTCTTTTTAGAAGGGTGATGTTAAGGTGTATCAGTATTCCAATGCATAATTTACTGCCACTTGGATAATAGAAAAATATTTTCTTGTCTATTCATATAACATCAATAAGATACTGGAATGAACACAGGTACTAGAATACACATAAGATACTAGAAACATGGATGATCCCAAGAAGGGAGATTCTTCATTGTAATATCCTTTTGAATGCTATTCCATATGAATTTTTGTTTACCATAAATTTTTAAAGATTAAATAAAAATTAAAATTTAAAATATGACCCAACACTGCTTAGACCCATTCAATGGCTTTCACCGCCTTTTGAATAAAATTCCATTAGTTTAGCAAACAAAGGCCTTCGTAAAAATGCCATCTTGGACAGCTTCGTCACTCACTGCCTCCCTCCCAGGCACCCTCTACTTTCATCATATCAGATTATTTGTGGTTCCACAATCACTCTATCCCCTCACAGCTTCACACATGCCATTCCTTCTGCCTCAAGCACTGTTCTCCTGGTTGTCTGCCTGGCAGATCCCTACCCATCCTTGAGGACACTTCTCAACACCCATGTGGCAGGATGAGTCACATATTACTAAAATTCTGACTTATCAAGTAGTTTATCTTTTAAAATAATTAGAGTTCAAATTTATCCCAATAACATCACTGTCATGTTAATTCCAATTTTCTTTCTTGACCTGTGGGAAAAAGAATATAGACATGGCAACAACCTAGAAACTATGGATCTGAAGTCATACACAGGAACCTAATCCACTGATTATGTTCATTTTCTGTGTCTACTGGTGAATTTTCTGTGTCCAATTGACAGGGACACAGGGTACCCTGATATTTGGTTAAACATTATTCTGGGTGTGTCTGTGAGGGTGTTTCTGGAGGGAGATTAACATTTGAATCAACAGACTGAGTAGAGCAAATCACCCTGTGTAGGGTAGT
Source organism: Bubalus kerabau (assembly GCF_029407905.1). Lineage (NCBI taxonomy): Eukaryota > Metazoa > Chordata > Mammalia > Artiodactyla > Bovidae > Bubalus > Bubalus kerabau. Next base: position 127,406,138 of record NC_073628.1, on the reverse strand, counting down.
GTGGGTAGGCCTCACCCAGCCCACTGAAGGTCTGAATTGAACAGAAAGTTGAATAAGGGCAAATTCGTGCTGACTGCTTTCAAGCGGGACACCAGTCTTCTGCACTCAGACTGGAACGTAACCACTGCCTCTCCTGGGTCTCCATCTTGCTGAGGGTGGATGTGGGGCTTCTCAGCCTCCATAATTACCATAATGCTAATTATATAGATAATATTTATTTATAACATATACAAATCCTACTGATTCTGCTTCTCTGTAGGACCTTGACCCATACAGGGTCTTAACAGGAGAAAGGTTGAGAACTGCCAGTCTAAGACATAACACAAAGCCATCTCTCCCCTGATGCCTTCCCTAATACCCATAGGCAGAGCTCAACATGCCCTGCACTAGACTCCCATGACTGTTCCTTGATTCACTCTTCCAATAAATACTTACTGAGCATCTACCATAAAGCAAACATGGTTTCCAACACTGATAATAGATCACAGATGGACCAGACCAACATCTTTATCCCTGCGGAACTGAGATAACAAGCAAGAAGAAATGGTACGTTATATGACAGTGAGATGAAAACTTCAGCAGGAAATAACTAAGGAGTGCAAGGAAGTGCGGGTGGCAGAGTGTTAAATAGGACTGTGGAGGGAAACTTCACTGAAATCTTGGCCTTTAAGTAATGACCAGTGGAGGCGAGAATGTGAGCCACCAAGGCATCTAAGAGAAGCACGCTCCAGACAGGCATCTGTTCAGTTCAGTTCAGTCACTCAGTCGTGTCTGACTCTTTGCGACCCTATGAATCGCAGCATGCCAGGCCTCCCTGTCCATCACCAACTCCCAGAGTTCACTCAGACTCATGTCTATCGATTCGGTGATGCCATCCAGCCATCTCATCCTCTGTCATCCCCTTCTCCTCCTGCCCCCAATCCCTGCCAGAGGGTCGGCAAGTACCAAATATCCCGGGTATGAAGGTCACATGGTCTTTATATTAGGCTGTCAGGCCCTTGGGATCAAGAAGCACACCTTCCATGGAAGTAATAGCTAATTATTTTAATAAAAATAATAATTTTATTGAGTACTTACTAAGTGCCTTACTTACTAAGTACTTACTAAGTACTAAGTGCCAGACACAATAAGGACTTTACAAGCATTATCTCACTTAATCCTCATCATTTTGAGAGGTAGGTATATTATGCACCCAGTTTATAGATGAAGAAACTGATAGAATTATTTGTCTAGAATGACACCAAAAGTAGCCGAGCTAGAATCTGAATCCTGATCAATCAACTCCCAAGATTATGCTTTTATCCCTCTACTTTACAGACTCCACCTTTAATTTCCCATTTTTAGAGTTCTGGTTCCTCACAGATGGTCGATAAATGTTTATCAGATGGAAACTCACAATGAGACTTACTTGAAGGAGGAGGCCTAGCAGTCTGTTTTAAGGATTTACTACTTTATTAACAGAGCTTGGTTTGTCTGTTGTCTTTAAAACAGAGATGACTTCAAGAATAAATGTTTCAAGATAGTCCCACGACTCTGCAGATTCATTTCAACTGCATAATGGAATCAACTGGCTTCCCAGATCTCATCGGAAGTTACTCCCTGAAGCTTAAATGTAATTTGCTTCCCTTTCATTGCTTCAACATTTTACTTTCATCTCAGTTGACTCAGCAGGCACTTCCTGAAAACCTAGTATAGACAGACACAGCCCAGAACGACCAGTGATACAAAACCAGAGAAGGCACCATCACCCGCCCTCACATTGTCCACAATCAGACCACAGAGAAAAGCAGCCTGCATGACCGCAGTGCAGCAAACATAAGCTAGCTGCCACTATGAAGACTGCGTAAGCACAAGTCTGGTGGCCGTGCATAAAGGGACTTTTTTCCTAGTTCACTTAACAGCTGTGTTGACCATACTCAGGGGAAGGCTGTGGTTACCAAGTGTAGGGGAGCTTTTAGCCCGAAATGGGAGAGCTTGAAACCTTTCATTGGTTTAATCCAAGAATGCACCCGAAAGACACAGCTGCAGTCTCCTTAGAAAACAAAGGAAGTATAAAAATTCCACTTAAAACTATCCACTTTCCTTTTGTTTACAATTCAAACTATAAAATAAACTGTGTATTTAATTGTGCTATTATACCATCAGGCTCTTTTCCTCTCTAGAGGCTTTGAAAATTGAACTCTATCACTGGCCAAATAAAATCCAAAGGATATAGTGTACAGAATTTGGTTTTATCAAGCCATGTCTCTTTCTCAGAATAGTAATCTCAGGTTTTCCTCTACCAGGGAAGTGAAATGAACCCAAGTAGCTCAGATAGCCTAGACTGTAGTTTCCTATGAAGCAGGCAAAAATAATCATGTGTCTGCAACTCTGACACTGATGCAGAACTAGCCAAGCCTTCAATCTGCTTTAAGCTGATTTAAATTATCAGAGAGTGAAGTCAAATCAATGGCGCAGGTGAAAATCCCAGTGGCCTACAGGAGGGTCATGTCTGTAGTTTTCAGCACTGGGGCCTGAATAGGGCACGGTTCACTTATCACTGCCTGGCCAGAGCTCTCAACGTGAAACAGGGCTGACACTATGAAAGCATCACCTTAACTAGTAACACGTGAGGGCTCTGTTGGGCCCTCCTGACCACGGGTAACAACACTTGAATTCACGCAGAGGAGAGGTGCAGACAATTTCCTGAGGAGTCTAATTCGGTTTAAAAGACACCCTCCCTCCCCAAACATGACCCATGTCATTCTCATCCTCAGTCCAAACCAAGCTTCAGATAAGAAGGTGGAAGCCCCCAGAAGCTATAAAGTAGCCCCCAACTGTGTAGCCTCATGTCAAGCACTGGGAATGTGGGGTACAGCCTGAAGAGACCTCCACCAGGGTGGCAAGGACACAAAACTCATGCAGCTGGTCGGGAGGTGGGCAAGGTTCCCCAGGTTTGGGGAACTGGCAGAGCAAACTGCAGGCCAGCAGCCCACACACCCGGGCTGAATTTGTGAGAACTGGGGCAGCTGTGAAGTATTCCCAGCGCTCAGGATCGAGCTCACCTGCACTGGGCAGTAAAAGCCCCGGGGTCAGAGCGTCCTCTGAGGAGCTACATGAGCTGCTGGGCGCACTGCTGGAGGACCACAGGGGAACTCAGAGCAGAGTCCCTGGGGCGGGCTACGAGGTGGGCTTAGCCTCAGGACACTTCTCAGTGTGACCAATACACGGACACAGAGAAAGGGACGGGGGAAACAGACTCGAGGGAAGATAGTGTGACCCTAACTTCAGGGATTCCTAGGTTGAAAGTAATAAGAATTCCCTTTTGCTAGAAGGAGGGTCCGTGTTTCCCTTTCAATATTGTTCATGGTTTTAACTCTATCACAAATAGATTGAAAACCCTCAGGGGCTATTCCTCCTTGCAGCCTCAGCAGTGAGTGGTGACAGGATCATTCTAGACTTTTCCATCCTGGGAAGCAACTGCCATACACAGAGCTTCCCTCGACTACCTTCCAGCCCTCTGAGAGGAAGTCTCTGTAGGAATAATGTAAGGAAAAGTTATGGCTCCTTTAAGAGGCTTCTGGTAAATTCAGAGTTCCAAACTTTCTGGAAGCAGGTGGAAGTAAGTAATCACCATTCTGTGTGGTTACACTAATCAGTAACTACAACTTTGGGGAATAACAGGCCATAGAGAAAAGAAATTGTCTACTCATTACAGGAAAATAAAACTACGTAGAGGAGTCCCATGAACACCCAGAGCCACATGTAAAACTTGGGCTTGGACCCACGTCCTGCCTCTGGCACACTCCTACTAAATATGACCCTGGTGGTCTACCCAACCTCTCTGAGCTTCATTTATTCACCTGTAAAGCATAGGAAATGCATTTGGCACCCCACTCCAGTACTCTTGCCTGGAAAATCCCATGGATGGAGAAGGCTGGTAGGCTGCAGTCCGTGGGGTCGCTAAGAGTCAGACACGACTGAGCGATTTCACTTTCACTTTTCACTTTCATGCATTGGAGAAGGAAATGGCAACCCATTCCAGTGTTCTTGCCTGGAGAATCCCAGGGACAGGGGAGCCTGGTGGGCTGCCGTCTCTAGGGTCGCACAGAGTCGGACACGACTGAAGCGACGCAGCAGCAGCAATGCTCACAGAAAGTTTTAGTTGTTGGGACTTCCCTGGTGGTTCAGGGGTTAAAAATCCGCCTGCCAATGTAGGGGAACCCATAGTATGATCCCTGGCCCCAAAACTAAGACCCTACCTGTTGCAACACAGCTAACCCCGTGTGCCACAACTACAGAGCCCACGCACCCAGAGCCCGTGCTCCACGAGAGACACCACTGCAATGAAGCCCACACACCACAACTAAAGGGTAGCCCCTGCTCGCCAAACTAGAGAAAGCCCACGCGCAGCAACGAAGACCCAACGCAGCTAAAAAAAAAAAAAAAAAGAAAAAGTATTAGTTGTTGTTACTCAAGAAATGGTCACCTTGCTCTCCTTCAGCTGTAAAAATTTAGCCAAAAAAATAAGAGAACCACAAAGGGGAGAAACTATTTGCCCTGGGCAAAAAGGAAAGGATCTGGAAATGTCAGAAAGAAGTCACCACTAGATGGGAATTAATAAAGAGGGAAAGCAATACTCCCTCTCTGAAAAGTTGCAAACAAGCAGTCAAGTATATTAGACAGTCAAGGGTATAAGATTAAGGAAAGAGGCAGGGGGTCCCAGCCTTGTGCTTCTGGACTCCCAACAGGGGTAAGTGAAAGTCAGCCTCACCTGATACTGGGCTGCAACCCACGGGCCAGCAAGCCTTGTAACTGCCCAGCGTCAAGACCAAAGAAGCAGCCCAGAGACCGCAACAGAGACATCAGTGGATTATTGGACAAGGGGCTCTTACACAGCTGAAGCAAAAGGTCCTGGAGGGACACCCCACCACACCCAGCAGGCAGTCCACAGAACATGGTGGCACCTTAGGCTACCATTTACAGGGGGAAGCAACGTCAGGCTGGCTCATCAGTTACCAGAGAAACCATCTGGGGCACGTCCCTCACAGCCCCTCAGGTTAAGAACCATCACAAGGGCAAATGTTTCCCTTTAATAAACTAGCAGGTGGAGCTGTTTGGGCCTAAGGATGAGAACAATCACTAGCTGGGCCGGGGGCAAGCACGTTTGTGTGAGTAGGGTACAGGTGAAGCGGGGACTGGTCGGGCAGGGGCTGTAAAAACAGCAAGAGAACAGCCACGTTGAGGTGCCTGGCCACACTCCTGATAAGAATATGAAAGCCCAGGGATATTTGGAAAACTAATAGAATTGTCATTTACATCTAGGTATTTGTATTCTAAATGCTCTTTACAGATCTGGTACTGTGACTACAATGATTAGAAATCATTAAAATAACAAATATGCCACTTAGAAGTTTATTTTAATGAAAAAGTAGTGTGTAGACCCCAACCTGTCAACCCCATCCTGCTAAGTCATAGCAAATAATAACCACAATAATTTATGAAGCATTTTCAGTATGCCAAGCAGTTCTAATTCTTAGTCTTACATGTATTAACTCACTTGACTCCTGTAACGATCCTATAGGATAAACAGTATAATTTTCCCTGTTACATATAAAGGTATGGATTTTTCAAAATGAATTAACTGATGGGCAAGCAGCCAGGAGGGTGATGAGTTACAAGCAGATTTCAAAAACAAGCAATGAAATCAACCTCTTCTGTGGCTGTTCCAAAGACACAACAAGCATACTCCTTTCCTCTTTCTACTCAGGAAGTCCTCCCCCAAAGCCAACCTGGCTCCAGTAGGAGTAGCCTGTAGACCGTCATTCTTCTCTACTAGCAGCGAAAAGGCTGTGGGTACACATAGCAAGTAGCAGAATGAAGAAATGAAAAACAAAAGCAGTGGTAGAATAAAAAGATGATGTTCCTTCCTTAAGACTAATGACATGAAAAAGCTTAGAATTGAAATGGGCTGCATTTGTACAGACTGAGGACTCTGGGCTCGTAAAAGATGACCTGCAGACAAACCCGATGGCATCTCAGGACTACCCAGGGTAGTACCTTATGCACGATCCTTATGTGAAAGTCACTCAGTCATGTCTGACTCTTTGCGATCCCACAGACTACAGCCTGCCAGGCTCCTCTGTCCATGGAATTCTCCAGACCAGAATACTGGAGTGGGTAGCTGTTCCCTTCTCCAGGGGATCTTCCCAACCCAGGGATCGAACCCAGGTCTCCCACATTGCAGGTGGATTCTTTACCATCTGAGCCACCAGAGAAGCCCACGATCCCTGGAGACTCCTTGAATAAGGGCTCCCCATACCTCACAGGCCCAGGGACGGGAAGCTGGCTTCCATTCTTTAGATGCAGTTTATTATTCAAATCACTTCACCAAGGCCACTGATGCCCAGAGAGGGGAAAAGACTTACCCAAAGCCCAGGGGACAAGCTGGGGCCACTTTGCAGGTCTCCTCGGGTTCCCAGGTGGCACTAGTGGTAAAGAACCCACCTGCCAATGCAGGAGACATAAGAGACACGGGCTCGACCCCTGGGTCAGGAAGATCCCCTAGAGGAGGGCATGGCAACCCAGGAGCCCACTCTATTCTGCTTGCCTGCAGAATGCCACGGACAGAGGAGCCTGGCAGGCTACAGTCCATAGGGTCTCAAAGAGTCGGACACGAGACATGTACGCACACAGCTCAGCTGGTTCACAGAGCTATACTGAGGCTACAGCAAAACAATTCGCAGGGACAGCTCTACAAGTGAGTGCTGGTGGCACTGGTGATATTATTTAGAGACGATTTTTAAAGTCGCGATGCATTTACAGACAATAATTTGAATCCCTCTGGTGATAGAACAGAGTGCCATATTTGTATAGAACAGAGTTTCAGCTGCAAGAGCCTCCAGGCAAGTGAGCAGAGCCATGGTTCTCCAGCCCAGGGAGCAGGTGGCCAAACGAAGCTGCCAAAGGGTGGGGCCACTAAATGGCCCATATCTAAAGTGGGACAAGAGCCTTGCTCCAGAGTGCTGGGATAACAGATCTTTGGATCAGGAGGGGATCCCAAGGATCACAGCCCACACCCAGCATCTTACAGGCAAGAAAACAAAGGTGCAGGGAGTGCTCACTGCACGGTGTCTGTGAAGCAAGGACTCCCCAGTCTCCCCTCCCCAGACCCCGGAAACCTCAGACCTACCTCTGTCTCTAACACATCCTACCTCTTTCCCTGTTTCATGTTTCTCCAAAGCATTTATAGCAGTTCCTCCTTATCTGTGAGGATACACTCCAAGACCCCTGGTGAATGCCTAAAACTGCAGTTAGTACCAAACCCTATTCAGTCGACCCTTAAACAACACAGGGGTTGGGGGTGCTAATCCCCCGAACATTTGGAAATCTGTGTGTATCTTTATGGTTGGCCTTCCACACCCACAGTTCCACATTGGTGGGTCCAACCAGCTGCAGATTAGGTGTTGTGTTATTCACTTTACCATGTCTGACTCTTTGTGACCCCATGGACTGTAGCCCACTAGGCTCCTCTAGTCCATGGAATTTTCCAGGCAGGACTACTGGAGTGGGTTGCTATTCCCTTCTCCAGAGGCTCTTCCTGACCCAGGGGTCAACCCAGGGTCTCCTGCACTGAAAGTGGATTCTTTACCATCTGAGCCACCAGGGAAGCCCGTAGATTGGGTATTACCATAGTACTTATTTTTCAAAATCTGCATGTAAGTAGACCCATGGAGTATGTAGGGAAGAGCAAGTGAGTCAAGATGGTGCTGGTCAGGCTGTCTTGCCCATGGCCTCTCACTCTCACCCCACGTGTTGTAAATCCACGGTGACGTAACAGCTGAGAGCACTCAGAGCACTGCGCATGCATGTCACGATGTACTCTTTGGCCACGGGCCACTTTTGTTCTAAAAACATATATAAGCTCCACCTGGAAAGCCCTTGAGGCTGCATTATGGCTGTGTCCACTGGGTCAACCACAAGAGAATACAGCGTGTCTGTGGCTGCTAAGGCTGCCAGTGCCAGTGAGGAGAGAATAAACATGTCTGCAGTTTCTGCAGCCCCTTGAGTTTTCTTCCAGCTTCCCACTCACTCCTTGTCTACCCTGAGTTCAGCAAGCAGTGAGATGCAGCAAGACAATTGGTGTCATTGGCAGGATGATACAGCAAGACACAGTTCAAATCTGTGTTGATCAAGGGTCAACTGTATATGTACTATATTTTTTCCTATACATACATATCTATGATAAAGTTTAATCAGGCAGTTTAGAAATTAACCAAACTGCCAGCATCACTGCTCTTGCGCTTTGGGCCAGTATTATGTAAAATAAGGGTTACGTGAACACAAACACTAGGGTACCATGATGCTATGACAATCTGTCTCCTAACTGAGACGGCTACTAAGTGAGTAGCAGGTAGGATATTCTGGACCAAGGGATGACTCATGTTCTGGGTGAGACATAGCAGGATGGCATGAGATTTCATCACACTCCTCAGAATGGTGCACAATTCAGAACTTAAAAAGCACCGTTACTGGAATTTTCCATTTAATATTTTTGGACCACAGTTGACCAAGGGCATCTGAAAATATGGAAAAGAAAACCACAGATACGGAGTAGGAATAGAGTAGTACTTTATAGGCTTTGCATTTAACATACTCTAGGCTTTACGTTTATTTATTGGCTGCCTCCTTCTCCACTCCCTGTACTAGAAGGTAAACACGATGCTAAGGGGCTCTGCTACATCATTAGCATGTGGAACACAGCAGCAGGCTCTCAGTAATGATTGGTTGAATGGGTAAATACTTTGCATCCACTGAGCACTTAAGAATTTATAAAGTATTTCCACAAACATTATCCTTTGTGGTTTTCATTTAATCACTGGAAATGTCTTAGAAGAATTGCACCACAAAGGTCAGACTTTATATCTCCCCGTGGTGTGGGAGCAGGTCCTGGTGGCTTGAGGCAGGGCTTGTACTTTCTTGGAGGAATTAGGGAGCACTGGGCCAGAAAGCAGCTCAGGATACCTGCTGATCCTAGAGGCCTGGGTGCAGACCAGTCTGCCCGAGAGAGGCAAGGTGACCTGCCCCTCCCTGGTAAAAACCTGGAGGGAAAACTACATTTCAGATTTGTAAATCCTTTTCCATTTGCTTCACTGAGGAGCAAAATAGGACACTAGTTTGGGAAGCAGAACAGCCACTGGGGCACTCCTGGCTTTAATGACTCCTGATTACTCAGCCAGCTTGAGCTGCAGGATTCAGAGCACTGCCTTCTCTGGGGCATCCACTCCAACCCAGAAGGCAGATCTCAGAATAAACAAAGGAGTATCAGGTCCCCAGATTTGTGTTTTATTCCCCACATGGACTATTCTCAACCACGTGGCTAAAACTTTCACCCTTTCTCAATAAAAACCAGAGCTCAAACAGCACCTCTTTAAGGAAGCCTGGTCTGAATCTACCCCTTTCCCCACCCCATCACCACCCACTCTCTATAATCAATCTTTTCTCATTGAATTCCCACAGCATTTGGTACATTACTACATCCATCATGCCCTAATGTTTTGCTATCTATCTTGACCTCCTCTTACATATATAAACTCTTTCTTAGCTACAGAATGTATCACCTAGATGTATCTCTGAGGCATCCAGCACAGTCCCAGCACATGGCAGATACACAGTAATTGATCCCTGAATGAATAAGCAAACAATCAGCTATTGAGTATGATAAGTTGTGCTTCCCACATGGCACAGTGGCAAAGAATCCGCCTGCCAATGCAGAAGACGGAGGTTTGATTCCTGGGTCGGGAAGATCCCCTAGATTAGGAAATGGCAGCTCAGTCCAGTATTCTTGCCTGGAAAATTCCATAGGCAGAAGAGCTTGGCGGGCTACAGTCCATGGGCCGCAAAGGGTCAGACACAACTGAGTGCCTCAGCAAGCACGCACATGCCAAGTTATGGCTAAAAGCCTACCATATCCTCAGCCTGGATCCATCCAAGGCTCTCTGACTAAATCTGACCCACCCATTTCTACCATCTTACACTGTTTTTTATCAAATCATCCGGTTGCACAAATATCCATGTATTGGTATTCTAAACTGACTGCCTCTTTGAGAATGTACTACCCTCAAAATATGTCAAGAGTCTACAAAGATTACCAATAATCTGTTTACTGGACGTTAATAGATGGAAAAAAATCTAAAATGCAAAAATCCCTCATTTTGGAATGCTGGATGTTATCTTTGTTTGGATACTCCTTGTCTCTCATTCCCCACGTACGAGTAATTGTACAGTTCTATTAACTGTGCCTCTACCTGTCTCTGGAACCAGTCCAACCTTCTCCATCCTCACCGACATGGCATCTGTCACCTGGATTGCTGCCCCAGCTGCCCTAACTGGTCCCGTGCTTCCAAGCTCACCCCGATGTAATTCCTCCTCCATGCTGCGACTCCCCTGTTCTCTCTGAAAGGCAATTCTGGTCACACATCTCTTCAGCTCAGGGTTTTTAACACCCCCACTCCAGTACTCTTGCCTGGAAAATCCATGGACAGAGGAGCCTGGTAGGCTGCAGTCCATGGGGTTGCTAAGAGTCGGACACGACTGAGCGACTTCACTTTCATGCACTGGAGAAGGAAATGGCACTCCACTCCAGTACTCTTGCCTGGAAAATCCATGGACAGAGGAGCCTGGTAGGCTGCAGTCCATAAGGTCGCTAAGAGTCGGACACGACTGAGCGACTTCACTTTCACTTTTTTCTTTCATGCATTGGAGAAGGAAATGGCAACCCACTCCAGTATTCTTGCCTGGAGAATCCCAGGGACGGGGGAGCCTGGTGGTCTGCCGTCTATGGGGTCACACAGAGTCGGAGACGACTGAAGTGACTTAGCATTAGCATGATATATAGTCTGTGCTCCCCAGTGGGGCACACAAGGCCTTGGCCATCTGTCCCTTACCTGCCCCTCCTGCCTTCTCTCTCCCCACCTTCTCACACACCTACACTCCAGCCACGCTGTGTGCATGCCTTTTAAGTCACTTCAGTCATGTCCAATTCTTTGCGACCGCATGGATGGTAGCCCGCCAGGCTCTTCTGTCCATGGGGTCTCCGGGCAAGAATACTAGAGTGGGTTACCATGACCTCCTCCAGGGGATCTTCCCCACCCAGAAATCGAGCCCACGTCTCTACTGTCTCCTCATTGGCAGGCGGGTTCTTTACCACTAGTCCAGCCACCCTGAACAACTTGAATTCGTCAGGTGAGCCAGGTCTGTCTTACCACCTCCCTGTCACGTAGACCGGTCCCCTTGCCTGAAATGACGTGTCCTCCCACTGTCCTCTTCACATGCCTCTTCACCTGGTCAACTCCCAATTCGTCCTTCATCGTAAGACTCTTCCCTGAGCTCCCAGCCAAGGCGGCCTGCTGCCAAGCGTCCAGATGGCACCCCCACCGACTCACCATGTGCACTACCACAGCCAGCTTACCTGCCCCCTTGCCTCCCATCCGTGACTTAGCTTCCTGACGGCAAGTGCCCCGGCAGTTTCAGAATCCACCTGGCCCTGCGCCTGGTGCTAACAGGAACCCCACAAATAACCACGAAAGGACTTCGGAAATTAGATCAGCCTCCGAGGGTGAGAACACCAGTGTGTACGTGGGTGTGAGTCCTCAGTCATTCAGTCGCGTCCAACTCTTTGCGACTCCATGGACTGTAGCCCGCCAGGTTCCTCTGTCCATGGAATTTTCCAGGCAAGATTATTGGAGGGGGTTGCCATTCCCTTCTCCAGGGGATCTTCCCAACCCAGGGATCAAACCTATGTCTCCTGCATTGGGAAGCCGATTTTTAAACCACTGTACCACCTATTATGCTCCCTACCTACAGTTCAATCCATACCCCATTCATACCACTGGAGTTCTGAAATCAAATTTAAAACAAATCTAAATTCTCCCCCTTAAAATAAATAAAAGACAAAATAAGTCATATAATTGACACTACTGGTCAAAGGAAAGAAATGGGGCAACCGATATATGCAGCAATGGAATAAGTAAAAGAATAAAAATAATTTACATTAACTTTGGAAAATTATACAATTATCAGTAGAATAACTGTAAAATAAAATGAATAAGGGATTTGGCATCAGAAATCCTGACTTGTGATATCTGTATGACCTTGAACTTGTCACTCAATCACCAAGTCTCCCTCTTCTCACATGGGTTGTCGTGACAAGACAATGGATATAAGGCATTTCTACCTTTTTAAAGCACTATACAAATACAAGCTCATTCAAACTAGAATTATGATGACTATTGCAGAAAAATGTTTATGACACAGTAAGAAAAGTTGTACACAAATATGTGTATAACCGTGTAAATTATGTGTGAAAGTGTTAGTTACTCGGTTGTGTCTGACTCTTTGTGGCCCTATGAACTATAGTCTTCCAGACTCCTCTGTCCATGGAATTCTCCAGGCAAGAATACTGGAGTGGGTTGCCATTCCCTTCTCCAGGGGATCTTCCCGACCCAGGGATCGAACCCGGGTCTCCTACATTCAGGCAGATTCTTTACCACCTTGCTGCTGCTGCTAAGTCGCTTCAGTCCTATCCAACTCTGTGCAACCCCATAGACGGCAGCCCACCAGGCTCCCCCGTCCCTGGGATTCTCCAGGCAAGAACACTGGAGTGGGTTGCCATTGCCTTCTCCGCTTTACCAACTTGGCCCCCCAAAAATGGAGGATGTTAGCATTCTTCAACCCAGAGAAGACCACCCGAGGCTGGGTTAAAGGAACCAGAGAGGCTCATTAGGAGACCACCTGAGGTCAAATGAAAGGAATGCAGGCCCTACACACACCCCGATCCGTACAGCAGCCCTGCCCTTGAACCACGGCTATAAAATTCCTCATCAAATACCCTGGGGTTGGGCACGAGCCCACTGTGTTACCCTTTGCCTGGCAAAGCAGTAAAACCATTCTTTTCTACTTCACCCCAAACTCAGTCTCCAAGATTCGATTCAGTACTGGTGCACAAAGGCTGTTGTCAGCATCATGACCAATTTCTTCAAGACCAAGCTCTAGGCTCACCTTCTCCTAGGAGTCTTCCCTGTGTGACCACAATCCAAATAGATCACTCTTTTGCTTCGTTATGTAGTTTGACTATAGTTTAAAAGACAAACAAAAAACACTGTTCCCAATTGCTACATCCCAGTGTGTTCTCTCCCCCAACAGGACAGCAAGACTGAGGGCAGGACCCATGCTTTCTGCTGCCTTTCCACCTGCCACAGTGCCTCCTCGAAGACGTCACAAATGCTAGTTGAATAAGTGGTGAGAAGAGCATCCGACCAATGAATGCAGTGCTCCAGGTTTATGCTGTTGATTTCAGTAACGATACGATTAGCACTCTCTGAAGATCTGCCACAATGAGCCGTATCATCCATTGTAATTGTTCATCTGGTCATTATTTTGGCACATTCCAAGCTGCAGTATAAGTAATTACATTCTGTGCACAGAGCCACTCACCTCAATTACAGGCCTTGGCAACTACATTACGAGATAACATTATACAGAAAGGCTATGAATCAGTCGGCTGGGTACAGGGAGGATTTTTAAAAGAAAGAACAGTGAACCAACCATGTAAAGCCTGCTTTAATCAAATACAGTATTCTTCTGAAATCAGAAGTCAGCGAGGAAAAGATTATCAAGCTACACAGACACAGAACAAGAATGAAAACAGATGTGATGAAATAAAGCTTATATTTTAAGGCAAGATGAGAAAATTTTAAACATAAAATTTTTCTCTGCTCCCTTGGGCCCCCACCTTCCCTCCCAGTGTGCATTAATTAGCATTTGCATTATGCATTAACCAGACCTTCCCAACAGCAGAAATACCTGTTCAACCATAAAGATCAACTCTTATTCTGGTGCCAACCACATAACTCCTTAGAAGATAACATTCCTGTCTTAATCCTATAAGGGGTCATGATGACCCAGCACTCACCTTGTATGTGTAGACACCTTTGGTAAGCTTTATACATAACGCCAATATATAATTTCCCTTAAAGATAGCAATGGGTGCAGAGCAGGCTGGGTCAGATGACTTACAGAAATACAGCACTGTATCTAACGGAAGTTCTTAGCTTAAATACTTACAGCTTCATTAATGTTACTAGCTATATTTCTTCTACTCTGCCTCTTTGACAAGATTATCAGTTCTTGCATTGCCAAATGTGTGACTGAGCCTCCAATAAAAATAAGGATGACTAGGCAACTTGAAATGATCAACCAAATATATAGTTCTATAAGTTCAGTGATTATAATAACCCGACTCTGGATAAGGGAAGAAGCAACAAGACGGAGCCACTTCCCAGACCATAACAGACCAGTAAAACCAGCAGTACAAAAGCTGTTGGCTGCTGTTAACAGGGCCTTGTCCAATAACAGCACATTGAGGGACCTATCAACAAAATCCTTGCCTGATCTAGAAATGTGCATTCCTAGCACTGAGGGGCAAACAGGTCATGAAATGCCTCCCAAACCCTGGTCAAAATTATGGCCAAAAAGGAAAGGATTGTAAAAATAATGAATGTTGGCCATCCGCCAGCTCTATAAGAATCAAGTCACTGACCACTGCAGTCACTGACCTATAACACACCCTGAAGGGAATTAAGGGTGGAGATCAGAATAAGACATGGGAAAAATGGAAGAACTAGTCCTCAGAGAGTTAGATATTTTCAGAAGAAATTTTTATGAATCCAGTTTCTCGCATCTTCCAATACTCAAAGTGGACGTGTTAGTCGCTCACTCGTGTCTGACTCTTTGCAGCCCCATGGACTACAGCCTGCCTGGCTCCTCTATCCATGGGGTTCTCCAGGCAAGAATACTGGAGTGGGTTGCCATTCCCTTCTCCAGGGGATCTTCCCGACCCAGGAATTGAACCCAGGTCTCCTGCACTGTGGGAGGATGCTTTACCATCTGAGCCACTAGGGAAGTCCTGCCACACTCAGAAAAGCACTAAAACTATTAACCAAAATGTCTGTTCCTCACAAACAGTAGGAACCTTCTACCAAGATATCTGCTTGACTGTGTGCATCCCCCTCATCAAACTCACATATAATGGCCTCCCCCACTACCTCTTTGGAACAGTTCTCAGAGCCCGCTGAGAGACTGTCTTCCAAGTTAAAATCCTCCAGTTGGCTTGAATAAAATTTGCCGTTCCTTTCTTAGATTGACCACTGATGAATTTTGTCAACAAGTGTGTAAGTAGGGCCGTTTCTTCCCCTTGTGTGTACCCCTGTGAGTTTTGTGCTTAGTGGCTCAGTTGCATCTGACTCTTTGCGACCCCATGGACTGTAGCCCGCCAGGCTCCTCCGTCCATAGGGATTCTTCAGGCAAGAATACTGGAGTGGGTTGCCACACCCTCCGCCAGGGGTCTTCCCCATCCAGGGATCGAACCTGGGTCTCCCTCATTTCAGGCAGATTCTTTACCATCTGAGCCACCTGGGAAGCCCAAGAATACTGGAGTAGGTAGTCTGTTCCTTAGGGGATCTTCCCGACCCAGGAATTGAACCAGGGTCTCCTGCATTGCAGGTGGATTCTTTACCAGCTGAGCCACCGGGGAAGCCCCGTGTGTACCCCTAGCTCCAGGTAATAGAACTCCTACAGAGCGCCACCTACTGCTCAGCATGGGGAGTGCGAGCAGGAAGCTGACAGCTGCCATTTTTCACTTTACAGTCTCAAGTTGCTGTTTGGTTGCTAAGTCGTCTCCGGCTCTTTGCGACCCTGTGAGCTGCAGCATGCCAGGCTTCCCTGTCCACTGTCTCCAAGAGTTTGCTCAAATTCATGTCTGTTGAGTCAGTGATGCCATCCAACCATCTCATCCTGTAGCCCCCTTCTCCTCCTGCCTTTAATCTCTCCTAGCATCAGGGTCTTTTCCAATGAGTTGGATGTCTGAAGGGCAGGCTCTAAACAAGTACCAGAATGTTGATACTACATACTGAGGCTAATAACTAATTTGCCAAATACTGTGCTAAGTGCTTTATATGCATCATCTCATTTTATCTTCATAGTAATTCCATGAAACTGGTTCTTTATTCCATTTCAATAAAGATGCAGGAACAACTGGTTTGAAACATCTACTTACTCAGTGGTCCCAATTTGCTAGGAACTGTGCAAGGCCCTGGGGACCCAATGTTAAGCAAATAAAACCAGCTCTACCTTCATGGAGCTTACCTTCTAGTGGGAAAGGCAAAAAATGAGGGGTGGAAAAGAAGTTTAACAAAGTAATAGCTAAATGTGTAAAGTTCTATAAAGCACATAAACTGGTTACATGGGGAAAGGACCATTTCAATGAAAAGGGAAAAGGAGTTTCCTCAGATACCCTCACACACAAAGTGAGAATCTCTGTAGACTCCAACAGGACACTCAGAAGGGCTGGGAACAAGACCAGGCCTCTCTGTTCTCAGAACTGTTACAGAAGAGCCCCTTATAGGTGTGCAGTATACAAAAGGGAGAGACCTATGCCTGTGTAAATCCAGAAAAACTGGGGAAACACACAGAGGAAAATACAGATAGGGTTTGAAAAGCACAGGATCCATTGGAAAAAGTGAAATGGAGACCCTTATGTTAACCTACAACAGAAAGAACATTTTTGACGATTTTACTATTTGAACCTGGTACGTGTAATTTATGTACCAGGGCAGGATTGTCGTGATGATGCTGCCAGATGCCGTGACACCTGCTCGTAACTTGTGGGATTAAGCTGTCTGGCAGAAGCAGTTTCTTTCAGACATTCTGCTGGTCACAGTTCTAGGGTTAATGGGATAAGCCTTCCTCAGACATAGAAATGGGATAAAATGGGATATCGGTAATGGGATAAAGACCAGCAGATTATGCTTTTTCTATAATGGTGTAATTTTATTAAACTATCAAAGTAGTATTATAACTTTTGACTAGTTATTGTATAGGCCGTTCAGGGTAAGGGAAAAAGCAACAGAACCACCTTGATACAAGCAGAATAGCTCCCCAACGGACTCAGGCTACCTCCCCAACACTCTTAAAATGAAATCGGCTATATGTCATACACTGTATATGCTGTATGTACACTATATGTGCATGTATGTATACACACACACACACACACTATATATAGAAAGTACCCTACATACGAAACTTCCAGTTGTGAACTTTCAAACTCGGGCACGCGCGTGCCATCAGCATCAGGCTCTGTGACGCTGCAGCCCGGCCTCCGTCCCCCGCTGCTGATGCTCCTCCGCCCTACCGTCTCCCACCTCCTCTCCCTTCTCCAGTCAGTAACTGTTCTTGCCCAGTGCCAGCCCCTGGATGCCAGCTGTTGGACTGTCCTGCTATACTTTTCAAGGTACTATAAGATTTAAAATATGTTTTTTGTTTGTTTTTTTTATATATTATTCAAGTAAAGAGTATCATAAGACTATTACAGCATAGTACCATATAGCCGATTGTATTAGTTGGGTGCCTAGGCTAACTTTGCGGGACTTTGCTTAAAACAAATTAGACTTAAAGAATGTGCTCTCAGAATGCAACTTGTTAGTATGTAAGGGGACTTGCTGTATACACACACACTTACTATATATATATACACACACACACCGTATGCCTTGGTCTTCCTCCTCTTCCTCTTACCACCTCCCCTCTCCCTGAGCCATACCTGAGGCTTTTCTACTTCACAGGGTTACACTCATTTCTAAGACCTCAAACAATGCCATGCTCACCTCTGGCCACAAGCCCTTTCCACCTCCTTCAGACCTTTATTCCTACTTCACCAGTCCTTGAAACATCAAATGCACTCTGTATCTTTCTTTTCACTGTGGTCCATAACCCTTTGATGATGTAACTTCCTTCCCCATGTAGCCTTGACCTCATTTATCCATCAGTCCATCCAGGAGGTATCTTTGGAGTGCTTACTACACGCATGTGTTACCTGCGTATGGGACTGTGAGGGACACTAAAACTGGCCATTTCTTTCTGGAGCTTACAACTTTTGGAGGAGTAGATGTGTTGGTCATTCAGTCGCGTCTGCCTCTTTGCGACCCCCATGGGATATCGCCCTCCAGGCTCCTCTGTCCGTGGATTCTCCAAGCAAGAATACTGGAGTGGGTTGCCATTTCCTTCTCCAGGGGATCTTCCCGACCCAGGGAATGAACCCAGGTCTCCTGCACTGTCTAAGCCGCCAGGGAAGGAGAGAGACAAACCAAGACTCATAGTACAGGGAGGAGACGAGACCAGATATCTGACCTGGAACAGAAAGGAAAGTTCAGCATTCTCATTGCCCTCAGTCATCTTTAATATCCAGTCCTTTGTCCTTCTACTCCATGCTCCCAAAAGTCCGCTAACCTTGGATATTTGGGATCAATCCAAAAATTCACTCTTAAGAGAAAAATCACACAAACATGCTGATGGTTCTTACTATAAACTCACAGTTTCTAATCTCAATCTAGCCTGAAGCCAAGACTGCCAGGTACAGTCGTTCAGGTTGCATACTTTGCAACCCTCTAGGGTACCATTCACACAGACTACTATGAGAATACTGGTGCTTCTAATCTTGTGCTGTTTGTAACCAACTATATGCAATAGCCCTAACCACAGCAGTCATGTTATGCTCATTTGTCTTTTCATTGGTCAGCTCCTTCTCTAATATGTTATTACAAGTATTCTCAACTTCCAAACTTAATTTCAAAAGCTAACTCAACTCTTATCTGACCCAGATAATCAAAATTGTCAAATACCAACTCCCTCAAATTTCCTCTACTACACCTCAATTATATCTATACCTGAAGCCACATTTGCCTCTATTAGAGGCTTAGAGAAAGTCTTTCCTTCTATCCAGGCACAGAATGGTTTTTAGAAATAGAAGTTCTCCCCCAGGTCTCTACTTTCTCACCACTTAAGCTGAATCCAAGCAAGCTGGCACTCACCTTTACGACCCCAGCTGGACTCACCATATGACTTCTTTCAGATCTACTGATAGCTTTTTCAGTCCTGTATGTCTGATCTCCCTGTAGCATGAATCATTGTTGACAATCATGTCTTTTCTTAAAATTCTCTCCTTGCTGGCTTCTATGACATTCTCCTTTAGTTTTTCTTGTACTTTTCTGGAAACATCTTGTGTGTATTCATCCCTTTCTCTCCATTCCCACAGCCCTCATCTTCTCTTGCATGGGTTATTCCAATAGCATCTCAGCTGGTCCCCTGACTCCCCTTCAGTCTGGCCTCCATAAGGTGAAATTTTACATTTTTTCTAAACTCTAACCTAATCCTATCTCCTCCATGCATGAAACCCTTCAGTGGCTTTCCAGTTTCTACAAGTAAAGTTCAAGTCCCTCAGTATTGGATTCAAGGCCCTCTCTAACCTGGTACCTATCAATCACCTATAGCTTCTCTCTTCTTAATTGACCTCTTCTGCCCTCATCTCCAGATATATTGAACTACTTGAAGTTATCTGTATGAGCCATGCTTTTTCTCTTGCCTTCATAACAAAATAAAATGCTTTCTCTACCAAAAATGTTCTTCACAGCAACACTGTGTTAAATTTATTATTTAATTTTTACATACATAAAAAGAACTTTATAAATATACATGTTACATAAAAACAACAAACCACTACCCATTCCAAGAACTAGAACATGACCAATTCCATCACATCTGCCTATGTGGTTCCTCCCAACCTTTTTTAAGAGGTAACCACTACCATAAATTTTAGGTGATTTATTCTCTTCCTTTACACAAAAATTACTGAGGCAAAATTAATTTTTGCATGTTCATCAAACCATCCCCACAATCAAGATAATAAACACATTCATCACCCCAAAAGTTTCCTTTTGTAATCTCCCATCCTACAGCCTGCATTCTCCACTCATATGCTTTCTCCCAGTATAACTTAGTTCACATTTTCTAGAATTTCTATACAATTGGACTCACACAGTGTATACTCTGGCTTCTTTCACTCAGCAAAAATATTCTGAAATTCATCTATGTTGCCGTGTATATCCACAGTTCACTCCTTTATGTTGGTAAGTAGTATTCTATTGCACGAATATGCCACAATTTGTTTATGCATGACCTATTGATGAGCTTTTAAAATGTCCAATTAAATACAAATAAGGCTACCAAAAAGATTTGTGTTCAAACCTTTATGTGGTCATATGCTGTCTTTACTTCTTGGCAGATGACAGGTGAATAGCTAGGTCATATAACTGGTGTATTGTTTAACTTTTTAAGAAACTTCCAAAATGACTGCTCTATTTTACTTTCCTCCCAGTAGTCCAAAGGGCTTCCCTGGTGGCTCAGATGGTAAAGAATCCACCTGCAATGTGGGAGACCTGGGTTCGATCCCTGGGTCAGGAAGATATCCTGGAGGAGGGCATGGCAACCCACTCCAGTGTTCTTGCCTGGAGAATCCCAGGGACGGGGGAGCCTGGTGGGCTGCCATCTATGGGGTTGGAAATGCACAGAGTTGGACATGACTGAAGTGACTTAGCAGCAGCAGCAGAATGCTGTCTTTGCTGAATAGAAATTCTCAATTTTAATGTGGTCAACACATAACATTTTTATGGTTACCATTTTTTTTTAATATATAAAACTTTTATGGTTAACTTGGCTTCCCTGGTGGCTCAGACGGAAAAGAATCTGCCTGCAATCAGGAGAACCAGGTTTGATCCCTGAGTCAGGAAGATCCCCTGGAGAAGGAAATGGCTACCCACTCCGGTATTCTTGCCTGGAGAATCCCATGGAGAGAGAGGCCTGAGGGGCTACAGTCCATGGGGTCCCAAAGACTCTGACACGACTGAGGGACTCATACTTTTTAAAAAGAAACATGTAGGGCACTGATGTATAGAACAGTCTTATGGACTCTGTGAGAGAGGGAGAGGGTGGGAAGATTTGGGAGAATGGCATTGAAACATGTAAAATATCATGTATGAAACGAGTTGCCAGTCCAGGTTCGATGCGCGATACTGGATGCTTGGGGCTGGTGCACTGGGATGACCCAGAGGGATGGAATGGGGAGGGAGGAGGGAGGAGGGTTCAGGATGGGGAACACATGTATACCTGTGGCAGATTCATTTTGATATTTGGCAAAACTAATACAATTATGTAAAGTTTAAAAAATAAAATAAAATTTTAAAAAATAAAAAATAAATAAAAATAAAATCTCTTATAAATATACATAAAAAAAAAAAAAAGAAACTCCTCACTATCCAAAGTACACAGGGGATTTCTATATTTTGTTGTAAAAATTTTTAAGTTTTGCATTTTACATTTAATTCAACCATTTATCTGGCATTTATTTTTATGTGTGGGATGAAAAAAAGGACCAATATCATTTTTCACATACAAGTAATCAAATGTCCAGGAACTACTTATTTCCGCAGTGGCTTGTAATGGCACCTCTGTTCATTATCAGATTTCTGCTTGGTGGGCCTAAGTTCCATCAGCCAGTGTATCAATCTTGCATCAATATTACACTGTCCCAATTGCTACATTGTTATAAGAAAGCCTGAGTATCTGTTAGAGATAACCCTCCCATTTAATTTTCCTTCTTTTGTTTCTTCCCGATTCTTATACCATTTCTTCTTTTTCTCTTACTGTATTGGCAAGGATTTCCCCTACAATGTTGACTTGAAGCTATGATGGCGAGGATCATTGTCCTGATTTTGTAAAGAATGCTTTGTAAATGTCCCCATTAGAATGATGTTTTCAGAGGTTTTCAGTACATATTCTCTACCTGATTAAGAATGTTCTCTTATATTTCTAATATGCTAAGAGTTTTGATCATTAATGGGTGTTGGCTTTTAATAAATTGCCTTTTCTGCATCTTTCAGATAATTGCACTGCTTATCTCCATTTATCTATTAGTGTAATGAATTAGGCATAAATTTTCTAATATTAATCCGCCAATGCATTCTAGGAACAAAACTGAGTTATGAAATAATAACTTTTCTGTATAGTACAACATTATATTTACTCTTTTTAGGTCACAAATTTTACATTCACATTCATCAATGAGTTTGGCTATAATTTTACCTTCCCACACCACCCTTGTGTGTTTTGGTATTGATTTAACTGGCCTTACAGAATAAATTAGGAGGATTCTCCTTTCTCTGTTCTCTGAAAAACTTTGAAATAAGACTGAAATAAGTCTGAAGACTATCATGATATATATCTTAAAATTTTAATATCTATAAAATCTATAAAATCACAAGGTATGGGTGTTTTTCTCTATGATAAGTTTATTAAATAACATTCAAATTATTAAAGTTTATAAAACAATTGGACTTTTCTATATTTTTTATTGAATCAATTTTAAATCCCCCTCCCCCAGAATTTTATTATTTTTTCCCAAATTTTCAAACATATTGTTGTTAAGTCCTCAATTTCCCCCTACTCTTCACATCTCTGTTACATCTGTATAAATGCCTTATTTTTTACTTTTTTGTTTGGGAATTCTCTTATTTTCTGGATTAATCTCAGCAAAGTTTTGTTAATTTTGTGAGTCTCCTCAAAGAACCAACTTTTGTCATTGATGATCTTACCTTTGCATTTCTGTTTTCATCTATATCATCTTTCTTCTACTTTTTAAAGGTTTATTCACTTGTTTTTCACTATCTTGAGTGCTATTTTTTAATCTTTCTTCTTTACTAAAAGAAGCATTTTACATTTCAAATTACCATATAAGTAAGAGCTTTGTCTCAAAAGTTTGGATACTTAGAAGGTTTATAATTTTATAGGCCTAAATATTTTCTGATCTCCATATTGGTTCATCTGTAACCAATAAGTTATTCAGAGCACTGTGTATTTGAACCAGCTCACATGGGCTCAACTGAGCAACTGTCTGACTTTCAGGAAGTCTGAGAGCTAGTTGTTAAAACACAGTATGAAAAATAAAATTTTATGAAATAATATGCATTTAATAAATACTCAAAAGTCATTACTTTTGATGTTATTCCACTTCACTACTGTCCATGCTCTCAAGGTTTTTTACTTTTACCGTGTCAAGATCATGAAAATATTACATAATGATGTCCTACCCTGCATTTCTTCCCAGATGACACTCAGTGCTCTTGTGTTTATACTTGCAAATCTGCTATGGAGGAAATATTTATACATGGATATTACTAAACAAATTAGGATATTTTTTCTTTTGGATAATGAAATGTTAATAAATTAAACATTTTTATATTTATTTTCTAATATTTTATAGCCTAAGGAAACTTTAAATATGCTATGTACTCTCCTACTAAAGCCCTCCCCGCTCCAAAGTGGGGAAATGTAACAGAACTGTTAGGTACATAGAAATAAAAACAGCAAATTAGACAAAATGAGGTGACGGAAGAACCTCCAAGAACCTCCAACCTCCAAATACAAAGAATGTTCCAAAAGAAGGAACAAGATAAAGCCCCAGAAGTAGAATTAAGTGGAGTGGGAATAGACAATCTATCTTAGAAAATGTTCAAGATACTGATTATAAAAATGATCAAAGAAATGGGGAGAAGAATGAATGAAAACAGAAATTTAACAATAAAAGATCAGGAAGAACCGACGAGAGGTGAGGAATACATTAACTGAAATGAAAAATACACAAGAAGGAATCAACAGTAAATTAAATGATACAGAGGAATTATCAGTGAGTTGGAAGACAGAGTACTAGAAAACACTAAGCTGAACAGACAAAAAAGGTTTTTAAAAATGGGTACAGTTTAAGAGACCTCTGGGACAACATCAGGCATACTAGCATTTACATTATAGGGGTCCCAGTAGGACAAGAGAGAGAGAAAGGGGCAAAGAGCATTTTTGAAGACGTAACAGCTAAAAACTTTATGAATCTAAGAAAGGAAACAGACATTCAGGACCAGGAAGCATAGAAAGTCCCAAACAGGATCAACCAAAAAATAACCTCACCAAGATACACTGTAATTAAAATGGGGAAAATTAAAGAGAAAATAAGAAGGAGCAAGGGGAAAGCAACAAATTTTGTACAAGAGGACTTCCATAAGGCTACAGGCTAACTTAGTAAAAATTCTGCCAGTCAGAAGGGAGTGGCTTGATATATTTAAAGTGGCAAGGATGTGAAGAAAAGGAAACTCTCATACACTGCTGGTGAGAATGTAAATTGGTGCAGCCTCTGTGGAAAACAATATGCTACTGCTAAGTCACTTCAGTCGTGTCCAACTCTGTGCGACCCCATAGATGGCAGCCCACTAGGCTCCCCCATCCCTGGGATTCTCCAGGCAAGAACACTGGAGTGGGTTGCCAGCTCCGTCTCCAATGCATGAAAGTGAAAAGTGAAAGTGAAGTCGCTCAGGGGTAGCTGACCCTCAGCGACCCCATGGACTGAAGCCTTCCAGGTTCCTCCATCCATGGGATTTTCCAGGCAAGAGTACTGGAGTGGGGTGCCATTGCCTTCTCTGGAAAAGAGTATAGAGCTTCCTCAAAAAAACTAAAAATAGAACTACCATATGATGCAGCAATTCCACTCCTGGGTATACATGTGAAGAAAACAAACTTTAAAAAAAAAAAAAAATGCTATATACTGAGAGAAATGGTGGGGTTAGTGTCCATCCAATCTATTACTGGTTTAACAAACAGATGTGATAAGCAGCATGAAGTAGTTCACATTCAGGATCAAGGGAAGGCACAGATAAAACCTGCTGCTGCTGCTGCTGCTGCTAGGTCGCTTCAGTCGTGTCCAACTCTGTGCGACCCCACAGACGGCAGCCCAACAGGCTCCACCATCCCTGGGGGTCTCTAAAAATCCACCCAGGTGCAAAGTCAAATGACCTTACATAGGCTGTCTAAGTTCTACGTATGCACCACGGGTGCATGCTCCCCACCCAATCATAAAGCATTTTTTTCCCGCTATTTTTCCCAAAACACCACCTACCAAATTCTAATAGTATCATACATGTGAATAGTGGTTGATTGATAACCAAGTACTTTTATATACAGTATCTCTTAATACTAGCAAAGACCTCATGAGGTAGGTATTATCAGCTAGAAGACTACCTCTCCTACTAAGTGTCTAAGATGTGCAGGCCAGATTGTTTCCTTGTAGCTTTTGTCAATTTAGACTCCAATTCTAACCCACCCACCACTGTAATTTCAGACTAAGGAGTTTTAATCTTTTTGTCGGTCCTCATCTGGAAACCTCTCCATCTCTTTAATGATTTTCAGTTGCCCTAAAGTTATTTTTTTTAAAGGCTTATCTATACACTGGGAGAAAAGAAACGATAAAACCCTGCTTTTAACAAAGAAGCCGTCAAAATTGGCATGCTAGTTTGTTTTGTGATGAAGACTCATTGTAAGAGGCAGTAAAATGAGAAATTGATTTTTAAAATTCTTTTCTCGCTGCAGTAGAAAATTATTATTAGGGTAACAATCATTTCAGTTACAGAACACAATGAAATTGAGTTTGCTTCATCGGGAAAGGTCTGCCTCTGCTGGGAAAATGTGAATTAAAGTCAGAGGGCCAAGTGCAAGTGCGTTCACAGCAGTAATGAAGCCAGGTGGTTCCTCAAGCAACAGGAAATTTCAGCCTCAAATCTTAAAGAAAATCTCTAGGGCAAACCCCTTCTACAGTCTTGCTACTGACCTTTGTCTCATCTTTCTCCTTCTGTGGGTGTGTGCATGCTCAGTCACTTCCGTCATGTCTGACTCTGTATGATCCCCATGGACTGTAGTCTGCCGGGTTCCTGAGTTCATGGGATTCTCCAGGCAAGAATACTGGAGTGGGTTGCCTCTCTCACTGCTAAATATCTCAAAATAACATTTAAACAGGCCACCTGCCTCCCATCTACTTAGTCCTTTACTCTTTGATATCTGGCCTCCATCAGCGACTTGATCTTCCCTCTTACATGTCACAGTGACGCCTAATCTTCAACTTTAATGACTTTTCCTCATGTTCTAGCATCCACATGCATACGGTTCCCATATCTCTCCTTTTAGCCCACCTTTTCTCCAAACTTACATGCATTCATTTCATCCTGACCTTTGGACAGCTCCACCTGGAATTGATTTCAGGTGGCACTTCACACTCAATATATACAAAAGAGAAATAAGGTTAACTGAATATATTTATTTCATGTGCATGCTCAATAACATAACAAAAAATGGAATTATTTTCTTTACCTGTGGCTCTTGGACCTAGTATCTGTACTCCTTTTCTGTTAACCACTATCTCCTGAGACAGAGATTCATTGTCAACAGAGATTCTCTTCTCTCTCTCAACCCCATACCCTAATCAACCACCAAACCATCTCCATTGAACCTATAAAACAAAACTCCTATCCATTCATTTATCCCTTCTTTTCTACTCAAATTTAAATATCTCCAATACTGTTAGGTCACTACTTTTCCTCACAGTGCCATATTTGTTGGACAATTTTATTTCGACAATTCAATAGCAAGAGTAATGAAATTTTTTAAGCTAAAACAAAGTTAACTTCCCTTCCACATAGGTCCAGGATACATAATTTTGTACAATTTTAACTATAGCCAAAATTTAATTTTAAAGCCTGTTTTGATTACAAGAATACCACTCATATTATCCATGTCAGTCTTTGTAGCTATCTTTAAATGAAAATATTCATCCAAATGACATATTAAACATTTCACTATTATGAGACTCTTCTGTTTCCAGTGTTACATGTTACAAATAATGCTGCAAAGAATATTCCCCACATATGGCGTTTTTTTCCTTCCTTTGAATTATTTTCAGTGAATATTTTTAAGGCCAAATTAAGTCCAAAAGTTGACATTAATATTATTTTTCCTAGCCATCTATTACTACATTATTTTCTCAAAGGTTCATAACCATTTTCAAAGTATGAGTTTGTCAGTTTAACCACGACCTCTCAAGAAGGAGCACTATTTTGGGTTAAGTGTGTCAACTGATGACTAGTAAATGTATACGGTTGTGCACCCATCATCACAATGCCACTTTAGTACATTTCTGAAAAGTGAAAGTCATTCAATCATGTCTGACTCTTTGCAACCCCATGGACTGTGGCCCACCAGGCTCCTCTGTCCATGGAACTCTCCAGGCCAGAATACTGGAGTGGGGAGAGTTCCCTTCTCCAGGGGATCTTCCCAGCTCAGGGATCAAACCCAAGTCTCCCACATTGCAGGCAGATTCTTTACTAGTCTATACTAGTCTATGCCTTACTAGTACTTTTCTAGTATCCTCCAAATTCTTGTTAATTCATCAGCTGAACGTTTGGGTTGTTTCCAGGTTTTCAGTCATTATTAAAAATGTTGTTAGGAACACTTGCAAATATGTCTTTGTGTGAACATAAGCTTTCACATACCATAGATAGATATCTAGGAGGGAAATTTCTCAGTGTGTGGCAAATTTATATTTATTTTTTTAGAAATTGCCCCAATACTTAATTCAGTCTTAAAAAATATTCACTGGGAATAATTCAAAGGAAGGAAAAAACACCGTGTGTGGGGAATATTCTTTGCAGCATTATCTCTAACATATAACACTGCAAACAACAGGAGACTCAATTTTGAGTCAGTGCTAATGAGGTGGATGAAACTAGAGCCTAATATACAGAGTGACCTAAGACAGAAAGAGAAAGCAAATATCATATTTTAATGCATGTATATGGAATCTACAAAGATGGTACTGATGAGCCTATTTGCAGGGCAGCAGTGGAGATGCAGACAGAACAGACCTGTGGGCACAGTGGGGGAAGGAGAGGGTGGGGCGAATTGAGAGAGCAGCAGGAAACATATACACTGTTACGTCGCTAAGTCGTTTCTGACTCCTTGCAACCCCATGGACTGCAGCATGCCAGGCTTCCCTGTCTTTCACTGTCTCCCAGAGTTTGCTCAAACTCAGGTCTATTGAGTCAGCGATGCCATCCAACCATCTCATCCTCTGTCGCCCCCTTTTCCTCCAGCCCTCAATCATTCCCATCATCAGGGTCTTACCATATGTAAAATAGACAGCCAGTGGGAAATTGCTGTGTGATGCAGGGAGCTCAAACCAGTGTTCTGTGACAACCTAGACAGGTGGGAAGGGGTGGGAGGTGGGAGGGAAGTTTAAGTGGGAGGAGACATATGTATACCTATGGCTGATTCTTGCGGATATATGGCAGAAACCAATACAATATTGTAAAGCAATTATCCTCTGATTAAAAATAAAGTTTTAAAAAATCTTTTGCCAATTTTTAACCAGATTGTTTAATTGACTGTTTAACTGAATTTTAAGAGTTCTTTATATATCCTAGGTACAAGTACTTTTTTGGTTATGTGATCTTCAAATATTTCTTGAAGTATGTGACCTGTAGTTTCACTTTCTTAATGGTGTTTTTTGAAACACAAATATTTTTAAGTTTGATAAATTTATCTGTTTTTTCCTATGCATTGTATTTTTGATATTGTATCTAAGAATTCTTTGCCTAACTCAAGGTGGCAAAGATTTTATCCCATGTTTTCTTCTAGAACTTGTATACCTATAGCTCTTACATTTAGAGCTATGATTTATTTTGAGTTAATTTTGGTGTATGGTGTGAGGAAAGGATAAGGATACCTGATTGCTTCAGCAACATCTGGGGAAAAGATTACCCTTTTCCCCAGTGAATTGTTTAAGCATCTTTGTTGAAAAACAGGTAAACATAAATGTAAAGGTTTATTTCTAGATTCCCAATTCTATTCCATTAATCCATATGTTTAAGTGATGTGAAAGTGAAAGTCACTCAGTCATGTCTGACTCTTTGTGACCCCATGGACTATATAGTCCATGGAATTCTCCAGGCCAGAATACTGGATTGGGTGCCCTTTCCCTTCTCCAGGGGATCTTCCCAACCCAGGGATTGAAGCCAGGTCTCCTGCATTGCAGGAGGATTCTTCACCAGCTGAGCCACAAGGGAAGCCCAAGAATACTGGAGTGGGTAGCCTATCCCTTCTTCAGGGGTTATTCCCAAGCCAGGGATCGAACCAGGGTCTCCTGTATTGCAGGCAAATTCTTTACCAACTGAGCTATGAGGGAAGCCTATATTTCTATCCTTGTGCTAATTCCATGCTTTGTTGATGACCATGGCATTATAGTAAATTCTTAAATATATTAGTGTAAGTCATCCAACTTTTATTCTTTTTTATATTATTGTAAATAAAGTTGTTTTCCTAATTTCATTTTTTGGATTTTTTGTTGCTAATATATAAGAATGGAATTGATTTTTATATATTCATTTTGTTATCTTGTTAAATCCGCTTATTAGTTTTGGTAATTTGTTGATTCTTTGCTGTTCTACAAAATGAATCATTTCATCTACAGATAAAGATAACTACTTCTTTATCTCCAATCTGAATGCCTTTCACTTCCTTCCTTCACCCTATCTCTCCTCCTTTCCTTTCTTCACTTTCTTTCTGCCTTCCTGTCTTTGTTCCTTCCTATCCTCCTTCCTTCCTCTGTTTGCTTCTTCCACATCTTAGGGATAAAGCATCGAGTTTCTCACCATATGGTACTAACTGTGTGTATTTCACAGATGTTCTTTATCTTGTTGAGGGAGTACCTTTCTACGGCTGGTGTGTTGAGAGTTTTATCATGGGTGGGTGTTGGATTTCTTTAATGCTTTCTTTACATCCATTAAGATGATCGTGTTGCCTCTGTACATTATTCTATTAATGTGGTATATTACAATAATTACATTAATGCTTAGATGTCAAAACAGCCATGTATTCCTGGGATAAGTTCCTTTTGGTCATGGTGAATAATTATTTTTACATGTGGCCAGATTTGGTGTGCTAGTGTTTTATTGAGGAATTTTTATTTATGTTCATAAGAGATATTGGTCTGTTGTTTTCTTATATCTTCCATTGTCTTTGTTATTATTAAAGTACTACTAGTTTCATAGATAAAATGTTCTCTCTTCCGTTTGGAGTGTTTCCCTGTTCTATTTTTAAGGGTTTTGTGCTATTATTGCCATACATATCACATCTATATATGTTATACATATAGTCAACAATACATAATTATAAGGGCTTCCCTGGTGGCTCAGATGGTAAAGAATCTGCCTGCAATGCAGAAGACCTGAGTTCGATCGCTAGATTGAGAGGATCCCCTGAAGAAGGGAAGGGCAACCCATTCCAGTATTCTTGCCTGGGGAATCCCACGGACAGAGGAGCCTATGGGCTACAGTCCATGAGGTTGCAAAGAGTCAGACATGACTGAGCAACTAACACACACAAACACATGATTATAATTTTCAATATTATGTCTTTTAAAGAAGTTAGAAGAAATAATAAAGAGATGCCTTTAATAGTCTTTTGAATACATATATTTACCATTCTGATATCCTTCTTTTCTTCCTAGGAGTTCAAGTTAAATCTAATGCCATTTCCTTTCATTCTGAAGGATTTCATTTAATATAGCTTATAAAACATGTCTGCTAGCAAGCAATTCTTCCATTCTTTGTTTACTGAAAATGTTTTCATTTCACTTTCATTTGCAAAGGATAGTTTCGATGTATATAGGATTCTTGGTTGAATTTCATTCAATAGAATTTTGCTTTTGTTTTTAATTTTATCACTTTGAATATATCATTTCATTGTTTTCTGGCCTCCATTGTTTCAGATGAGAAGTAGGCCTTTAATTGTATCAAGAAGCCCATTAGCAACTTTTTCTTGCAGGCCTCATGATTTCCATTTGTCTTTTACTACATAAATTTTTCATCATTCTTTTTTCTCTCTGTTCAGATTAAATCATTTCTATCAACCTAGCTTCAAATTCACTTATTGTTTCTTCTTAAATCTGTTGTTTATTCCCTGTAGTGAATTTTTTATTTCAATTACTATATATTTTAATTCCAGAATTCTAATTTAGTTCTGTTTTATAGCTTCTGGCTCCTATTTTGTTGAATTATTTCTTTCATATTCTCCTTGAATTCTTTAAATAGTTTCATTTAGCTCTTTGAATTTGCATGTAACTTCTTTGAAGTCTTGGTTTGCTAAACCCATATCTGAGGGTGCTGAGAGGCAGTTTCTGTTGACGACTTTTATTTCCTGAGTATGGGTCACATTTTACTGTTTCTTTGTGTGCTTCATCATATTTTGTTGAAAACTGCACATTATAGAAAATAAAACCATAAAGTCATAGCAACTCTGGATACTGATTTTCCTCCCTTGAAGGTTACTGTTGCTTGTTTGTACTTTGCCTTAGGGAAACCTGCGAATTCTGTCTCCCTCATGGTGTGTGGTCATGTTGCCTCTGCTGAATTGTATTTTTTTTTAACTTTTATTATTATCATTTTTATTTTTAAGACTGGATTCTTAGGAATCACTCCTGCATCTACATAGCTTGGCAGTCAGTCAGTGATCAGATAGAGGATGTGATCAAGCACCTGAAGCCCATATGGTTTCCATCCTCTGCCAATGAGTATACACCTAGGAGGGAAGTCCATTCAAAGTTCAAGCTATTGCAAATCTGCCTACTATTTTGCTTGCTGTTAGACCTTTATTGTCTCCTCTGCATGCGCAGACAACCTCAAGATTATCCAGGAGTATGTGGATAGTTTGGGCACTCTCTGGTCTTTCTTGCACGCTTATCACAAGTACAATCTCAAACTACCAGAGATAGCGGCCTTTCCCATGCACCCTACCTCTGAGATTGCCACTTCCATGAAAATCCTGAAGGTGTGGGCATTGACAGTTAATCCAAATCAAGGGAATGCCCTTTGACTGAGGCAGCACAGTTGTGGGTCCTCAAAACCCGCCTTGCCCTGGCAGAAGCACGACGCCAGCAGGGCTGTAGGGGGACAGGACATTAGAGGAGCCTCAGGCAGAAAGGCCATAAACTGCCACTGCTTTTACCCGAAGTTCTGTGGGATTTAATTATAAATGTTTCTCAGATTATTGTATAACTTAGCCCAATTTCTAGAGCACTGAAATTGTTATTTTTGCCAATTTTGTCAATTTTAGAGTTACTTTTTAGGAAGAGGATTTGCCAACCTCCTCATTCAGCCTTGCCGTTGTGCTCTGTCATGTCCAACTCTTGGCAACCCCATGGACTGCAGTCTGCCAGGCTCCTCTGTCCCTGGGATTCTCCAGGCAAGAATACCAGAGTGGGTTGCCATGCCCTCCTCCAGGGGATCTTCCCAACCCAGGGATCAAACCCAGGTCTCCTGCATTGCAGGCGGATTCTTTACCATCTGAGCCACCAGAGAAGCCCCATTCAGCCTTATGTAGCCCATATTTTTAATTTCTTTTTATTGTTTCATTTAGCATTTTTAATTATTATTAAGGTTGAACTTTTTTATTTATTTGCTTTTCCCACTTATCTTTCTCATCTCTATAAACTATTATTATAGCTCTTAAATCTTTGCTTATATATTTGATGCATTAACCCCAATTATTTTTCTCATATTATCTTTATAAGTTTTCCTCAGAAGCTTTTTATTTCAAACTTCAGAGTGTTTGCTGGTGCTTTAAACCTGAGGATGTTCCCCAGTTACACTCTACTAAAACCAGTTTTAGTGGCTTCTCAATTAATCCTTTAATCTCTCACCTCCAGTCACAAGTCTATACACTACTTTTATTATACAAACAAGACATTCATTAAGTGTTTAATGAATTAAATTTTTGCAACAGGAAATTAAAACTAATGGGGGCAAAATTAATTAGTGAAATCCAAATTAAAGCATATAATTCAGTTTTGTTATATTTATTATGCTTATTGCACTATCCTTAGCATCTCAAAAATAATATCGAGAGATTCTGGCAGAATAATAAATGAAGACATCTGTAATTTGGCAGCATCATTAACATATCAAAAATGTTAAATTATTTCAGGAATTTGGGACCAAATATGCTCTGTCCACCTCTTCCATCTCAGTTTCCCTTGAAATGGCTTCCTTCGTGGTTGGCAAGCTTTAGTCCAGGCTTCATCTGAAATAGCTGCTGAGTGAATACAACCTGAAACTGGTAGCTATTCAAGGAATATGGGCTCAAATGGAAATTTGATCACCAGATGCAGGTCAAGGCAACCATAGCAGAGAGGACCAGTGGGGCCTGTCAGCCAGGGAAGACCACCTTCGATGATGGGTGCTGAAAAGGATCTTCACACTGATAACAGGGCTTGCTGCCTGAAGTAATCATCCCATAATTAACTTAGCCTATCATTGGATTTCCAGACGGCATGCTGCTGACAGGCTGATATCCCTACCCTCTAATGCTCTATCAGGAAGCTACCCACCCAGGAGGCTGTTGGGGTAAATGTCTCATAAACTAAGAAACTATAACATTACAAATGCATACTGGTGAAAGACGGCATAGACATGGCATACGCTAACAAACAGGTGGGTCAGCAGAAAGCCCACAGAAAAGAAAGAAAAATGTACAGTTTTATGGTATTATCTTGGCTGAAAGAGATTCTGTTTCAGCTGAACTAACTGGTCATGAAAAAATATAAGCAAGAATAGGGAGAAAGAGTCCATCCACTTCTCTACTCTGATCCTAGGCTCTCCATCAGGAGATGGCACCCAATATTCACTAAGAAGCAACAATGTAAGAGACTAGAGAACAGGCATCATGATGTATTAGGCAACAGGCGTGTGTGTGTATAGGCATGTGTCATCTATATATCTTGTCATCTTGTCATCTATATATACATGTGTGTGTGTGTGTGTGTGTATACAGGCTTCCCTTGTGGCTCAGACAGTAAAGAATCTGCCTGCAATGCAGGAGACCCAGATTTGATCCCTGGGATGGGAAGATCCCCTGGAGAAAGAAATGGCAATCCACTCCAGTATTCTTGCCTGGAGAATTCCATGGACAGAGGAGTCTGGTAAGCTACAGTCCATGGGGTTGCAAAGACTTGGACATGACTGAGCAACTATGCTTACTTTTATATATTATATATATATATATAAATATATATATAATATATAAAAGTATATATATATATATACTTTATAATATATACTATATATATATATATATACACACACACACACACACGTATATATAGATGACAAGGCATATATTGCCAATTGAATTTTACATATAAAGACAAAGAGGCATAGTTATAACTGTTATTCTGGTCATCTAGCTCCAAAGCCTACATATTTCCACTATGACAATTTTTGTAAATCTTTATTAGGTATTTTTAAAATGCAAAAAGGGTTTCATTAATGTGCCATTGTTGGAACTTTTATATCTCTCTAATCCTTTAGCATTCAGGAACAAATTTTTCATGAATGGGGTAACATGTGCTACAGTCATTCAGATAAGGCCACTCAAGACCTTTCCCAGTCCAGGCAGACAGTGTTTATAGCAGTTAGGCCAGATAGGAACAGGCAGAGAATCTAACCCAGGTCTTAATCTACACATCGACCATGCTGGACTGATATGTGGGGAACTGATTGCTGAAAAGAAAGCTGAGCGTGAGGTATGGATTGCTACAGGAACTACGTCTAGTCCAAGGGACTCCTCAGCCCATGAATGAGTCATGAAAGAAACCGATAAAATGAATCATCCATTATCACACCATGGCTATATAAAGAAAATCACCACCCTGAAAAAAGAAGAGCCACTGTTTGTTTGGCTTTCTTAATGATTCGAGTGAATCTGTGGCTGTTTCAGAAGGGGACGACAGAGGATGAGATGGTTGGATGGCATCACAGATGCTATGGACATGAGTTTGAGCAAGCTCTGGAAGTTGGTGATGGACAGGGAAGCCTGGCATGCTGCAGTCCATGGGGTTGCAAAGAGTCAGACACGACTGAGCAACTGAACTGAACTGAACTGTGGCTGTTTCAAGTGATTTAGGTTATTAACATAGGGGAAATTTTTCAATATAAAAATCTCTTGGTTGGCTAGCTATAAATCCTATCTCAACAAGGAGTGACATAATCTGAAGTCAGGTTCTCCTTCTTTGTAAATACATTCAAATTGCCCAAAGTCCATCAACACTGTCAAAGTGAAGCAGAAATGGGGCCAGAATCTCAGTGACTCAGGCAGAATTTCCTGAGAAATGTCCTAAGATTTTTTTTTGCCCAAATCAGAATCATTTCCTTTATTCCAAATGTCTTCATTTCCTACTTTGTTCTAGATGGGAAGACTGGGGACAGAGCAAGAAGCTAAAATTTTCAAGGTTTGATGAAGAGCGAGGGCAAAGGTTAAACCCATACAAGTGAACACATGCTTGTGTGAATGTGGTATGTAGTTTGGGGAGAAATGGTAGTCCGAAAGAAGATGTCAAAAACTACATACCATATCAATCACAAGAAGACGCTCAGGAACCAGTCAGGCAAGAATCAGAAAACTGGTCTAAAAGTCAAGAAATCTGATCCTTAGTCCCATCAGCAACAAGGCTTTTGAACAAGTCAATCGCTCCTGACCCCTGCCTTCCTTTTTCATAAAATTTTCAACATCCACAAAAGGATGTTAAAAATAAAATTAAATACCAGATAGGAAAAGGATGTGAAAAGTAATAAAAGCTTTATTACTGCAAGAGAGGTTGAGAATTGTTTGAAAATTCAGAAGAAGCTAAAATAAACGAAGCACAAGCTAGCGCCATTGCAATAAGCCAGCACCTGGGAAATTCATCTCTTGATAGTGGGATAAATATTTAGAAATAACACATTTGAAAGTGTTGCCCCAAGACATAATAAATGGTCATGATGATTAATTTGGGGAATGAGAACTGTGAATTGGATTCTGTGAGAACAGAGACTTCTAAGCACTTGATACAAATATTTCTGTTTAATAGATGAGGCTCAGCAGGGGAGCGATGCCCATGCTCTAGCAGAGTGAAAAACCAGAATCTTACTCTAGGATAAAAACAAAATAAAATAGGAGCTATGCTTTATGTTGCGCTGCCTGCTTGAGATTAGACTTGACAACATTCAATAAAGCAAGTAGATTTCCTTCCTGGAGCGGCAGTGCTCCCCCACTGTCTGTGTGAGTCTCTGCCCTGCCTTGGAGAGGGACGTGCTTAGTAGGATGAACAAAAAAGGTGGTCAATGTATCTCCTCAGGTTTTTGCAACAACCAGGGAAAATGCAGAATAAATGTAGCAAGGTGTCTGACAGAAAATAGAACCAGGGAGCTCTGTTCTGTTTTCTTTTTTCTTTTTGACAAAAAGAGTGCTGCTGTCGTGCATGTTAGATTGCTTTCCCAGGAAAGGAGTCGGCCAAACGGAGGCTTTTTCACACCCTCTTTATGTGTTCCTGGGATCCTGGACCAGCCCACCAGTGGTAAAAGAAAGCACAGAGGGGAAAAGCTTTGAGTTTTTTCAATGCATCCTCCCGGAATGAGGGTTACACTCTGTTACCATGTTCAGGATTCTTAGTGCTGTGAACTTGTGTTGCAACTGAAATCTATGGCAGACTTCCAATGTATTTATGAAGCAAAAAACAAAGGTAAAAGACAGCAAACACTAATTTTATAACAGTAACGGATGTCAGTGAGTGACTGAACTGACCTGAACTGAACAGATGTCAAAACGAAATTGTGAACTTCATTATAGCCATGAGCTGACATTTGCTCCCCAGCTGCATATATACAAACAAACCCAATATTAGAGTCTATCCATTTAGATACTTAAATATTGGGTTGACTCTGACATCTATGTAGCCAGCCACCACAAGGGCATGTCCTCCAAAATACCGAGTGAACAGAGCCACATACCTCATGTGCCCTGGTGCCTACTGAAATCAGGCTATTAATAAACGTTCGCTTTGATAGTAAAGAACAACAAGAAAAAAAAAATGCAAGGCAATTGTGATCTAGAGCATCTTACATGTAGCACTTCCAGAAATTGGAAACAATCGAACTTATCAAATGCTATGAAAACCATCAGGTTACTAGAATAATCTACAGATGTCAGATACCTATGCCTGGACCAAACTCCACCCTTCCTGAAAAATCTTTGGTAATTACCTGAAGAGTCACTTGCATTGTTTTCCACTCTTACGTTTCAGCTGTTTGGTTTTCATAAGGGACCCTTTGTAACTAACAATTTATGTTTAAAGTTTCTAAGTGCTTTCTCTTCCAGGTCCCTACTATTTCTTCTGTGCGCTGTGGAAAGCTGCTGTGTTATGAACACATGGCCCTGCTCTGTCTATCCAGCTTCCTGGGAAAATACTCAGCTCATCTATATTTAATGTGTCTTTCCTGCTGATCCTTCAGGGTGCAAATCTCCCCCACCACAACTAATAAGCATGATGGATTATATTCAATTTAGCTAATGCCAGCCTATAACTAATTACAGCACCATCCTCAAAGCAGGCTGGAGTTAGAGCCTTGTCAAAGTGCCCTTTATAAACAGCCTGTTTCTGGGGATTTACACAGCAAGTATGGGTGAATTCAACTGTAAATATGAAAAGAGAGCATAATGACCACACTGCCGACACTAGGGGCTTTGAGTCCTAACTAGTAAGGGAGGCGGGACCGTGGATCCTGTGAGAAAATGAAGAATGAAGATTGCAACATCCAGAGGGATCAGCTGGCCATTTACTCCTGTCATGCTAAGTGTTATGCCAGGGAAATCTAGAAGCCAGAAGGCTGCTCACAGGTGGGAAAAAAAACTCACTCACAAGAATATCGACAAGCTACCGTTTCACCATTTCAAGTGTGACCCGGGGCAAGGTTCCCTCTCTGGACATTAGGTACCCCATTAGGAAGATGGGGTGGCAGCAGAGTTTGCTGGAAAGAACACTGACCCAGTAGTCAAGACAAATGTGGTTTCCAAACCCGTCTCCACTCCTAGGGGCTCTATGAGAGAGTAAGTTACATAGCCTTTATAAGCCTTGGTTTCCTCAATAGCAAAACAGAAATAACCACAACCACCCTGTACAACTGGAAGGATTCAGAGTGATAAAGTTTATGCAGCACTGGCACAGCACCCAACACATACTAGGAACTCAATAACTGATAACTGTTCATGGTTCCAAGATCAATATTCCATCCATTTCAATAAAAAGAATCAAAACTGAGATTTCATATGGGAAAAAGCTATGTCATGATACGGTAAAAAAAAACTTTAAGTCTTTAAGCAGTTAGAACTCCACAGTAACCTGGACAACCTATATTTTGTTATACCAACATGGATTATGGGAAAACAGCAAGATAACTATGTGAGATGCCCCCCAAAGGCCTTTACTCTGGCCCCTACTATAAGCAACTACTCTGGCCCCTACTAGGACTTCCCTGGTTTCTCAGACAGTAAAGCATCTGCCTACAATGCAGGAGACCCAGGTTTGATCCCTGGGTCAGGAAGATCCTCTGGAGAAGGAAATGGAAACCCACTCCAGTATTCTTGCCTGGAAAATCCCATGGATGCATGAGTGTGGTAGGCTACAGTCCATGGGGTAGCAAAGAGTCGGACACGACTGAATGACCTCACTTTCACTTCTTTCTGGCCCCTATTATTGGGCAGGAGAGAGCTCTCTGCACGAGACACACCTCTGTCTGTGACTAATCCTAAATCAGGCACCCCCATGTTCTACGCATCTCCAGCCTTAGCATACCTTTCAAATCCTTCGCTCACACAATACCTTGCCTAACCTGTTGGTTCTTTCCATAGATCAAAGAAGTAGAAGTGAAGAATAAGTAACAGATGACCAGATCTCTTCCCCAGCTTCCCCTCCAGTAATCTCCCAAATAAATTGTGTGAATAAACCATGAGAACAAGAGAGCAGCTACAAGTCTGCATGACAAGTCTGCACACAGGGGGGCACAGCAACAACTCTGAGCCCATCTCAATGATTTAACTGAGATTCCGTCCCCTTTTCTCCTCAAAACCTTTCATGGCCAAGCAGAATCTTGGGAGGTGGTTGTGGGGGACACTGAGTTCACCATCTCCCCCAGACTACCAGCATTCTGATTAAAACCAGCTTTGCTTTCTACTAACATTTGCCTCTCTTGAGTGTTGATTTTTGAGTGGCGAGCAGCCAGATCTGATTCTGTAACACTACTGGACAAGATGATATAAAACCAATGTCTGTCGCTGGAGTTAAAGTCTAAGACAAACACTGTGTGTACCACTGTCAAAGGGGTACCCTGAATTCAGAGCCCTCTTTGATCCAGCACCACCCCACCATTGAAGCCTCATCTCCCACTTTCTTCCTCACACACTGTGCTCTCGTCCTCAACAAGGCAGCTCCCTGTGCACTGTTCACACCATGCTGTTTATGCTCCAGGCTGTGGCTGAACTCTTTGCTCAGCCTAGAAGGTCCCTCTTCACTCCTGCCTCCTGCTACTACTTTTTTAGTTAAACTTCATCTTCGGCATTCCTGACCCCTCTCTGAGAGGGACCAGCCTCAAGACACGCTTCCCCAGATGGTCTTTAACACACACAGGCTGTCTTTTACACTGGGACACCTCTGTTTCCTCTGAAAGGTTTTAAAAATCTAAATATTTCTATATGATTTCCACATTTGAAGCTCCATTTAATAAACCATGGCTCAAGGAAGTCTTCCATCAATATTAGCTAAATCATATCAATAGATACCAAAGGTAAGCTAAGCCCCACCCTGATATGTTATGACATTAAAAGTCCTTAGTGGATTGTTGGGTCACAATTCAGAATCATCCTCATTGCAGCAGGGGAGGAAAGGAAATCTGCCTGGTTACAGCATCATCAACTGTATCAACTCCACTACGAAATCCCCAGAGTGTCCATCTAAGGATGCCTTCCTCTGTGCTCTCAGAGCACTTTGTAACAACCTCGGCATCCATTTCTTCACTTTCCCTACACTGAAGGGTGCATTTAGCTCATACAAGGGGTTCTAGGGCAACTATATGTTCAAGTCCCCCGATCTATCAGCAGAGATTGATACAAATATCAACCACTGGATCAACAAACTGGTGAAGAGCAGGAAATTGAAGTCCAACAGTGAGAATGTCAGCTTCACTCCTCAGCCAACTGTCACTCTAAGCCTCCATCCCCTCTTCTCTAAAACGGAAGTAAGAAGACTTCACCAGCGGTCCAGTGGTTGGGACTCTGTGCTTCCACGGTGCAAGTCTTGGGTTTGATCCCTAGTCAGGGAACTAGGATTCCATATGTTATATGGAATGCCCTAAATAAATTAAATAAGAGTAAGACTTCTTATTCAGAAAACTAAGACCATGGCATCCAGTATCACTTCATGGCAAATGGATGGGGAAACAATGGGAACACTGAGAGACTTTATTTGGGGGGAGCTCCAAAATCACTGCAGATGATGACTCCAGCCATGAAAGTAAAAGATGCTTGCTCCTTGAAAGAAAAATTATGACCAACCTAAATAGCATATTAAAAAGTAGAGACATTACTTTGCCAACAAAGGTCCAACTCGTCGAAGCTATGGTTTTTCCAGTGGTCATGTATGGATATGAGAGCTGGACTATAAGGAAGGCTGAGCACCGAAGAATTGATGCTTTTGAACTGTGGTGTTGGAGAAGCCTCTTGAGAGTCCCTTGGAATGCAAGGAGATCCAACCAGTCCATCCTAAGGGAAATCAATCCTGAATATTCATTGGAAGGACTGATGTTGAAGCTGGAAGTCCAATAGTGTGGCCACCTGATGCGAAGAACTGACTTGTTGGGAAAGACCCTGATGCTGGGAAAGATTGAAGGCAGGAGGAGAAGGGGACAACAGAGGATAAGATAGTTGGATGGCATCACTGACTCTACGGGCATAAGTTTGAGTAAACTCCAGGAATTGGTGATGGACAGGGAAGCCTGGTGTGCAGCAGTCCATGGGGTTGCAAAGAGTTGGACACAACTGAGTGACTGAACTGAACTGAAGACTCCTTCATTGAGTTGTGAGGGTAAAATAAAATTAGATGATGAGCATAAATCAGTTAGATCAGTACACACTTGGCACATGCTAAATGCCCAAGAAACAGCAGCTATTTTACAGTTTTTATTATCATCACAAGACAAAGAGGTGTCTGCAACAGAGCAAAGGCAGCAAGAACTCATTTTCCTTTGTTTGCTCACCTTGCCTCTCTCAAGTTCAGCAAGTGTTGATTCAAGTTCGGAGGGGTGGTAAAGGACTCAGAGAAGGCAAGGCTGTGAGACAGAAGGGGAGCCAAGGTAGCCGGAAGATCAATGTTCAAAGACGTTCCAAGATTGAGGAAAACAGGGGAGAAGCGGATAAAGCCTGGAAGATAAGTGAGGAAACTTTCCCGCCTGACAGGAAAATTTCCAAATGGTCTGAGGTGACTCCAAATGCTAGTCAGGAGCCAGGCTGTCTACAGACAAACTGAGGAGAGTGTTAAAACTGATTTTCAAAACTCGGATTCAGATAGACTGGGATAAAACCTGAGAATAGGTATTTTCAACAAGCAACCTAGGTGATTTTTTAAAAAAATTTTATTACAGTTGATTTACAATGTTGTGTTGTATTAATTTCAAGTCTACAGCAAAGTGATTCAGCTGTATATAACAATACTCTTTCAGATTCTTTTCCATTAGAGGCCATTACAAGATATTGAGTATGCAGTTCTCTGTGCTATACAGTAGGTCCCATGGGTTATCTATTTTATATATAGGAATGTGTATATATTAATC
This sequence comes from Bubalus kerabau, assembly GCF_029407905.1. Taxonomy (NCBI): domain Eukaryota; kingdom Metazoa; phylum Chordata; class Mammalia; order Artiodactyla; family Bovidae; genus Bubalus; species Bubalus kerabau. The sequence goes on along the minus strand of NC_073628.1, from coordinate 127,364,652 downwards.
CCAAGCTCCTAGTTTATTCCTCCCTCCCCCTTTCCCCTTTGATAACCATACATTTGTTTTCTATATCTGCGAGTCACCTTTTGTTTTGGAAATAAGTTCACTGTGTCATTTTTTTCAGATCCCACATAAGCACTATCCTGAGATATTTGTCTTTCTCTTCCTGGCTTTCTTCACTTGTTACGATAATCTCTAGGCCCATCCACATTGCTACAAATGGCAATATTTCATTATTTCATTCTTTTTTATGTCTGAGTAACATTCTGTCGTGGGGCTTCCCTGGTGGCTCAGTGGGAAAGAATCCGCCTGAGGATGAGGGTTCTGCGAGAGATGGGGGTTCAATCCCTGGATCCAGAAGATCCCCTGGAGACGGAAATAGCAACCCAAGAATACTGGGTTCTTGCCTGGAAATTCCCTGGACAGAGGAGCCTGGTTGGCTATGGTCCAGAGAGTCCCAGAGAGTCTGATGCAATTTAGCAACTAAACACCACCACCACAACACTCTATTGTATATATACACCACATTTTCTTTTCCATTCATCTGTCAGTAACATTTAGAACAAGCAGCCTAGGTGATTTTCATGTGCAGTCAGGTGATACCCTGAACCAAGAAGCAGAACGAGCCCTCAGCACAGCCATTCTGGCCTTTAGAACTGGCTCTGGGTAGGATCTCTCCTGCAGCTGGGGCCTCTCACTTTAGCCAAGGCTCCATAAGGGACTGAGTGTGAATGAGCATCAGGTGGTTCAAGTCGGTAACCACAAGAATAAAGATGAGCTTCCCAATAGCAATATTTCCAAAAGCTCAGCATCTTTGTGGGGTTAGATCTGGTTTTAGATTAGGGGTCCCCAGCCTCCGGGGTCTAATGCCTGATGATCTGAAGGTGGAGCTGACGTAACAATAACAGAAATAAAGCGCACAATGAATGCAGTGTGCTTGAATCCCCCTGAAATCACTCTCCCAACCCCAGTCTGTAGAAAAATTGGAAAAATTGTCTTCCATGAAACTGCTGCCAAAAAGGTTGAGAACCACTGATGATCTAAATGATCTAAAACGATCTAACTGATCTAAAACGATCATTTCCGAGGCTAACAACAACGACAGAAATAATAATAGCGATACTAGTTAACAAGTGCCAACAATGTGCGCGCAGTGCACCAGCCCACAGGTTATCTAATATAATCTCCCAGCATGCTGCAGGATACACACTGCCCTCGCTAAATGTAAGAAATCAAGGTTCAGAGAGGATACTTAACGTGCCCAACATCAGACAGAGAGTAAAAGACAGAATCAAGCAGGCAGTCGGTTAGTTTGTGATGAACGGTGCTGCTGTTTGACTGAACAACAATTCTCTGTGACGTCTCATGTGTGCGTGCTCAGTCAGTCATGTCTAACTCTCTGTAACCCATGGACTGTAGGTTGCCAGGCTCCTTTGTCCTTGGCATTCTCCAGGCAAGAATATTGGTGTAGGTTGCCACTTCCTATTCCAGGAGATCTTTCCCACCCAGGGACTGAATCCGCATCTCCCACGTCTTCTGCCGTGGCAGGTGGATTCTTTACCACTGAGCCACCTGGGATCCCTGCCAATATCAGGCTATCCCTTTTTTTGCAGACCTGGCTCAAAACTGTCCACCTGAAGAAATTATATTTTTTCTAAAATTCCCAAAGCACTAAACACAGAGCTCTATTTCTGGTGCTATTCAATCGATAACCAGCGAATAAATAGAAGTGAGGTAATACATTTCTGTCATACCTTTTCCCAAAGAGCACAAAACACATTTATATTTACTATCTCATCTGTTCTAGTAGTTGCTTAAAAAAAAAACCCACTTTTATTGGATTGAGACATAAATAAGGGGTTCTGTAAAACATTTAAAATGACATATTTTACAAGGTCCCATTCTTTCCTCTAAGTGTTACCATACTGTTAGTTGCTTTCTCTATTCAAATAGAATCTTTTCATTTTTACAAATCCATTTCAAAGAAGTCTGGTTATATAAAAATGCAACTAGAAAAGGAACTCTCCTCTACTGTTTAGCATTCGTTATCTTCTATTTTTCCATTATGCTTCCCTTTAATGTGGTTTCAGCCCTCTTTCCTAAACAGCCCCAAATGACCTGTCAATCTGTTTACAACACACCCAGATCTACACTCACCATCTGCACTGCTCTCACGGGGCCATCTTTGGACCACTGGAACCATCCATGTCTCTAAGGTAGGTCATACTTTCAAAAGCTCCAGGCTGGGCCCTCGGCCCTCATGACTGGGGTCTGACCATGGAGCACACATTCTTCTTCCCTGCTCCCTGAAGTTTATGAGAGACCAGGCCCCTACCACTACCCTCACAATTATAATGATTGCAAATTCGTGCAACATTTTAAGTTAACTGGGTCTGACCATAATCATGTAAGAAAATGATATGACTATATCATAAAAATACTTCATATCTTTTGTATGGGCATAGATATTTTTGTATCTTTTGTAGGGCATAGAATAGTGTAGAAATGTAAACAAGGAAGAGACCCTATCAGCACAGGAAGGACCTCCGTGGAGAAGGTGATATCTCTGCAGGGTCTTAAAGAATGGGCCTTGTGTGTAAAATAGATATCTAGTGAGAACCTGCTATAACACACAGGGAGCTCAGCTCCGTGCTCTGTGATGACCTAGATGGGTGGAATGGGGTAGGGGGAGGCCCCAGCCGAAGGGGAAATATGTATACTTACACCCGATTCAACAGTTAGAACTGGACATGGAGCAACAGACTGGTTCCAAATGGGAAAAGCAGTACATCAAGTCTGTATATTGTCACCCTGCTTATTTAATTTATATGCAGAGCACATCATGAGAAATGCTGGGCTGGATGAAACACAAGCTGGAATCAAGATTGCCGGGAGAACTATCAATAACGTCAGATATGCTGATGACACCACCCTTATGGCAGAGAGCAAAGAGGAACTAAAGAGCCTTTTGATGAAAATGAAAGAGGAGAGTGAAAAAACTGGCTTAAAACTCAACAAAGATCTCTAAGATCTCAGGAAACTAAGATCATGGCATCTGGTCCCATCATTTCATGGCATATAGATGGGGAAACGATGGAAACAGTGGGAGACTTTACCTTTTTGGGCTCCAAAATCACTGTAGATGGTGATTGCAGCCATGAAATTAAAAGATGCTTGCTCCTTGGAAGAAAAGTTATGACAAACCTAGACAGCATATTAAAAAGCAGAGACATTACTTTGCCAACAGAGGTCCATCTAGTCAAGGCTATGGTTTTTCCAGTAGTCATGTATGGATATGAGAGTTGGACTATAAAGAAAGCTGAGAGCCAAAGAATTGATGCTTTTAAACTGTGGTGCTGGAGGAGACTCTTGAGAGTCTCTTGGACTGCAAGGAGACCCAACCAGTCCATCCTAAAGAAAATCAGTCCTGAATATTCATTGGAAGGACTGATGCTGAGGCCGAAATGCCAATATTTTGGCCACCTGATGTGAGAACTGATTCATTGGAAAAGACCCTGATGCTGGGAAAGATTGAAGGTGGAAAGAAGGAGACAACAGAGGATGAGATGGTTGGATTGCATCACCGACACAATGAACATGAGTTTGAGTAAACTCTGGGAGTTGGTGGTAGACAGGGAGGCCTGGCGTGCTGCAGTCCATGGGGTCGCAAAGAGCCGGACATGACTGAGCAACTGAACTGAACTGAACAGCTGATTCATGTTGTTGTACAGCAGAAACCAACACAATATCATAAAATAATTATCCTCCAATTAAAATAAATTTCATAAAAGGAATGGGCTCCTTTCCAAGGTCTTGCTAAGGAAAAGCCCAAGGATCAACAAAGGGAGAATAAACCCATAGCATGAAGTCAGTGGATCTGTCTAGCCAGACACATAAACTAAACCACTCAGAAATAATGTGGCAGGCCCAAGGAAGTCTAAACTCTTATTTTTTTACAATCAAAGTGCTTCACAATCTGGCTTTTGTCTAACATTTCAATGTTATACCCTAGCAGATGCATAGCAGACTGGTTGAAAGTGTATTCTTGACTTATACAAGCCAGTATTCAAATTCCACTCTAAGTCTCAGCACTGCTTTGGACAGATGACCAAACTCCCCATGCCTCACTTTCCTCATATATAAGATGGGGTGCTGATGTGCAAGTTCATACGATTCTTATGATAAGGTGTCCCACTTACTAAACATTTATTAAATTCTCAAAAGATATTTCTTACTATAGTCAGGACTGCTAATTGTCTACTCAGTACGTATTTCCCCTTTCTACCACTCGGGACTCTATTTTATTGAGGCACAATGTACCAAGCTAAAAACTACACTTCTTTCATTCCTTCATGCTGCTGCTGCTGCTAAGTCGCTTCAGTCGTGTCTGACTCTGTGCGACCCCTGAGACAACAGCCTACCAGGCCTCCCCGTCCCTGGGATTCTCCAGGCAAGAACACTGGAGTGGGTTGCCATTTCCTTCTCCAATGCATGAAAGGGAAAAGTGAAAGTGAAGTCACTCAGTCATTCCTTCATAGAGAGGGGTAAAAATACAACACAATTCTGACCAATGAGATATAAGCAGAAGTCATTGAATAGACTTTCAAAAATCTTCTTAAAGGGGAACAGGTTCCTTTTTCCTGCTTGTTACATGGCCGTCCATGATGGCTAGAGCTATAGCAGCAATTGTGTGATCACGTGGGAAGAGCAAGAGAATCATAGAAGTATCAGCCCAAAGTTACGTCACTAAATCAATATTAGCAATTGTCCACCAATATATTTGTAATGGTGACAGAATAAATAAAGCCCTATTTCCAGGCCTGTTTGAGTTTTCTATCACTGTTAGTCAAATTAAATATATGTGTATGTATATATTAATTTAAAACACCTTCTAAGAAAAAGAAACTGAACTTAGTACTATAGACATGCTTCCTGCACTTAAAATACATACAACTATCTAGACAGGTCCAAGATGCCTTACCCACACACTCAGATGGGTTTCGGAATTCAGATAGGTAATAGAGTCCATATACTGCTGCTGCTGCTGCTGCTAAGTCACTTCAGTCGTGTCCGACTCTGTGTGACCCCTTAGACCGGAGCCCACCAGGCTCCCCTGTCCCTGGGATTCTCCAGGCAAGAACACTGGAGTGGGTTGCCATTTCCTTCTCCAATTCATGAAAAGTGAAAGTGAATTCGCTTGCAAGAGTACTGGAGTGGGGTGCCACTGCCTTCTCTGAGTCCATATACCATATATGACCAAATACCCCTGCAGAGCAGAGTTGGGTAGCACCCTATTTTCATGCACATAAATATTTTTGCAGAAAGACATGTGAGCATTTATACTAAGTAAGATACCTGAAAACTAGAAGTGTATAGTCCACATCAGTTCAGGTCAGGTTTATCTAAGTACATTCAGGTCAGTGGAGGTTTTGCAATGAAACAGGTTATGAAAATTCAATTTTCACAGCTTTACGGATTTTGGAATTGTGGATAATGCACAATGGATCTATAGTATGAGACAGAATTTAGCTATAATCTAAGTCTGAATAATATTCTATGAGGGTTGCATAGTGTCAGTTTGGGCTGCTATAACAAAGTACCATGGACTGGGTGGCTTATCAACAACAGAAATTTATTTCTCATAGTTCTAGAGGTTGGAAGTCCAAGTTCAGGTTGCCAGCATGGTGGACTTCTGGTACTGACTTCTCATTTGAATCTTTGTATGGCAGAAAGAGAACTACCTAGGTCTCTGGAGCCTCTTCTTATAAGGTTTCTGCTTTGGGCAAATGGCCAACCTCTCCTCACTTTCCTCATATAAAAGAAGGAAATTCTCTTGGTTGGAGAATTCCATGGACAGAGGAGTCTGGTGGGCTATAGTCCATGGAGTTGCAAAGAGTGGGACACAACTGGTATCCTATAGCCCACCAGGCTCCTCTGTCCACGGGATTTCTCAGGCAAGAATACTGGAAAGGGTTGACATTGCTTTTTGCAGGGGATCTTCCTGATCCACGGATTGAACCCAGTCTCCTGCATTGCAGGCAGATTCTTTACCATCTGAACAAGCAAGAAAGTATAACTAAAAGAACTATAAAAGTAACATTCACTCAGATATTTTGTTATCCCAAGCACTACTCTACTCTCTTTATCTACACTGACACATTTAAACCTCACTTCCACCCCATGAGGGGGGTATAATCTTTATTCCAATATTCCAGATGAGAAACTGAGCACAGAGAAGTTAAATATAACTGCTACAGATCACGTGGCTACTAAAAGGCAAAAGCTGGATTCAAACCTAGACAGCATAAATGACAGTCCTAATAAAATCTCAATGGAATTCTAATTTAGACCTATCTAATTAGCAATTTAAATAATACCTGATGTTGGTGAGATATGAGAAAACTAGCCCAAATTTTTGTCAACTTGTACAATCTTACTGATTGACAAGCTGGTGGTGTTTATCAACAACTTTTAAAATGTGCATTCCCACTATCCTAATAATTCTATTTTTAATAATTTTCCCAAAGAAATAATCAGGGCCTCTGGTAACAGTGGAATAAGAAATTCAGACAAATTCTTCCATTGAAAACAACTATAAATCCTAGACAAACTTTAAAAAAAAAAATCAGCCTGTATACATCAGTAAGCTAGCAAGGCAGTAAAAAATCGTGGACGCAAATTTAGAAGGTGATAGAAACCCAAACAATGAGTCCAGTATTTGAAATGACTTTCCTCTAGAGCAGCGATCCCCAACCTTTTTCGTACCAGAGACCCGTTTCGTGGAGAACAATTTTGCGTGGACTGAAGTTGGGGGTTGTTTCAGGATGAATCAAGCACACTACTTTTACTGTGCCTTTTATTTCTACTACTATTACATCATCTCCACCTCAGATCATCAGGCAGTAGACACGGGAGGTTGGGGATTCCTGCCGCAGAGTATCTGCCAATTCTGTAGAGGCAGCTAAGAGGCTAAAAGTGAAAAAGTGAAAGTGTTAGTCACTCAGTTGTATCACAGTCTTTGCCAGCTCCTCTGTCCATGGAATTCTCGAGCCAAGAATACTACAGCGGGTTGCCATTCTCTTCTCCAGGGGATCTTCCTGACCCAGGGACTGAACCTGGGGCTCCTGCATTGCAGGCTGATTCTTTACCATCTGGGCCACCAGGGGAGCCCCAAAAGGCTAAATACCTGAGCACTGATTTTGACAGCCTCTCAGATTTAAGAGAACAAAAATAAAATCTGGAGTCTACCAAAGAAAAGGGTCCTGGTAATCCTGCTTTTGGCTGAAGTCACAGTGGCAATTCTTAAGAGTAAAGTAAACTAGGAAATGTATTGAAGAACAGCCTCAAATCACTTCAATCCTTAAATTTGTATTCAGGGAAGTCTGGCTGCTCGTGCTCTGATAAGTTACTGTAAGAAGCATGACTGGGTGACTGAACAACAACAAAGAAGCTATGTTAATATCCTCTAGAGGAAAAGAATGCCATCCTGAGACCCACACTATTTTATAGTTTTTGACATATAATGTCCACTACACAATCAAAAATGACCAGGCATGTGAAGAGCTGGAACAGTATCTAAATAAATTGAGAAACAATAGAATACAACAGGAGAGGATTTACAGAGACTCCAGATTATATAGTCACTGAATATAGACATTAAAATAGTTATTTGACAGAATAAAAGGCAGGATCAAGAATTTCAGCAGAGAATCTGAAAGTATAAAATAAGGTAATGACAAGTCAAACACTGAAGAATACAAATATGCTAAACAAAAATTAACCAAAATAATGAATGCAATAGAATGTTTTAAAAGTAATTAGGCAAAACTAGAGAGTGAATTGGGAAATGGGAGAGTAGTTAGAAAAAATATGCTAATACAACATGGAAAGACCAAAGGTCAAAAAAATACAAGAGCCAAGTAGGAAACATGCAGATTCAGTGAGAAGAGTTGACATGTGCCCTGGGAATTCCAGAAGAGAGGAAAGAGAAAACAGAAATAAAGTTATAGAGCACGATTTACAATAGCCAGGACATGGAAACAACCTAAATGTCCATCGACAGAGGAATGGATAAAGAAGATGCGGTGCATACACACAGTGGAATAAGACTCAGCATAAAAAGGCAATTGGGCCACTTGTAGAGATGTGGATGGACCTAGAGACTGGCATACAGAGTGAAGTCAGAAAGAGAAAAACAAATACTGTATGTTCATGCATTTATGTGGAATCTAGAAAAATGGTACAGATGTTTTTACGTGTGAAGCAGAAATAGACACAGATGTAGAGACTGAATATATGGATACCAAGGGGTAAAGAAGGGTAGGTGGGAGGAATTGGGAGATTGGGATTTACATATAGACACTACTGACACTATATATAAAATAGATAACTAATGAGAACCTATGTATAGCAGGGAGCTCTTACTTCAGGCACTGTGGTGACCTGAATGCGAAGGAAGTCCAAAAGAGAGGGGATACACAGTCAGTCCACGGGATTGCAAAGAGTCAGACATGACCCAGCACACATATGTACATAGATGGCTGATTGACTTTGCTGTACAGTGGAAACTAACACAACATTGTGAACCAACTATACTCCAATAAAAATCAACTTAAAAAATAAAGTTAGAAGGAGGTAAGAGCTGAGAATTCCTCAATATTGACACCCCTTCCAAAAAAAAAAAGAAACCCTCTCAACCTATAACAGGGGTCAGCCAAATTTGATGAGTCACCTATTTCTATATGGCCTATGACTTAAGAACAGTTTTTATATTTTTAAAGAGTCATGAAAGAAGGAGAGGAAGAGCAGAGACTGTATGTGGCCCACACAGCCTAAAATTTGTTTTTGCTCCTCCACATAAAACATAAAAATGTTGTGACACATCTGGGCCACAGATTCAAAACCCCTATGACCCCATCGTTGTCGTCATCTAGTCACCAAGCCATGTCCAACTCTTGCGACCCCATGGACCGTAGCCCACCAGGCTCCCCTGTCCATGGAATTCTCCAGGCAAGAATACTGGAGTGGGTTGTCCTTTCCTTCTCCAGGGGATCTTCCTGACCCAGGAACTGAACCTGGGTCTCCTGCACCACAGGCAGATTTTTTTACTGACTGAGCTACGAGGGAAACCCCAAATGCACCTATAAATCTACTCTCATGCTTAGCAGCCCAGGCTGTCATAAGGAGACTGGAGGGTGAAAAAAGGAAAAGGGAGATCGGGGCATTTATTTCCCCAGCTGACTCCTAGGTCACCATAGGTTGCTTGCATCCCTTGCCCATAAGTGACAGTTCCTATAAAGTGGTTTTCTCCATATCGTCTCTCAGCTTCAGCTTTTAGTAAAAGCTCGTCTTACTCCTTCATGCTAGGAAGACTCCTAACTCTAATCTTAATCCAGCCTCATTCTATTACTAGGCCCAAATCTACACTATCTCCCACTGTTTCGCAGTATATTGTCCAATGCCTTTGTCAATCATCTCTTCATTAATTATCTCTTATCCACAAGGTCCTCGACAGATGCTGGTCATCCTCAGATATATCACTGTAAAAGTACTAGAAGGAGGAGGAGAAGGGGGTAGGAAGAAGGAAAAGGGAAAGGAGTGGGAGAAGAAGAACAAAAAAGAAAACAGAAAGTATCTTAAAAGCAACCACATGAAAAAAGACAGAATTCCTACAATGAAACATTAGTCCAAGAGCTGAATTCTCAAAAAATAATAGAAGTCAGATGATTAAGAAAGTACCTCCAAATAACCAAAAGAAAGTAATTTCCAACCTTGAATATCCAGTGCAAACATCTTTCAAGAATTAAAGCAACATAAAGATATTTTCAGACAAACGAAACTCAGGAGAATTCATCACCAGCAGACTAAATTAAATATTAAAGGGTATTCTCTGGCTAGAAGTAAAAATTTATCAGATGTAAACCAGGAGATAGTGGAACGGATAAGGAACAATGAAAGAGAATATAGATACAAATGAATATTCGCATGATAAAATAACAATGAAAATACATATAGAACTTATATACACTTGATGATAACAGTTCATAAGTGAAAAAGATAGTAAAAAAAATTTTAAGTCTTTTAAAATCCTTGCAACATCTGTGAAGAGGCTGCTGCTGCTGCTGCTACTAAGTTGCTTCAGTCGTGTCTGACTCTGTGCGACCCCAAAGACGGCAGCCCACCAGGTTCCCCCGTCCCTGGGATTCTCCGGGCAAGAACACTGGAGCGGGTTGCCATTTCCTTCTCCAATGCATGAAAGTGAAAAGTGAAAGCGAAGTTAAGCATTAAGTTATAATAATTGGAAAAATCATACTGTGTTTTTCAGAGTACACATTAAAAGAATAGTAAGAGAAAATAAAAGGTTAATAGAGGGCTGGAATGACACAAAATTATCAATACCAAAAGAAGGCAATAAATGAGATGAAAAAAAGAAAGAAACAAAGAACAGATGGGACAAAAAAGAGCAAAATAAGATAGAATATATAGACCAAAATATCACATTAATTAAATACTTCAAATTAAAGGCAAATGTGCCAGACTGTATCAAAAATAAGCTGCTTAGAAGATGCATGTCTAAATGTAAAATATAGCAGGGTTTCTATTAAACAATGGAAAATACAATGGGTAAATACTAAAAACAACTGAAAAAGCTGGTATAGCTCTATTGTGTCTTAAGTCACTTCAGTCATGTCCAACTCAGTGCGAACCTATGGACTGTAAACCGCCAGACCCCTCTGTCCATGGGATTCTCCAGGCAGGAATACATGGATTGCCATGCTCTCCTCCAGGGGATCTTCCCGACCCAGGGATCAAACTCACATCTCTTATGTCTTCTGCGTTGGCAGGCAGGTTCTCTACCACTAACGCCACCTGGGAAGCCTTCTAGAGTCAATTTTGTAAACCATATTTATTATACATTTTCTAATGGGTTTCAATTTATAAAAGTTATTAGCATACAGTCGACAAATAATATCCTCATATCTTTTAATGCTTGTAGGACATTATAGTTGTGTCTCTTTTTTCATTTTTGATTCCTGATATTGGTTATATCCTCTCATTTTCATTTCTTTGCTTACTCTCTTTCTTCCTAATTGGTATTGCCAGGGGTTATTAACTTTATTACTGAGTGTTTTCAAAGAAACAGCTTTGTTTTAGAATTCTGAAAAATTTATATATTTCTGGTGATTGAATTTTAAAATTATGAAATCTCTATGTCTTATAATAATTTTCCTTTGAAGTTCTTTTTGTGTAATATTAATAGAGCTATTAATATTAATAGAGGAATAAAGAAACCTAAAAACAGGTATGAGAAATAGAAAGCAAATAGCAAGATGGTAAAATAAAACCAATGATAGCAATGGGACTAAAATGGACTAAATATTCCAATTATCTGGCAAATATTGATGGACTATATTTTCAAAAAATAAAAAGACTATTTGCTATTTAGTTACAAAAAATGTCCCTTAAAAATAAGGACACAAGAAATTTAAAGGAAAGAAATAGAAAATGGCATGTCATACAAACACTATCTAAAAGAAAGCTGATGTCTATATGAATATTAGACAAGTTAAAATAAAAGCAATTGTTGTTCAGTCACTCAATCGTGTCTGGCTCTTTGCAACCCCATGGACTACAGCACTCCAGGCTTCCCTGTCCATCACCATCTCCCAGAGCTTGCTCAAACTCATGTCCATTGAGTCCGTGATGCCATCTAACCATCTGGTCCTCTGTCATCCCCTTCTCCTCCTTCCTTCAATCTTTCCCAGCATCAGGGTCTCTTCCAGTGAGTCAGTTATTTGCATCAGGTGGCCAAAGGATTGGAGTTTTAGCTTCAACATCAGTCCTTCCAATGAATATTCAGGACTGATTTCCTTTAGGATTGACTGGTTTGATCTTGCTGTCCAAGGGATTCTCAAGAGTCTTCTCTAACACCATAGTTCAAAAGCATCAATTCTTCAGTTTTCAACAGTCCAACTCTCACATCCATACATGACTACTGTAAAAATCATAGCTTTGATGAGATGGACCTTTGTTGGCAAAGTAATGTCTCTGCTTTTTAATATGCTGTCTAAGTTGGTCATACTTTTCTTCTAAGGAGTAATTGTCTTTAAAGTTCATGGCTGCAGTCACCATCTGTAGTGATGTTGGAGCCCCCCAAAATAAAGTCTGTCACTGTTTCCATTGCTTTCCCATCTACTTGCCATGAAGTGATGGGACCAGATGCCATGGTCTCAGTTTTCTGAATGTTGAGTTTTAAGTCAACTTTTTTACTGTCCTCTTTCACTTTCATCAAGAGGCTTTTTAGTTCCAAAGAAATCCCAGGGCTGATCTCCTTCAGAATGGACTGGTTGGATCTCCTTGCAGTCCAAGGGACTCTCAAGTGTCTTCTCCAACACCACAGTTCAAAAGCATCAATTCTTCAGTGCTCAGCCTTCTTCACAGTCCAACTCTCACATTCATACATGACCACTGGAAAAACCATAGCCTTGACTAGACGGACCTTTGTTGGCAAAGTAATATCTCTGCTTTTGAATATGCTGTCTAGGTTGGTCATAACTTTTCTTCCAAGGAGTAAGCGTCTTTTAATTTCATGGCTGCAGTCACCATCTGCAGTGATTTGGGAGCCCCAAAAAATAAAGTCTGACACTGTTTCCATTGTTTCCCCATCTATTTCCATGAAGGGATGGGACCAGATGCCATGATCTTCGTTTTTCTGAACGTTGAGTTTTAAGCCAACTTTTTCACTCTCCTATTTCACCTTCATCAAGAGGCTTTTGAGTTCCTCTTCACTTTCTGCCATAAGGGTGGTGTCATCTGCATATCTGAGGTTATTGATATTTCTCCCGGCAATCTTGATTCCAGCTTGTGCTTCTTCCAGCCCAGCATTTCTCATGATGTACTCTGCATATAAATTAAATAAGCAGGGTGACAATATACAGCCTTGACATACTCCTTTCCCAATTTTGAACCAGTCTATTGTTCCATGTCTAATTCTAACTGTTGGTTCTTGACCTGCATACAGATTTCACAGAAGGCAGGTAAGGTGGTCTGGTACTTCCATAAATGTAATAAGTATTAAGTAAAATGAGAATATTTCATAACAAAAAGACCCATTCACAGGAAGACATAACAATCCTACATGTGTATTCATCTAACAACAAAGCTCTAAAAATACACAAAGCAAAAATTAACTGAACTAATAGGAGAAATAAACAATTCCACAATCACAGTTGAAGATTTTACAAACCTCACTCAGTATGTGATGGAACAAACAGACAAAATTCAATAATAATATAGACAATTTTTAAACTATTAATCTACTCGACCTACTTATCATATAGAGAATATAACACTCAACTGCAAAATACACATTTTTGTAAATTCATATGAAATATTTACCAAAATAGACCAGATATTTAGCCATAAAGCAAATCTCAATAAAACTCAAAGAATTAAAATCATATAGTATATTTTCTTACCACTAAAGAAATCAATAATGATTAGAAAATTATCAAATGTTTAGAAATTAGGCAACATTTTCAAATAAAAGAAATCACAATAGAAATAAAGTATAAGAAAGTGAAAATCACTCATTCGTGTCCAACTGTTTGCGACCCCATGGATTATTACAATCCATGGAATTCTCCAGGCTACAATACTGGAGTGGGTAGCCTTTCCCTTCTCCAGGGGATCTTCCCAATCCAGGGATCGAAAGCAGGTCTCCCGCATTGCAGGAGGATTCTTTACCAGCTGAGCCACAAGGGAAGCCCAAGAATACTGGAGTGGGAAGCCTATCCCTTCTCCAGGGGATCTTCCTGACCCAGGAATCAAACCAGGGTCTCCCACATTGCAAGCAGATTCTTTACCAACTGAGCTATCAGGGAAGCCCTAGTAAGTAAGTGAAAGTCGCTCAGTGGTATCTGACTCTTTGCGACCCCATGGACTATACAGTTCATGGAATTCTCTAGTACAGAATACTGGAGTGGGGAGCCTTTCCCTTCTCCAAGGGATCTTCCCAACCCAGGGACTGAACCAGGGTCTCCCTCATTGCAGGTGGATTCTTTACCGGCTGAGCCACAATGGAAGCCCAGTGTATTGAACTTAAACAATAGGATTTTAACTTTAAAATTTGGGGGATGTTTTAAAAAAGTCTTTAGAGGATAAGATAGCTTTAAATTCATACATTAAATCTTTTCTCAAATGATCAAAGATTCTGTCCCATTAAGCTGGGTGGGAAATAGACTAATTATTTTTTAAGTGCAAGAAAGGAAAATACAAATAAGAACAAAAATCAATGAAATAGAAAACAGACAATTAGCTAAGTCAAAATTGGTTCCTTTAAAAGATTATTAAAATTAATCTTTTAATAAAACCCTACTACAATTGACCAAAATGAACAGAGAGAAGATTCAAATGACCAATGAAGAATAAACAAATATAATTCAAAAAGACACATGCATCCCTATGTTCACAACAGCATCATACACAGTAGCCAAAGCATGGAAACAACCTAAATGTCTACCGACAGAGCAAGGGATAAATAAGGTGCGGTGCATACAGACACTGGAACACTACTCAGCCACTGGCAGCAAAGTGGATGCAACTAGAGATCACTATGCTAAATGAAGTGAATCAGAAAGAGAAAGACAAATCCATGTGATATCACTTATATGTGGAACCTAAAATATGGCACAAATGAATCTATGAGACAGAAACAAGCTCATACGCAGAGAGGACAGACTTGGGTTGCCAATGCAGAGGGGAGTGGGAGAGGGAAAGACTGGGAGTGTGGGGTTAGCGGATGTAAATGATCGTATACAGGACAGATAAACAAGGTCCTACTGTGCAGCATAGCAACTAGACTCAGTATCCTGTGATAAGCCATGATGGAAAATATAAACAAAAGAAGGTCTGTATGTTCAGAATTGAGTTACTCTGCTGTACAGCATAAATTGGCACAGCACTCTAAATTCAACTATACACCAATAAAAAAAAATAATTCATGTTGAGGTTTGACAGAAAACAAAACTCTGTTAAGCAATTATCCTTCAATTAAAAAATAAATTAAAAAACAAAATTAAAAAAGAATAAATGGAGAAAATCACTTTAGATTTAACATTTTAAAATAATAATTGTATATTATATGTAACTTCTTGCCAATAAATTTGGCACACTAGATGAAAAGGCTAACCCTTCAACCATGTAAAACTGGCACAAATAAAAAAAAACATCTGTATAGTCCTATACTTCCTAAAGTAATGGAAATCATAATTTTAAATCTTCCCACAAAGAAAATTTCAGAGCCAGGCAACTTCATTGATGAAATATTTAAGGAATAAATAATATCAATGTGACATAAACTGTTTCAAAGGGTACACTTCCCTGTGCATCCTTAATAAGGACATCACAAGGGAAAAATGAAAGGCCAATACCTCTCACGAACAGAGATACAAAATACCTGAACAGTAATATAGAAAACCATGCACAATTATATAGAAGAGTACAATATATCATGACCAGTTAGGAGTTACTCCAGGAATGCAGGGTTAATTAACATTCAAAAGTCAATCAACATAACTCATCACATTAACAAAAGTAAGGAGAAAAAAACGTTATTTCAATAAATGTATAAAGCAATCTGGTAAAATTAAATACTTTTTAATGATGAAAATTCACATAAAACCAAGATTATGAGAGACCTTTCTTAACCTAAAAAGGAGACCTTTCTTAACCTAACAAGATTTTGGTTTTGGGTATTTGTAAACTAAAATCAATTAAAGTCAACAAAAACTGAAGGCAAAATAGTGAACATATCCCCCTATGGTTAACAATAAGACAAAATTGTCCATTATCTCCATTTCCACTCATTTCCTTAGAGATCCTATCTAGTACTAATTCAAGAAAAAGAAGTAAAAGGCATAGATTTTGGAAATAAATTCACAAAGACATCACTGTGTATATAAAAATACAGAAGGACCTACAAAATATTCAAATTAATAAGCAAAGTTGCCAACTTTGCTGCAAAATCAGTAAACAATTTTAGTATATGTGTTTCCAAAGCAAGCATCAAAGTCAGTAAATAAAATAGTTTATACCAGCAATAAACAATTAAAAACAAAAAAATTTAAATCCTACTGACAATACATGCACTAAAAACATCAGCTATCTAGGAATAAGTTTAACAACAGCAATTTAAGAAATGTGTAAGACACTGATGCTGAAAACCACTAGATAGTAAGAGAAATTTAAGGAAGACCCAAAGATATGACTGGTTGATGGTCATAAATTAGAAAACACAATATTAAGATTTCCATCCTCTCCAAATTGGTTTTTGTATTCAGTATAATCTCATTCAAAACCCCTGCAAGATTTTGGTTTTGGGTGTTTTTTTTGGGGGGGAGGGGTGGAGATTAACAAGTTAACTCTCAAATTTTAGTGCATGTACAAAGAAACTAGAATTGACAGGGCAGTCTTGAAGAAAAAGAACAAAGACAGTAACTGATTAATAATCACTATTATGCTATCACAATTAACACAGTGTAGTACCGCACTGGCACCCCACTCCAGTACTCTTGCCTGGAAAATCCCATGGACGGAGGAGCCTGGTGGGCTGCAGTCCATGGGGTCGCTAAGAGTCGGGCACGACTGAGCGACTTCACTTTGACTTTTCTCTCTCATGCATTGGAGAAGGAAATGGCAACCCACTCCAGTGTTCTTGCCTGGAGAATCCCAGGGACAGAGGAGCCTAGTGGGCTGCTGTCTATGGGGTCGCACAGAGTCGGACACCACTGTCCGACTGTACTATTCTTACAGTACTGCTGTAAGAATAGACAAATAAGCCAGTGGAACATCACAGAGTCTAAAAATAAACTCTGGACAGTTACTTGATTTATGACCACAGCTCAGTGCCATGGTGGAGGTAACAGCTTGACGGCAGCCAGTTCATTAGAACAAGAGGAGTGGAAGTGGAGACCCTTTCCCTCTCATTCTCACCACTGCTGTCTGGGAACACTTTCAAAAATCAAAATCAGATCGTGTCACACACCTAATGGAAACCCGGGGTGGCTTCTTTTTGTCTGTGTGACAACATGCAAACTCCTTGGCAAGACCCTGTGTCACTATCTTGCTCCTGCTCTCAACCTTCCTCCCTTCCCCAGGGCTGACTTTCTGCTTTGGACGTAATGAATACCTTGCTAGTCCCTGACAGCTCACTCCTCTGCTCCTGATTGCTCCTCTTACAAGACTCTCCTCCTTACTCCTCACCAGACTAACCCCGGTCATCTCCTCCAGGCTACATGCTCCTCAACAGCAAGAAACAACACCCTGAGCTGACCCTTCTCACATCCTCTGCTGGCGTTTGTCAGCCATGGTCCCCACTAGACTGGGAGCAGACTGAAGAGCTGTATCCCTGTCCCCTACCACCTCGGTCAGTAAGTTTTCTTTAAAGAAAGATCACCCTTAACAGGGGCTTCCCCGATAGCTCAGCTGGTGAAGAATCTGCCTGCAATGCAGGAGACCCTGGTTCAATTCCTGGGTTGGGAAGATCCCCTGGAGAAGGGATAGGCTACCCACTCAGTATTACTGGGTTATCAGATCTACTGTTGTGGTATCACAATGCTTGTGTTCAAATAACCTTTATTGGGCTTCCCTGGTGGCTCAGACAGTAAAGAATCCGCCTATAGTACAGCAGACCCAAGTTTGATCCCTGGGTTGGGAAGATCTCCTAGAGGAGGGATGGCAACCCACTCCAGTATTCTTGCCTGGAAAATCTCCATGGATGGAAGAGCCTGGCGGGATACAGTCCATGGGGTCACAAAGAGTCAGACACAACCAGGTGACTAAGCACAGGACAGGACCCTAAACAAGATTCGAAGAAATGTTGGTAGAGAATTAAAAGTAGAACTGGGGTTGGCCAAAAAAGAGACAGGTGGGGGCGGGGGGGTGGGAAGAAAGGACAATGTGTGAGCAGAGGTGAGTCAGGCACATCTGTCGAGTCTGTTTTGCTCCAATGTACAATGCTCTCAGAGCATCACTAAGTTTTTATGCTATTTAAAGCTCTGGAATCACAATTTCATAGTAAATCACTGCTTCCAGGAAGCCATCCAGGATTAACTTGTTCCCTTTAAAATGCTCCCCCTAGCCACTGCCCTGGTCCCCCATGCATGCCCCAAGGGGTGAGGATGATTCAGTTGTCTGTGTAGGATACAACACCTATAGCCTGCCCTTCTGTTTGGAGCCTCTACTTGATCAACAGCCACGGAACCTCCATAATCCTTGACATACTGTGAGCACAAGTCAGGAAGAAGACTGATCTTTTTAATTAAAATAAGAGGAAACGTTCTATGCTGACTTGCCCTCACAGGTAAGAGGGGAGAAATGACAATATTCCAGCTTGACAACAGTAGTAACTGATATTGTCACTGAAGTCAGACCCCAGCCACTGGCCACTGCCGGCAAGTCCCCATCATCAGAAGAGAAACACACCCCACAACAGCACTTCCTGCCACAAAAAAAACACTTAGATGAAACTACAAGGTGTCTGGTTTTGTCTTCCTTTCGCCAAAATAAATGAAATGGGGGGTTACTCAGCACAAACACATAGATAGAAAGATGCCAAGGAAAAGTGTATGAAATGCCAAGGAAAAGTGTATGAAATATGAGGGTACTATCATACAATTTCGGGTTTGTCTGTTGTATTAATAGACACAATTTTGTTGCTGCTATTGTTTAGTCGTTAAGTCGTGTCCAATTCTTTTGCAATCCCACAGATTGTGACCCACCAGGCTCCTCTGTCCATGGGATTTTTCAGGCAAGAATAATGGAATGAGTTGCCATTTCCTCCTCCAGGGATCTTCCTGACCCAGGCAGCAAAACCACATCTCCTGTGTCTCCTGCTTTGAGAAGGCAGATTCTTTACCACTTGAGCCACCTGGGAAGCCCATTAGACACAATAGCCTGAGTTAAACATTTTCGGTTTTTATCCAGGAGACACCATAGGCTGCTGAGATGGGCTGGTCTGCATGCCAGTGTCTCAGCTCTTCCACACTCTCCATGTTCCAGGGATCCACAGGAGGAGGAAAGCCCAGCAGCAGGCCTGCGCTGATCAGGCCTAAATAACCAATGCTATCAATAACGGAGTTTTTTAATAGCTATTTTGTTGTTGTTGTGAAATACATAAATTATAGTACATCCATACAATGGAATATTATTCAGAAATAAAAAGAAATAAGCTATCTGAAGTCCCCAAAATACATGGAGGAAACTTAAGGACTTATTTCTAAGTGAAAGAAGCCCACTTGAAAAGGCTACATATTATATGATCCCAAGATTATGACACTGTGGAAAAGGTAAAACGACAGACAGTAGAAAGCGATTGCCAAGAGTTAGAGAGAAGGATGGGATGAACAGGTGGAGCACAGAGATGTTTAGGCAGTGAAACGGTTCTGTATGATACGCAATGGTGGACACATGTCATTATCCATCTGTCAAAACCCAGAAAATGTACACTGCAAAGAGTGACCCCTAATGGAAACTCTGGACTTCAGCTGATAACGATGCATCGTATTGGCCATAATGGCGCTTTCCCAATGGCAGATAAAGAATCTGCCTGCAATGCAGGAGACACAGGAAATGCAGGTTTGATCCTTGGGTCAGGAAGATCCCCTGGAGTAGGAAGTGGCAACCTATTCCAGTATTCTTGCCTGGAGAATCCCATGGACAGAGGAGCCTGGTGGGCTACAATCCATAGGGTCCCAAAGAGTCAGACACAACAATGTGACTGAACACATTGGCGTAACCAGTGTACTACACGCATGCGAGGTGTTAATAACGGGGAATCTGCCGGTGGTGAAGGTAGTCTTTCTATTTCTATCAACCTAAACTGTTCTGAAAAATAGTCTATTAATAAAAAAATAATTGCTATGATAAACCACAGGGAAATACATAAACAAATTATAGTACATCCACACAGTGTATTGCTGAAAGTCTAGGATAGAAAACTCTCAGTCATTTCATGACATTCAGCCAACAGCTTCCTCTGAGGTTTCAGCTGGAAAAGAGGTGTCACCTATATGGGAATTGAACCAGTGTCCATCTACCTAAATAGAAACCACAGGTAAGGCTGGAAAACTACAAATCAACAGGATGATCCGTGTACATAGATCGAGTTTGATTTCAGCTTCAGTGATAAGGAAATCACAGAAAAGCTAGGAATAGTGATCCTAGAAGAACCTTGGCCCATCCGCCAAGGAGAGAGAAGGAGGACAGGCAACCAGCCCTTTACAGTTGCTTCCGACCCCATGCTCACTGTCCAGCCCTATGCATATGCACTAGGGATCTCAGTTTAGGGTCACCCAGGCTGACCACTTGAACCTCTCACCCCTTGGAGGTGGGGTGGGGGCAGGCAGAAGGGGCCAAGTTGGGAATGATTCACAGAAGGACTTGAGAATAGCACACACTGCTTGGCTCATTCTGTCTCTAGATCTCTGATGAGGCAGCATGACTTGCAGGAAAAAGCACAGACCTAGGAGTTATGAGACCAGAGTCCAGTTTTACTCTCTGGACAACCTGGCCCTTTCCCCTCATCTGCAAAGCAGGGATAATCTTCCCTAGAGCCACAGAAGGTTCAAGTTGAAATGGACCCATCTTACAGGTGAGGTAAGTGAAGTCCAAGGAGATGAAATGACTTCTCTAAGTTTGCACAGCTGGAAGCCAACAAGTCATCTTCCCCTCAGTTAAGTGCAGTTTCTTTACCACCACAGAGCTGAAACAAAGACCCTCTACACAACAAAGAACACGGTCAATAATATTATAAAAACTCTGTATGAGGACAGATGGTTACTAGATTTAGCACAGTGAAGATTTTTTAATGTTTGCAAATGTCAAACTACTATGGACTACACCTGAAACTAACATAATATGGCAGGTCAACTATATTTCAATAATAAAAAAGGCAATCTGTGTGAAAGCGTTTTGGAAAGGTAGATGCTCTAGATGAAGGGAAGTCGCTATCAGTGCCGTTATCTTTCCATCAGCATGCCTCAGTCCTCCTCTGCTCTGGGTGAACATCTCCCACGTGCTCTCGGCAAGTGTCAGCTGTGACCGGCCCTGGCTGGTGGTGCTTCTGTCTGAGGGTGCAGGGCCAGGGACAGAAGGAAGCTCTTGGCCCCAGGCCTCAAGGCACCAGAATTGTAACCCGGGTTGGGGCACAATTGGCTCCATCACCTGTTTGCACTTCTGCACTCCACTGGCAATAAAATTAGGATTCCTTATGTTTTGTGAATAATAATTCTATCTTTAACCCATGACACATACCAGGGCAATAATCCACTAAGTCAAGGGTCCCCAACCCCCAGGCCACAGACCAGGTAGCAGTCAGTGGCCAATGAGGAACCTGGCCACATAGCAGGAGGTGAACAGCGGCAGGCCAGCCAGTGAAGCTTCACCTGTATTTACAACCACTCCCCATCACTCGCATTACCCGCTGAACCCCAACTCCTGTCTGATCAGCAGTGGCGTTAAGATTCTTGTAGAAGCGTGAACCCTTCTGTGACCTGTCCATGAGAGGGATCTAGACTGCTCACTCCTTATAAGGATCATACCCAAACCAGCCCCCCTGCCCTGCAACACTGGTCCATGGAAAAAGTGTCTTCCAGGAAACCAGTCCCTGGTGCTCAAAAGGTCAGGGTCCACTGCACTAAGTGCTTGAAAGAGACCCACTGGGCTTTCGCTCTAGCACACCCATTCCGAGCTTCCACTTATTCCATTTCCAGACCTCCTGTCCTCTCACCAGTTTAACTAATGCACAAACATTTTCCCAAACGGCCTCCAAAACGGATGATTACCAACAGACTGGAGAATGACGCAAACATAGGCCATCTACATAAGTGAACCAAGCTGGAGCAAAATGGATTGCTTGTTTGGCTTAAATCATGAGGTGGGCTCCATCCAAACACAGCTGAATTCACAATTGCTGGCTTTTTAACCTAATTTCTTGACCCAAGGCTTGGGAAGGCCCAATCCTTTCACTTTAAGAGCCCTCTCCCCAGTACCCACACCTATACCCGAACCCCTACACACACAGATGGCAAAGCCCCCACTGCCCATCTGCCGCTTCCCTGGTGGTCTCCACTGCAACACAATTCCATTGGCATAATTAAGAGGACACCAGAGAGAGGTCTGCTCCATTACTGTTTATGAGAAATGAATCAATAATTCCCTATTTCTCCCCACTCTCTAGTCTTAGATGAGCAACCCCACAGCAGAGCCTGGGGAAGAAGACAATGTATACTGAATTAATCAGAACTCTTCTAGTGAAGCCATTTCCCCACCTAACCCAGGTTCCAGCTGAGCTATTTCAAATCCTGAAAGATGATGCTGTGAAAGTGCTGCACTCAATATGCCAGCAAATTTGGAAAACTCAGCAGTGGCCACAGGACTGGAAAAGGTCAGTTTTCATTCCAATCCCAAAGAAAGGCAATGCCAAAGAATGCTCAAACTACCGCACAGTTGCACTCATCTCACACGCTAGTAAAGTAATGCTCAAAATTCTCCAAGCCAGGCTTCAGCAATACATGAACCATCAACTTCCAGATGTTCAAGTTGGTTTTAGAAAAGGCAGAGGATCCAGAGGTCAAATTGCCAACATCCGCTGGATCATGGAAAATGTAAGAGAGTTCCAGAAAAACATCTATTTATGCATTATTGACTATGCCAAAGCCTTTGACTGTGTGGATCACAATAAACTGTGGAAAATTCTGAAAGAGAACGGAATACCAGACCACCTGATCTGCCTCTTGAGAAACCTATATGCAGGTCAGGAAGCAACAGTTAGAACTGGACATGGAACAACAGACTGGTTCCAAATAGGAAAAGGAGTATGTCAAGGCTGTATATTGTCACCCTGTTTACTTAACTTACAAGCAGAGTACATCATGAGAAATGCTGGGCTGGAGGAAGCACAAGCTGGAATCAAGATTGCTGGGAGAAATATCAATAACCTCAGATATGCAGATGATACCACCCTTATGGCAGAAAGTGAAGAGGAACTAAAAAGCCTCTTGATGAAAGTGAAAGAGGAGAGTGAAAAAGTTGGCTTAAAACTCAACATTCAGAAAACTAAGATCATGGCATCCGGTCCCATCACTTCATGGGAAATAATTGGGGAAACAGTGGAAACAGTGGCTGACTTTATTTTGGGGGGGCTCCAAAATCATGGCAGATGGTGACTGCAGCCATAAAATTAAAAGACGCTTACTCCTTGGAAGGAAAGTTATGACCAACCTAGATAGCATATTCAAAAGCAGAGACATTACTTTTTCCAACAAAGGTCCGTCTAGTCAAGGCTATGGTTTTTCCAGTGGTCATGTATGGATGTGAGAGTTGGACTATGAAGAAAGCTGAGTGCCGAAGAATTGATGCTTTTGAACTGTGGTGTTGGAGAAGACTCTTGAGAGTCCCTTGGACTGCAAGGAGATCCAATCAGTCCATTCTAAAGGAGATCAGTCCTGGGTGTTCATTGGAAGGACTGATGCTAAAACTTAAACTCCAATACTTTGGCCACCTCATCCTGATGCTGGGAGGGATTGGGGGCAGGAGGAGAAGGGGACAACAGAGGATGAGATGGCTGGATGGCATCACCAACTTGATGGACATGAGAGTTTGAGTGAACACCAGGAGTTGGTGATGGACAGGGAGGCCTGGCATGCTGAGATTCATGGGGTCGCAAAGAGGACTGAACTGAACTGAACTGAACCCAGGTTCAACAGGTGGGGTAACCTTCATGGCCTCTCCAACCCGAGCGCCAGCAGCCCTTCGTGCCCACTGATTTAATGGTGCCTTTTAACACAAAGGCCTGTGCCTGGAAAATGGTGCTATCACTTGGTGAGCATCTTAAACTGCCCATCTCATCACCAACCCACCTGCCTCAGGGAAACTGCAGCTTCCCATCTCTCGGTACCCAATACCCAGCCTCCCCATCACAACAACCAAGCCAAGGGTGAACCACACACATCAGGAACTTCTCGGTCAGTTCTGACTCAATAATATCCTTCTGTGTTTTCTCCCTATTTTACCAAAACTGTCACGGAACAGACCCAGGGAATATGACTCATTCAAGATGGTGCAGCAAATCATATGATCACAGTAATAATGAGTCCCCTTGTGATTCTTCTCTGTTCTGTTTGTGAGTTAAGGTTAAACCATATGACAGTTCTACTGGGCTCTGACCTCCAGTAGGTCTACTTATCATGAAAAGAAAGGGATGTTGCTCAGTTGTGTCCGACTCTTGGCGACCCCATGGACTGTAGTCCACCAGGCTCCTCCGTCCATAGAATTTTCCAGGCAAGAGTACTGGAGTAGGTTGCCATTTCCTTCTCCAGGGGATCTTCCTGACCCAGGGATCAAACCCAGGTCTCCCACATTGCAGGCAGACACTTTACGGTCTGAGTAACCTGCTAAATATCCTCTTCCCACCCTACCTTCCTCCAACTTCCACCAAAGATAGGAAGTCAGTGCTGAGTCTCTCATTTTTACAGTCAGTCTGGAGGTGAGACTAACACCAGGGATTCTGAACTCACCAGGTTTTGCAACTGACAGGGAACTCAAATCCACAGCCCAACTGCCACGCATTCAGGCAGTTGAGGGGGTATCATCCCCTAGCTGCAGCTGGAAAAGTGGAATCCAGAAAGGCTAAATGATGTGCACAAGGTTCCCAGCTGTCCTTATAGGGGAGACTAAGAGGGCCAGCAGCCAAATCTTCAGTATTCTTGTGTTTCCCCGACTCTACCATAACTATTTATTACAGAAAGGTTTTATTTCAGGTGTGAGCCAAAGCTCTGAAAGGAGTTATCAAATATAAAGTCAAGTCTTTACAGAAGCAAATCATAACTATAATCTCTTAATGTTCATATTATTATCCATGATCAAGACACAGTTGTAAGAACTTTAATGCTAAAACCCTTTGCCAACTATTAATAAAAAGCTATAAAGAAATTACGGCTTCCCAGGTGGCTCATTGGTAAAGAATTCACCTGCCAGTGCAGGAGCCACAAGAGATGTGGGTTCGATCCCTGGGTCAGGAAGATCCCCTGGAGTAGGAAATTGCAACCAGCTCCAGTATTCTTGCCTAGAAGATCCCATGAACCGAGAAGCCTAGAGGTCTACAGTCCATGGGGTTGCAAAGAGTCAGACAGGACTGAGGGACTGATCACAGAGAAATTATAATTTCCCTATCTACAATAGATTTCACGAATCTGGATACCAGAAAACATGTCAAGGGTACTCACAATTAATGGCAAAGGAATTCTAACCCAACATACACAGTGCATGGGGAGAAGCTCTGTGCTCTGCTAACCCAACATACACAGTACATGGGAAGAAGCTCTATGCTCTGCTAACCAACGAGGTAATCCTGACACGTTTACACACGTGTTTACAGCTCTGCCAGTGTTTAGTAAGAGACTACAGAAGCCAAAGAACTGTTCTATTTATCTGCAAAATTTCAATGCCATTGCTGTAAATAGCAAATGGTTTATTTTTAAAACTCAACCAGTATTTTTAAAGTTAAAACTCATTTCCCATATGTGCATAAGAAGCTCTTTTAGGTTGAAATAATCAGTTAAACCATCTAAGCCAAAATGATCATATTTTCCTCGCTAACTAACATAAAATTTGTTAGAAATGTACTCACAGAGAAAAAAAGCACTCCCAACGTGTGCTAAAATTCACAGTTAAGAATCCCAACATTCACTTTAGGGATGATTTCACTCTTCTAAATGATCAGCCTCAACTCATTTAATCCCCCTACAAAATCCACACAAAGCATTATTTCTCAGGATTTTAAAGTCTATTAAAAGACACCACACAGATGAAAACAGGGACTGTTCTGAGTCTGGAGCATCTGAACACCAGTTCCCCTTCACTGGAGAGCAAACAGTAGGAAGCCGGATGCTCAGGCAGGGGCTGGAATCCTCGCCCACTGCTGGTACTGATGTGAAGGTGAAGGTATGCCACCAGCAAGACGTGGGGTCGCTGGCAGGCCCCGTTATCCTGGCAGGGAACTGGCAGTCCCTTCCCACTATGTCAAGGCTGAGTCCTACTAGCCCTTTAGCCCTGAGAGCGTATCTTGCCTCACGTCAGCCTCCCAATGACTTCCTGAGGACCCATCCAGACCACAGCACAGCCACACTGAGACCTCGGGGACCCTCCGCAATCTGAGGCAGTGAGGGCCACTGCTATCTGAGGCTGAAGGCTTACTCACCAGGCGTACTGCCACCTAAAGTGTCAACTGAAGGGCAGGGAAAAAATATATCAATTCTCACAGAACAAACTAGATAAGAATCTGACATTTTCCTTTGCCATGATGTGACACCGTTGCTTTAATGGAGAAAATCACTTTAGCCAGCTGAGTGGCCCCTTCCTGCTGCAACATGTCCCAGCACCCATTCACTGACTCTTTAAGCATGTCCTGATTTTAGCCTGTTTCAGAGCATTTATCTTCTTTTAATTCCTCCCATAACAACCCAAAGCAGTGTAGTCCAGTAACACTCTCCTCTTGCCTGACTTAACCACAAGAGTCAGGCTTAACCACAGCCTGACTACCTCAGCAAATTTAGGTAAGGGACAGCATGGACAATTGAATGCCATTGGTCACCTGCAAAATTCATTTTAGAGAAGAATCAACTCATTGTTTCCCAACATTTACCAGATAAAAAGGAAAAATAAAGGCAAGCAATCTTAGGGGAGAGTAGCATCTCTGATTTCAAGAGTTAATTAGTTTTGAAACAGCCAAAGGTCAGCAGCAGAAAACAGAAAAGTCCCCATGATGAGAATAATCAGTAGACAGGCATTCAGCGATCGCATACCAAGTGTAAGAGTCACCAGTGCGGTGGCAATGCATGCCTGCTTCCGCAGCCCCACCTCCCAAGCCAGCAGCTTGCACTCCACATGGAGTGAGAGAGAAGCCTCTGGTCTCCTCCACACCCATCCACTGACATGCAGGGTTCTCCACACCTCCAAAGGACAAGAGCAGCAGGCAGGGATACTGACCAAGCATCATGCTCCCTCTGTTTCAGACACCAATCATACTAATTCCCACCCATTCAAGTACTCTTCTGTTGAGCATCCACAATTAACTTAAAGACATGACAACAAGGTCTGAGATTTGAGGGATGTACCTGACTCTCTCTCCCCTCCAGGGGTGGTGGAATCTGATCAGCAAAACCAATCTTCCCTGGATCACCCATAAAGGCACTAACCTCATCCACGTTCTCAAAAGCGTTGATGACGTCATAGGGCAAACAGGACAGAAGGTCAATCACAAACCACGTCTTCAGGTAGTTCATGCGAATGAGTTTGGGGTCAGAAATCACCTCCCCAGCGGGTCCAACAAAAGTGGTGTGAAAATTCAGCACAATGTCCACCAAAAAAATGACATCCACGATGCTATCCACAACCAACCAGGCCACGTTGTTCTGCCTGGTTTTAAAGGAGACGTTGTAAGGAACCAGGATGGCTGTGTAGAAGGTTAAGATCAGGATGATCCAATCCCACGTGGTCTTAAAAACGCAGTAATGTAAGATGATGTGCGGGGGAGTCTTTGGCGCCTCTTGCTTATACTGGGGAAGGATGTCTGAGCCCAGCTGCAGAACCTGTGAGGAAAAATACAGCCAAGAGAGAACTAAGTGAGGATTTCATTGCAAGCATCAGACCAGTCAGCCTCTGTCATGGACAAACACTCATGACATTCCAGATGGATCAGGAGGTACAAAAACAGGAACTGGAGGACTATGGGAGAATAGAGTGAGCACTGTAATATAAATGATCATAATGAAACAATAAATATATTAAGTACCTCACATACATTGATTACCTCACAATTCTAAATACAACCTTGTTTGATTAGCTAGTTATTATTCCATGTCACAAGAGAGAGACTGGGACACAAGAGAATTAAGCAACTTTACTCAACAAATATTGATTACTTTGTGACCAGAATTGTTCTAGACACTGGGCAAATAGCAATGAAGGAAACAGCATGATTCTTGTTCTTGGAGAGGTCAGTCTAGTAGACAAATCAAGACAATATCAAATTGTAAGAAGAGATAAAGAGAGTGGATATATGTTTACATATAACTGAATCACTTTGCTGTACAGAAGAAATTAACACAACATTGTAAATCAACTATACACCAATAAAAATTAATTTAAAAAAAAGAAAATGTGGACAACAATAGTACCTACCTCATAGGGTTGCTGCAATGATTAAATATGTTAATATATGCATAGAGCTTAAAATTGCTGCTGTTATTTTTGTTTAATTGCTAAGCCGTGTCCAACTCTTTTGCAACCCCATGGTCTGTAGCCCACCAGGCTCCTCTGTCCAGGGGATTCTCCAGGCAAGAATACTGAATTGAGTTGCCATTTCCTTCTCCAGGGGATATTCCTGATCCAGGGATCGAAAGCTCGTCTCCTGCATTGCCGGAGGATTCTTAACCACTGAGCCAGTAGGGATACCCACAGAGCTTAAAATAGTGGCTAATAAAGAATAAGTGTTTTATAATAATGATGGTAACAATAGCTTCATCACAGGTTGCTGTCAGGTATAAATTAGACAACATATACAAAATACCTAGAAAATAAATCTGAGTCCTTGTAAAAAAATATTTAAAGTATCATTAAATTTCTCTATTGACAAATTTTAATCAAATGATTGTGACTGTATTCCAATAAAACTGTGTACAATGAAATTTTACTTTCAAAAAATAAGAGGCTGCGGGACACACAATGTTTTGATCGAATGTGGCTTGAGGACTAGGGCAAAGAGAGCGTTTGGACTAAAACCTGAAGGAAAGCAAGACACCAGTCATTCGAACTTTGAATGAAAAGTATCCAAGATAGAGAAGATAACTGGTGTAATGGCCTCAGGGTAGGACAAGTGAGATATTTTAAGGAAAGGAAGAAAGTCTGGTATGACTAACGCATACTAAACGAGAGGGAAAGGGATGCTAGCCAACTCGACGGGAAAGCAGAAACCAGACCACGCAGGCCCTAGAGGGCCACGGGAAGGTGCTGGATTTTATTCTCAGTATGTCTCAGTGTAACTGGAGGGTCCTGAGTAAGAAAGTAATAATCAGATGCATGTTTATGAAAGAATAAATTGAGGCAGAGGATTAGAGGGAAGAAGAGAATCAGAGAATTTACTATTATAGTCTGGGGAAAAGATAGGGTGATGGAGAAAAGTAATCCAATTTTGGATATATTTTTGAAGTAAAACCAACTGGACTTGCTATTGGCTGGAAAGTAAAGAAAAGGGAGAAGGGTACTCACTACTTTATTCCCAAACACAGCACAGTGACTGGCCCAGTGGGCAGTAAGGGCGATTTTTAAGTGAATGACTGAGCTGGTCATACAGCTAGCAAAAGATGGGACCAGGATCCCAAATGAGATCTAGCTGGATTAAAAACATGTGCTGCTCCACAGCAAGATTATATTTCCCTAAATAACAGGCTTTTAAGGAATCAGATTCAGTAAACAATGAAGTATAGAGAAGCCTGGCTCCAAGAAAATATTGAGCATGGTTCTCACCCTCAATAATCAAAGGCAAGAAGCTCTGCTTTTAGAAGCCAGGCCAAGTTGGAAGGGACCCACCATACATGTCCCCCAGCTGCTCCTCTGTGGCACTTATGTGGTTCTTAGAAACATCTAGGTGAAACTTACCCTTGTGTCATGGGGAGTCTTTGTACCTCTAGAGGATAAAGATCCCTTGTGCTGTGCTGTGCTTAGTCACTCCGTCGTGTCTGACTCTCTGTGACCCCATGGACTGTAGCCCACCAGGCTCCTCTATCCATGGGGATTCTCCAGGTAAGAATACTGGAGTGGATTGCCATGTCCTCCTCCAGGGGATCTTCCCAACCTAGGGATCGAACCCAGGTCTTCCACATTGTAGGCAGATTCTTTACCATCTGAGCCATCAGGGAAGCCCTGGAATACTGGAGTGGGTAGCCTATTTCTTCTCCAGGGGATCTTTCTGACCCAGGAATCCCGACCTATTGCAGGTGGATTCTTTACAGAGCTGAGCTACCAGGGAAGCTCAAAAGATCCCTTAATGAATGTGAAATAATCTGAATATCTCTGGTCCTCCTCTGGTTGGCCCCAAGCCTTAAAGGTGAGAAAAAGAAAGCTATAAATTCACAGAGGGCCCAGTGTGTAGTTGGGGTATGAAAACTGTTTCTACCCGTCCAACCAATGCACAGAGCTCTTTGGGATTTTAACTTTCCTTCCCCATGGAAAGCAACTTACACAAGTTTGATTAAGGATACTTGGACCTGAGAGCTCAGGTAGGAAAAGTGATTGGCCTGTTAGAATAAAACAAGTAAAGGCAAACTGAATGAGCCTTCTGCTTTCAGAAATATGGAGTAGACATACTTTTCCCTATTCCTCACTCTGAGCAGCATGGTCAGTCACTCAGTCTTGTCTGACCCTTTGCAATCCTATCAGCTGTAGCCCATCAGGCTCCTCTGTCCATGGAATTCTCCAGGCAAGAATACTGGAGCAGGTTGCCATTTCCTACTCCAGAGGATCATCCTGACCCAGGGACCCAACCCGCGTTCCCTGCATCTCCTGAATTGGGAGGCGGATTCTTTACCACTGAGCCATCTGGAAAGCCTGATTCCTTACTCTAAGTACCTCGAAAAGTTCTAGACATTAAAAAAAACAAAAAACATTACATTAAACAAACATTAAACTATTCTGAATGATGGAGAAAGGAAAGCAAACTGGCTAGGAATAACAGTGGTGAATTCTCTGGCTTTATTTTCTGCCTCATAAATTCCTAGACTTGGAGTTGAAGAAGGCAGCAACATGGAAATATAAGTGGGTGTAGACAAAAAGAGTCCCAATAAAAGCCCAGTCTCTCTAGCAGAAAAACTGGGAAGGGGGCCTCAACAGACAGAAAACTTTAGATGATAATAGCTCTACCTGTCAAAACACAATAGAAAACCTGTGTCCCCACTCCCATCTAGGCCAGCAAGGGCTACTAGGAAGCCGAGATTTCCCCCTTCTTGAGCCTGTAGTGAAGCATGCAGCCTCCACTTCGTTCCTACTTGAGTATTACCAGAGAAGGCCCCGCAGGGAGCACGGACTTCCTCTCACTTCCCCAGCAGCAGTGAGGCCCACCACCACTACAATGCAGAGAGGGCTCAACGTGAGTTTAGCAGGCAGCTCTTACTCTTGTGCTAACAAGGAGCCTAACAAGCGTCAGTGCAGGCTGAGTTGGAAACT
Source organism: Bubalus kerabau (assembly GCF_029407905.1). Taxonomy (NCBI): domain Eukaryota; kingdom Metazoa; phylum Chordata; class Mammalia; order Artiodactyla; family Bovidae; genus Bubalus; species Bubalus kerabau. The sequence continues at coordinate 127,333,380 of NC_073628.1, read as the reverse complement.
CAGACTTCCACCCCAACCTGGTAGAAATGAGGGGATGCCTACTCCTTCCTCTATCTGTATCTGTGTCAAAAGTAGCCACCTAAAACCAAAGGTTTAAGTAAGATCCAGAGTCTCACAATATAATATTCAAAATGGCCATTTCAACAAAAAATCAGTCACTATACCAAGAATCAAGAAAACACCAAACTGATTGAAAAACAGAAAATCAATTGATGCCAAGAGTCAAGATGACAAAGATGTCAGAAATATCTGACAAAGATTTTCAAACATCCATCATAAAAAAAAAAATGCTTGAATGGGCAATTACAGACACACTTAAACAAATGAAAAAACAGAGTCTCAGAAATAAAAATAAATAGAAAAGAAACAGCAAAGAAACAGAAAGTCTCAACGAAAAGGAGAATACATAAACCAAATAGAAATTTTAATACCAAAAACTATGACAACTAATTTTCAAAATTCAATGGATGGGATCAACAGCAGAATGGAGGGGACAGAGGAAAGAATCAGTGAATTTAAAGACAAAACAATAGAAATTACCCAATGTAAACAACAGACACAGAAAGGCACACCACATGATGATAAAAGGTAAATTCTCCAACAAGATATAGAAATCCTAATGCGTGTGCACTAAACAAAAACGTTCCAAGCATATGTGAAGCAAAAACTGATTGAAAGATGAAACAGACAAACCCACACACCTCTTTTTCAATCTCTGATAGAAAAACTAGACAGAAAGTAAGCAAGGATACAGAAGAACTCAACGACGATATCAGCCAACAGAACGTAATCAACATTCATAAAATGCTCCACCCAAGAAGAATTTGCAGAATACACGTTCTATTTAAGTGCACATGGAACATTATTCAAGACAGACCATACACTAGTCCATAAAACAAACCTTGACAAATTTAACAGAATTTAAATCACACAAGGTATATTCTCTGACTATAATAGAATCAAACTAGAAATCAATAACAGAAAGATAAGAGGAAAATATCCAAATACTTGGAACTAAATATCCAACACTTGGAAACAATACAATGCTAAATAATCTATGATCTAAAGAAGAAGAAGTCTCAAGGGAAATTTAAAAATATATTGAACTCAGTGAAAATGAGAACATAACATATAAAAATTTGTGTGATGCTGCTAAAGCAGTACCGAAAGGAAAATTTATAGCACTTAAATATATGCGTAAGAAAAAAGAAAAAGTCTCAGATCAATAATGTGCATTCTCACCTCAAGAACTTATAAAAGAGCAAAATAAAACTAATCAGCAAGCAGAAGGGAGGAAATAATGGGTAGAAATCAATGAAATTGACAATAGGAAAACAATAGAAAAAATCAGGGATTTTAAAAAATAAATAAAACCTATAGCAAGACTGAAAAAAAAAAAAAGCCACAAATTACCAATATCAGAAATGAAACAGGAAATACAAGTATAAACTGTAGACACGCAAAATATAATAGGGAATGCCACAAACAACTCTACACATAAACATTTTACTACTTAAGTGAAATGGTCCTTGAAAAATACAAACTACCACAATTCATATCCATATAAACTATGAGAAAATTGAATGCATAATTTTAAAACTTCTAAAAGAAATCTCCAGGCCCAGATGGTTTTAATGATATCAAAATTTAACCAAGAATTAGTGACAATTCTTCCAGAAAACAAAAGTAAAAGGAATACTTCTCAATTCATTTTGTGAAGCTAGTATTACCCTGATTCCAAACCCAGACAAAGACAATACCAAAAAAGACAACTACAGACTAATATCACTCATAAATATAGCTGCAAAAATCCTTAACAAACAGTAACAAATAGAATTCAGCAATATATAAAAAGAATGACCAAATGGGTAAATTCCAAGGCTGGAAAGCAAATTCAATATTGAAAAATGAATCAGTGTAATAAAAAAAAATGACAATATTCAACATTTATTCATGATAAAAACTCAGAAAGAAATAGGAATAGAGGAAATTTTCTTCAGCTTGATAAATAGCATCTATAAAAACCTAGAGCTAACATCATATTTAATGGTCAAAAACTGAAACCTTTCCCCCTAACATCAAGAACAAGGGAAAATATCAGCTTTCACTACTCTTATTCAATATAGTGCTGCCTCTGCAATAGGCAAAGAAGAGAGAAAGAAAGAGAGCAAAAAGAAAAAGAAAAGGAATAAAAGGCATTCAGATTTGGTAGAAGGAAATAAAAATATTCCTATTTGCAAATGACATAATGGGATACATAGAATATCCCAAGGAATCTACATTCAAACTCCTAAAGTTAGTGAGTGAGTTCAGCAAGGTCACATAACATAAGCATACAAAACTCATCATATTTCTTACACTAGAAATGAAGACCAGTGTTATACAATATCATTTATAATCACTCAAAAAAACACTTAAGTACAGGTATAATAAGCTTCCCAGGTGGCTCAGTGGTAAAGACTCCACCTGCCAATGCAGGAGATGTAGGAGACCCAGGTTGGATCACTGAGTTGGAAAGATCCCCTGGAGTAGGAAATGCAACCTGTTCCACCATTCTTGCCTGGAAAATTCCATGGACAGAGGAGTCTGGCAGGCTACAGTCCGTGGGGTCACAAAGAGTCAGACATGATTGAGTGATTGAGCACACAGGTATAATAAAACATACAGAACTTTATGCCAAAAAAAAAACAAAAGCAAAAAGTCTGACTAAAGAGATTAGAGAAGATATAAATAAATGGAGACACATGTAAATTAGAAGTCTTCAACATCTAAAGTTTTCCATTCTCTCCAAATGGATACCAGTTTAGTATAATTTCTATCTAAATGCCAACAAGAGTTGTAAATATCCATAAGATTATTCTAAAAGTTATATGGAAAGGCAAAGGAATGGGAATAGATAGAACAATTTTAAATAAGAAGAATAAAGTGGGAGGAATCAGCCTAGTCAATTTCAGGACTTATTATATAGCAAAGTAATTAAGACAGTGTGATACTGATAGAAAAATAGACTCACAGATTAATGGAACAGATAGAGAACCCAGAAGGAGACCCATACAAATACTCAACTGATTTTTTACAGTGGTGCAGAAAGCAATTCAGTGGAGGAAAGACAGCCTTTTCCACAAGTGATGTTGGAGCAAAGGACATTCACATGCAGGAAAAAAAAAAAATGAGACTCAATATGTCTTACACCTTACATAAAAAAATGGGCTTCCTTTGTGGCTCAGATGGTAAAGAATCACCTACAATGCAAGAGACCTAGGTTTAATCTCTGGGTCGGCAAGATACCCTGGATAAAGAAATGGCAACCCACTCTAGGATTCTTGCCTGGAGAATTCTATGGACAGAGAAGGCTGGTGGGTTACAGTCCCAGGGGTCACAAAGAGACAGACACAGATGAGTGACCAACACTTACATAAAAATTATCTCAAAATGGATTGTAGGCTTAAATGTAAAATTATAAAAATTTCAGAGAAAAACATTTAAGAAAATCTTTAGGACCCAGGGTAGGAAAGTATTTTTAGACTTGAACCCAAAGCACAATACATGAAAGAAAAAAAATGAATAAATCAGACACTACCAAAAGTTAAGAGTTTTGCCTTGCAGAAGACTCTGTTAGAAGTATAGAAACACAAGCTATGTATAACTTGGAGAAAAGATTTGCAAATCACATATTCAACAAAGAAATAGGATCCATGATATACATAATTTACAATATAAAAATCTCAAAGTGAAGTTGCTCAGTCGTGTCCGACTCTTTGCAACCCCATGGAGTGTAGCCTACCAGGCTTCTCTGTCCATGGAGTTTTTCCAGGCAAGAGTACTGGAGTGGGTTGCCATTTCCTTCTCCAGGGGTTCTTCCTGACCCAGGGATCAAACCCAGGTCTCCCACGTTGCAGGCAGACACTTTACCCTCGGAGCCACCAGGGAAGCCTCTATCCACTGATATTCAGAAGGAGATGATATTATGTGGGTTTTTGGGAGAGGCCAGCAGGCTAAGACTCTTCGTGACCCCATGGACTGTAGCCCGCCAGGCTCCTATGTCCATGGGATTCTTTAGGCAAGAATACTGGAGTGGGTTACCATGCCCTCTTCCATGGGATCTTCCTATTACCCAGGGATTGAACCCGCATCTCCTGCATTGCAGGTGGATTCTTTACTGCTGAGCCACCTAAGAAGCCCATTTATAGGAATATACAGGGCTAAAAAGCAAACACCTGCTTAGAAGGGGCGTTCAGTACAACTTAGCACATAGTAACACAAGCCTCGACCCACAGCAACAGGAAGAGGAGAGGGTTTAGACTAGGGAAGTTCCCACAGAGTCTGTCAGTGCCTCAAATGCCCAGATCAGGTGTGTTTTCTGTCCTTCAGGACAGAAAACTCAAAACTCAACAATAAAAAACAATCCAGTCAGTTCACTTAAGTTCAGTCGCTCAGTCATATCCAACTCTTTGCGATCCCATGGACTGTAGCACGCCAGGCCTCCCTTTCCATCACTAATTCCCAGAGTTCACTCAAACTCATGTCCATTGAGTCAGTGAGGCCATCCAACCATCTCATCCTCTGTCGTCCCCTTCTCCAGGCTTCAATCTTTTCCAGCATCAGGGTCTTTTCAAATAAGTCGGTTCTTGGCATCAGGTGGCCAAAGTATTGGAGTTTCAGCTTCAGCATCAGTCCTTCCAATGAATATTCAGGACTGATTTTCTTTAGGATGGACTGGTTGGATCTCCTTGCAGTCCAAGGGACTCTCAAGAGTCTTCTCCAACACCACAGTTCAAAAGCATCAATTCTTCAGCGTTCAGCTTTTTTTATAGTCCAACTCTCACATCCATCCATGACTACTGGAAAAACCATAGCTTTGACTAGACAGACCTTTGTTGGCAAAGGAATGTCTCTGCTTTTTAATATGCTGTCTAGGTTGGATATAGCTTTTCTGCCAAGGAGCAAGTGTCTTTCAATTTCATGGCTGCAGTCACCATCTGCACTGATTTTGGAGCCCCCCAAAAATAAAGTCTGCCACTGTTTCCATTGTTTCCCCAATTATTTCCCATGAAGTGATGGGACTAGATGCCTTGATCTTAGTTTTCTAAATGTTGAGCTTTAAGCCAACTTTTTCACTCGCCTCTTTCACTTTCATCTAGAAGCTCTTTAGTTCTTCACTTTCTGCCATAAAGGTGGTATCATCTGCATATCTGAGGTTATTGATATTTCTCCCAGCAATTTTGATTCCAGCTTGTGTTTCATCTAGCCCAGTATGTCTCACGATGTACTCTGCATATAAGTTAAATAAGCAGGGTGACAATATACAGCCTTGACGTACTCCTTTCCCAGTTTGGAACCAGTCTGTTGTTCCATGTCCAGTTCTAACTGTTGCTTCCTGACCTGCATATAGGTTTCTCAAGAGACAGGTCACGTGGTCTGGTATTCCCATCTCTTTCAGAATTTTCCAGTTTGTGGTGGTCCACACAGTCAAAGGCTTTGGCATAGTCAATAAAGCAGAAATAGATGTTTTTCTGGAACTCTCTTGATTTTTTGATGATCCAATGGAAGTTGGCAATTTGATCTCTGGTTCCTCTGCCTTTTCTAAAACCAGCTTGAACATCAGGAAGTTCACAGTTCACATATTGCTGAAGCCTGGCTTGGAGAATTTTGAGCATTACTTTACTAGCGTGTGAGATGAGTGCAACTGTGCGGTAGTTTGAGCATTCTTTGGCATTGCCTTTCTTTGGGATTGGAATGAAAACTGACCTTTTCCAGTCCTGTGGCCACTGCTGAGTTTTCCAAATTTGCTGGCATATTGAGTGCAGCACTTTCACAGCATCATTTTTCAGGATTTGAAATAGCTCAACTGGAATGCCATCACCTCCACTAGCTTTGTTCATAGTGATGCTTTCTAAGGCCCACTTGACTTCACATTCCAGGATGTCTGGCTCTAGGTGAGTGATCACACCATCATGATTATCTGGGTTGTGAAGATCTTTTTTGTACAGTTCTTCTGTGTATTCTTGCCACCTCTTTTTGATATCTTCTGCTTCTGTTAGGTCCATACCATTTCTGTCCTTTATCGAGCCCATTTTTGCATGAAATGTTCCCTTGGTATCTCTGATTTTCTTGAAGAGATCTCTAGTCTTACCCATTCTATTGTTTTCCTCTATTTCTTTGCATTGATCGCTGAGGAAGGCTCTCTTATCTTTCCTTGCTAGTCTTTGGAACTCTGCATTCAAATGGGTATATCTTTACTTTTCAATTCTTTTCTTTTCACAGCTATTTGTAAAGCATTTTGCTTTTTTGTATTTCTTTTTCTTGGAGATGGTCTTGCTCCCTGTCTCCTGTACAATGTCACGTACCTCCGTCCATAGTTCATCAGGCACTCTATCAGATCTAGTCCCTTAAATCTATTTCTCACTTCCACTATATAATCGTAAGGTATTTGATTTAGGTCATACTTGAATGGTCTAGTATTTTTCCCTACTCTTCAATTTAAGTCTGAATTGGGCAATAAGGAGTTCATGATCTGAGTCACAGTCAGCTCCTGGTCTTGTTTTTGCTGACTATATAGAACTTCTCCACCTTTGGTTGCAAAGAATATAATCAATCTGATTTCGGTATTGACCGCCTTGTAAAGTCCATGTGTAGAGTCTTCTCTTGTGTTGTTGGAAGAGGGTGTTTGCTATGACCAGCATGTTCTCTTGACAAAACTCTATTAGCCTTTGCCCTGCTTCATTCTGTACTCCAAGGCCAAATTTGCCTGTTACTCCAGGTGTTTCTTGACTTCCTATTTTTGCATTCCAGTCCCCTATAATGAAAAGGACATCTTTTTGGGGTATTAGTTCTAGAAGTTCTTGTAGGTCTTCATAGAAGCAATCAACTCCAGCTTCTTCAGCATTACTGGTTGGGGCATAGACCAGTCAGAAGCATAAAGCTCCTAGAGGCTAACATAGGCAGCTCACTCCCTAACATAAATCACAGCAGGATTTCTATGACTCACCTCCTAGAATAATGGAAATAAAAACAAAAATAAACAAATGGGACCTAATTAAACCTAAAAGCTTTTGCACAGCAAAGGAAACTATAAATGAGGTGAAAAGACAACCCTCTGAATGGGAGAAAATAATAGCAAATGAACCTTCTGACAAAGGATCAATAACCAGAATATACATGCAGCTCATACCGGACAACAACCCGATCAAAAAGTGGGAAGAAGACCTAACTAGGCCTTTCTTCAAAGAAGACATGCACTTGGCTGATAAACACATGAAAAGATATTAAACATCGTTCATTATTAGGGAAATATGAATGAAAACCATATAAGGTGTCACCTCATGGCCATCATCAAGAAACCTACAAATAATAAATGTAGGAGAGGGTGTGGAGAAAAGGGAATGCTGTTGCACTCTTGGTGGGAATGTAAATTGATACAGGCACTATGGAGAACAGTATGGAGATTCCTTTAAAAAACTAGGGATAAAACTACCAGAGGACCCAAAAATCCCACTACTGAGGATATACTCTGAAGAAACCATAATTGAAAAAGACACTGTACCCCAGTGTTCACTGCAGCATTATTTACGATAGTTAGGACATGGAATCAACCTAGATGTCCATCAACAGATAAATGGATAAAGAAGCTGTGGTACATATGTACAATGGAATATTACTCAGCGATAAAAAGGAATGCATTTGAGTCAGTTCTAATGAGGTGGACAGCCCATTATACAGAGTCAGAAAGAGAAAAACAAACATCATATATTAACGCATGTGTATGGAATCTAGAAAGATGGTACTGATGAACCTAATTGCAGAGCAGCAATGGAGATACAGACACAGAAAAAAGACTTGTAGACACAATAGGGGAAGGAGAGGGAGGGACAAATTGAAACAGTAACTTGAAACATATACATTGTGTGTGTGTGTGTGTGTGTGTGAGACATTACCATATGTAAAATAGATAACCATTGGGAATTTGCTATATGATGCAGAGAGCTCAAACCTGGTGCTCTGTAACAACCTAGAGGGGTGGGAGGGGGTGGGAGGGGGGAGTGAGGTTCAGGAGGAAGGGGATATACATGTACCTATGGCTGATTCATGTGATGTATGGCAGAAACCAACATAATATTGTAAAGCAATTTTGCTCCAATGAAATGTATTTTTTAATGAGATTAAAAAAAGAAGAAAATAGTATTTGCATTAAAAAAAATAAAGTACAAAATATGACTTTGAAAAAAAGAAAGAAATGAGCAAAAATTATAAAAGGACATGTTACCCAAGAGGATACACAGATGGCAAATACATGAAAAGATGTTCACGTCATTAGCCATCAGAGAAATGCAATGAGATATCACTATGTACATATCACAACAGCTAAAATAAAAAATAGCATTTGACAACATCAAATGCTGGTGAGACTAGAGAAGCTGGGTTTCTCATATATCACTGATGGAAATGTGAAATGACACAGCCACTCCAGAAAAGAGTCTGGCAGTTTGTTAAACAACAAAATATGCAACAGTAATTATACTCCTGGGCATTTATTCCAGAAAAACAAAAATTTAGATTCAAACAAAAACCTGTACGTGAATGCTCACAGTAAGTTTATTTGTAATACCAAAAAACAGAATGGGCCCAGATGTCCTTCAAGAGATGAATAGTTAAACTGTGGCACATCCATACCACAGACTATCACTCAGTAATAAAAAGGTGCCATTACTGATACACTCAACAAGCTGGATTAAATCCAGACATTTCAAAGCCTATCTCAGATAACATACTACATGATTCCATTTATATAACATCCTTGAAATGACAAAATCATAGAAATATTGAACAAATCAGTGTTTCCCAAGGGTTTAAGGAGGAGGTGAGGGCAGGAAGAGTGTGGCCATAAAAAGGCAACATGAGTTATCATGCTGATGAAGCCATTCCATATCTTGACTGCACCGATGTCAGTATCCTGGCCATGATACTGAACTACAGTTTGCAGGAAGTTACCATCAGGGAAACTGAGTGAAGAGCACATGGGATCTCTGTATGATTTCTTAAAACAGCACGTCAATCTACAATCATCTCAAATTAAGTCCAATTTTTTAAACAATTAACTGACCAGAGATGAATCACAAGCATTGTACAGAAGGAGTCCTGGGCACGGAGCTAAGTGAAAGGCAGGGGAAAGGGAGATGAGTTAGTTAGGAGTTTCCTGTATGTTTGCAAGATACAATATGGGCAAAAAGACCATTCAGCAAGAACTAAAAAAAACCACAAGTACGCAGCCACTTGCTGACCGCACACCAGAGTTGCCTGGAGTTCCAGGGAGGAAATGTCCTCTTACAAAAAAACGGCTGTTCCTGTGACAGTCTGATTAAATCCATAATTCTTCCCAAATAAGATTTCCCATTCAGAAGCTTTCGGGACACTATTAGGCCCTGCTTGAGTGAGGCCTGAGTCAATAGTGTCCTCAGACCTCCCAACAGTGCTGCTGACCACAGACTCGCCCCTCTGAGGCTACTCCAACAACATGTGTTCAAAGGGTATAGACAGAGCTGCGAGGCCAGACAGGCAGGGATGGTGGGCCTTGTGTTCAGTTTGCTCTTCCCATCTCTGGGGTGCAGCCTTCCACACTGAAATCACGCGATATCTGCATTCTACAAGAAGCCTGCAAGTCAGGACATTTGATCAGGTTAAATGTGACACATTCTCTTTCCAAATCTTTAAGTTAAAGGCTGCAAACTGTTCCCCTCAGGCCAAGTTTTAGAGTCTGACTTGCGATCTCTGTGTTTCACTCTAATATGAACTCTTTAGCAAATACATGGAAAACAAAAGATTGAAATTTCAAGGAGAGAGTTCTTCATTACAAAAAAATCAAGATTCTTAAGAAAATGTCCCAGACCAAAAGAGTACTTTGCATCCAGTAGACGGACAGTCTTTTCAGAGTGCAGTGACAAATGACTAATGATTCGTGTTTATCAGAAAGATTCCCAGAAGACTGACCCACCATCCCCCTCACAAGTGTTCCGGGAATGGAGTCAGACCAGAACGGTAACAGAATGGCTCTGATGAGCTCCATGGCTGCCACTGTCAAAAGAAAAAAGCATTCCAGGGATCGTGCAGAATATTTATCCACTGGGAAAGCGGTCAGTGTCTACCAAAGGGAGAAGTCTCTGGGTACGGAATCAAGACAGATGGGACACCAACCTTGTGTCGAGTCACAACAATTGGGCCCAATGTTAGATGCTCAGTGATGCTTCAAAACTTTGCAAACAGCTTCAGCAGACATGGAGGCAGAAGAATGGCCTGCTCTGGGGGTCTCGGTGGCCACCCCTTGGTTAGTCCTCTCCCCTGCCTCTTTTCTACGATTATTGGCATGAGCATATGTTTCTACTTTCTTCCATTGGATAAGTTTTGTACCATGGAAGCCTCCAAAGGCAGAGAGCTCACAGCCCTTCCAGAAGGTCCTTCCTAAGAGTGCGACTGCGCCTGCCCCACGTGCCCAATCAGACAGGAGTTCCCCCAAATGCAGACACACTCTTCCAAGTGTGATGTTCGTTCACACTTTCCCTGACTTCTCCCTACAACACTCAGGCTCTGCCCACACAAAAGCTCATTGTAAGCCATTATTGATGAAGTTAAAGAATGCTCATGAACACAGATGGATTCTGAAGGAAAATAAGTTAGGTCTTTCCCCTAAATGAAGAATAAGGAAGTAAGACTGATTATCACATTTCTCTAGCACTTTCACTTCCAAAGTCCTCTACTGTGCTTCTGAATCCTTACATTCACCCTGTGAAGGTGTTCTACAGATGGGAAAATGTAGGTTCAGAGCTGTGAAGTGACTCACACTGAGTCACACCAGGGCTGAGTAAGCAGAGAGCTGGGAGTACAAGCCAGGTCGCCAGCTCCAAGCCTCCAACTCTTTTCACAAATCTATTTGTACAGCCTGAAATGCCTTTCATAGAACACTGACATATGCCATCACATCTCACGCCACCTCATGAAACGGGAAGGCTGGTGTTTTTTTTCTTTTACAGACTGGGAAAATAAACCCAGAGAGTAAATGATTTGCTCATAGTCACATAGCAGATGACAAAACAGGACCACAAGCTCAAGTCCAGTTTCCTCAGTTCAGTTCAGTCACTCAGTCATGTCCAACTCTTTGCGATCCCATGGACTGCAGCATGTCAGGCCTCCCTGCCCATCACCAACTCCTGGAGTTTACCCAAACTCATGTCCAGTTTCCTAATTTGATGCTTTTCTTCTGTTGTATACTGACTGTTCATGAACTACTGTTTCTCCATAGGACTTCTGAATGATAGCAACAAGCCACCTGTCATCAAAGGCACCACCTCCCATGATGGACCTTCTCCAGGACTTTCCAATTAAAGTCCTGAACCAGCCACATTTGCCAGAGTCTATCTTCCTGAAGAGTAACCACTAGTCCCCAGGCCACACCTAGCTAGATTAAGGAAGAAGTAGGACCACATCACAGGCAGTTCAGTCGCTCAATTGTGTCTGACTCTGAAACCCCATAGACTGCAGCATGCCAGGCCTCCCTGTCCATCACCAACTCCTGGAGCTTACTCAAATTCATGTCCATAGAGTCAGTGATGCTCTCCAACCTCTGTTGTCCCCTTCTCCTCCCGCCTTCAATCTTTCCCAGAATCAGGGTCTTTTCAAATGAGTCAATTATTCACATCAGGTAGCCAAAGTATTGGAGTTTCAGCTTCAGCATCAGTCCTTACAATGAATATTCAGAGACTGATATCCTTTCGGAGAAGGCAATGGCACCCCACTCCAGTACTCTTGCCTGGAAAATCTCATGGATGGAGGAGCCTGGTAGGCTGCAGTCCATGGGGTCGCTAAGAGTCGGGCACGACTGAGCAACTTCACTTTCACTTTTAACTTTCTTGCATTGGAGGAGGAAATGGAAACCCACTCCAGTATTCTTGCCTGGAGAATCCCAGGGACAGAGGAGCCTAGTGGGCTCCCTCTATGGGGTCGCACAGAGTCCGACACAACTGAGGCGACTTAGCAGCAGCAGCCGATTTCCTTTAGAATGGATTGGTTGGATCTCCTTGCAGTCCAAGGGACTCTCAAGTGTCTTCTCCAACACCACAGCTCAAAAGCATCAATTCTTCGGCGTTCAGCTTTCTTCACAGTCCAACTCTCACATCCATACATGACTACTGGAAAAACCATAGCTTTGATGAGACGGACCTTTGTTGGCAAAGTAATGTCTCTGCTTTTGAATATGCTGTCTAGGTTGGTCATAGCTTTCCTTCCAAGGAGTAAGCATCTTTTAATTTCATGGCTGCAGTCACCATCTGCAGTAATTTTGGAGCCCCAAAATATAAAGTCTGTCAGTGTTTTCATTGTTTCCCCATCTATTTGCTGGATGCCATGATTTTAGTTTATACTTACCTTGAAACCCTTCAGTGTCAAATGAATGTTACCATGCAAAGTGATTTTTGCTGATGTGGATGAGAGATTACAACATCTCACTAGAAGCTCTTAAGTGCTTCTCTGCTTCACCTCACTTTTAGCTCATGTTTTTTACCTAATGAATCACTGAAAATAAATAAATAAATAAATAAAACCAATCTTCCAATGGTCATGTATCTATAAATCAGTCTCTATCTTTACCCACCTGCCTCCTGTTTCAGCAGAGGAGTGCCTTCTTTCTATCAAAGGCCTATTTCTCTCATGTGTTTTGAATCTCATCCTGCTCCCCCTTCTCAACTTCTTTACAACCCCCATGATTCCCCTTCTTTTGTTCCCATAAACCTTTCCTTGGACACAGGATCATTCCGTCAGCATCTTTAAACATCAATCAACTCCCTTTTCTTGCTCGATTCCTTTTGCTGCTCCCCTTTATAGCCAGACTTTTTGAAAGAATAATACAAACACAACGTCTCCACATTCTCCCCTCCAATCACCTTCAACACATCCCAATCTGACCATTGCCTCCACTCTCTAATCAAATAGGTATTGTCAAGGTCACCGACAATCTCAGTGGTGCTAAATCCAATGGATGCTTCCATCCTGATCTAACTCATGTTCTCAGGAGCTGTTTACAGAGGTTCACACCTCTTCCTTCTTGAAACACTCTCCTTGCTTGGCTTTCTTAATGCCACTCTCTCCTGCTGTGGTACCTCAAGGTATGCAGCTGACATATGCCTTCAAGAAAACTTCAGAACTAAACCACCAGGGAGTTCTGTTGCTTCTGCCACCAATCCCTATGACTTGGGATCCATTCACCATTTTCCAACTCACTTCTACCACTACCCATATAGGAGATTATCAGTGAGACGTTTTACATTCCTTTTCTCATAGTGATTTAAATACAGTAAGTATTACTACACCTCTCAGTTCAGATGAACCACATCCCAGCTGCTCCAGTCACACGCAGCCACAACACTGGACAGCGACAGTCTAAACCACAACATGATGCTGCACTGGAGGAATGTCCCAAACCAGCTGGGACATGGAGGCATGGAGCTCAAAAGCAGACCTGGAGTGGATGACCACACGACCAAAATACTGATTAAAAAACACGAATCACAGACGTGTATACATGGAACTGTGTGTGAAGTTGGGGGGTGGTGAGAAGGCAGGATGTTAGACAGCAGACAGGGCTGGGGAAACCGTTAGGGACACGGTGGCAGACAGCAAGTCAACCAAGACACAGTTCCAGCAGGCTGAACTTGGCCGATTCCAGTCTTGATTTCATAGTTGATCAGCTTTTTTTAAAATTTTACTTTATTGATGTGTAGTTGAGTTACAATGTTGTGCTAATTTCTGTATGGCAAAGTGAGTCTGTTTTATATATATATATATATATATATATATATATATATAATTTTTCATATTATTTTCCCTTACGGTTTATCTTAGGATATGAATATAGTTCCCTATGCTATATGGCAGGACCCTGTTGAGTATCAATCCTGTATATAATAGTTTGCTGACCCCAAACTCCTAACTCCCCCCTCCCTCATGCCCTCCTCCTTGGCACCCACAGGTCTGTTCTCTATGTCTGCAGGTCCATTTCTGTTTGGTAGAGAAGTTCATTTGTGCTCTATTTTAGACTGCACATATAAGTGGTACAGCTGATCAACCTTGAGCAAGGCAAAGTCCCCATGCCTCAGTTTCCCCACCTGAAAAACGAAGTTGACACTACTTATGTGTGTGCGTGTGTGCTAAGTTGCTTCAATCATGTCTGACTCTTTGTGACCCTATAGACCATGGCCCTCTGTCCATTGGCTCCTCTGGGCAAGACTACTGGAGTGGGTTGCCATGCCCTCCTCCAGATCTTCCTGATGCAGGGATTGAACACATGTCTCTTACATCTCCTGCATTGGCAGGCAGGTTCTTTTCCACTATACCCACCTGGGAAGCTCAATACCAGGCAGATATTGTGAAGGGCAGATAAGACTATAGATATAAATGTGTGTATGCATATGTAAATTATTCTTGCAAAGAGTTAAGTAGTATTCAAACACTAGTATTTTTGTACAAATAAAGAAAGGATTGGTTCAGGAGAGTCTCAGTGAGAATCAGGAAGGCTCAGCTCCTACAGTACATCCTTTTTACCTAAAGGCTTGGACTTCCTCAAAGATTGGGGACCAAGAAGGACAAAACTAATATGGCCTGAAAAGAAAAGTAGACTGATAAAATTAAATTTGGGGGGAAAAAGGACAAAATAGCTTCAGAGACCCCATCAAGGCTATTCAGTTCTGTTCAGTTCAGTTGCTCAGTTGTGTCTGACTCTTCACGACCCCATGAATCACAGCTTGGCAGGCCTCCCTGTCCATCACCAACTCCCGGAGTTTACCCAAACTCATGTCCATCGAGTCAATGATGCCATCCAGCCATCTCATCCTCTGTCGTCCCCTTCTCCTCCTGCCCTCAATCCCTCCCAGCATCAGAGTCTTTTCCAATGAGTCAACTCTTCGCACGAGGTGGCCAAAGTACTGGAGTTTCAGCTTCAGCATCATTCCCTCCAAAGAAATCCCAGGGCTGATCTCCTTCAGAATGGACTGGTTGGATCTCCTTGCAGTCCAAGGGACTCTCAAGAGGCTTCTCCAACACCACAGCTCAAAAGCATCAATTCTTCGGTGCTCAGCCTTCTTCACAGTCCAACTCTCACATCCATACATGACCACAGGAAAAACCATAGCCTTGACTAGACGGACCTTTGTTGGCAAAGTAATGTCTCTGCTTTTGAATATGCTATCTAGGTTGGTCATAACTTTCCTTCCAAGGAAAGTTTTCCAAGCATCTTTTAATTTCATGACTGCAGTCACCCTCTGCAGTGGTTTTGGAGCCCAAAAATATAAAGGCTGACACTGTTTCCACTGTTTCCCCATCTACTTCCCATGAACTGATGGGACCGGATGCCATGATCTTTGTTTTCTGAATGTTGAGCTTTAAGCCAACTTTTTTGGACCTATTCTAATAAAAAGACCAATGGACCCTTGGACACCAGCAGTTACCCACAAGTATCCAAAGATCCCATAATTTAGAGCAGAAAAGAGATGTGCAAACAAACTGTGAAAATAAAATATTTAACGTAGTAAGAGACTCAATGGATAGTAGTACCTTAAGAGGAAAAGAGACAGCAAATTGACTTCAGTCATCATAAAAACTTAGAGGCGAGGTGACTGTCCCCATCTCCAGACAGACAAAATTCTGGACGTTTCCAGCACGCTGTGTGTACAAGCTGAGACAGGTAACAGAAGTGGTGTAAGAGCTCAGTGCAGGAGAAGCCTGCTGTGCTGAGGCAGAGGAAGTCTCGGCTTTCTGTCATGGCTATTCTCATGTGGTGGTGGCAGGGGTGGGAAGGAGAGGGGATATAGAGAGGGTAATGTTGAGAAATTAAGCTAAATATAAGGGAGGGGTCAAGCCTTGATGTGCTGTTTATGCAAAGGTAAGAACTTTAAGTAAGGGAGGTACATAATCAAATCGCTCTCTGCGAGGATAATCAGGCATCAGCAGGGAAGAAGGATCAGAAGAGGCAAGTCTAGAAGCACAGGGAGACCTGCTACACGATGCTGAAGAACTCCAGGAAGGAGAGGATGTTGGTTTGAACCAGGGAGCAGCACAGGACAGAGCAGTGTGCAAAGTCTCCCTGGGAGCCTGAAAAACGGGCCAATCCAACAGAGCCAGGAGGAACCCCAATAAGAGTCAGAGGAGCCAGCCACCTCAAGCCCACCATCTCACTGGGGATGTCAGTGTCATCTCCCTGGATGATGGCAGAAGAAACCAGAGTCAAACACAGAAAACGAGAAGTTCCTCTTTCAGGGAAGCCCGGGGGAACTCACCACTTCACCTTCCAAACTGGCTTCATTTATCAATCAAGGCCACAGACAGAGCCCGTTCCACTAACTCCGCCATCACCCTCATCCCTCACAGCTGCCTCAGACATCCTCCCACTGTAAGTGAAGTGAAACCCCGCTTTCCTTAAAGCCCTTATTCCAGGCACAGCCCCGCCTCAGCACCTATACCTGCATCTCTTTCCCTCTCCCCAAGTACAGCTCCAAAAACCTCCCCTGCTTAGAAACAACATGGGTTTTTTACAACCACAGAGAGAGGACAGGGTCTGTTCCCACCAGAAAAAGTGTATTCCAATAAACAGGGCACGCTGGATGCTAGTGAGGCCCCGGCCACAGAAGAAAGCCTGATTCGGGGCTTAAGACATGTGAGCTAAATGCGTGCTTAATTCCCGTCATAAACACCCTTCTCCATAAACCAGGCAGGCTCTATTTTTAGAACTTTTTCCATGATGCACTTGTTCTTTAATGGGAGAGATAAAGGCAGTGGGAGGCAATTAAAAGTATTAACCAATATACTTTATGTCACAATAGAGCACCAGTCCATGACACCTCCACAAATATAAGCCCACAGTGAAATGCAACTGGGCAACATTTTTGTTCTCTATTTAGCTGAGGAGTACTTCAGTGGTATTCTTTTAACTTTTTATTTTGAATTCTTCAGCTACATTTTTAAAACTCAAGTTTTTTAGTATTAGTGATGAGGTGGAATCATGGAAACATTGCCATCGTTATCAAAATCAGCTACAAATAGTTGTCCATTATCCACGATCGAGGCAGACAACTTTCAGGTGGGGAGGAAGAGGTTAAAAGTGAAAGGGAATCAATATTTACTGAGGGCCTACCAAGTGTCAGGCCCTGAATTAAGTGTTTGCACCCTTCTTCATTCATTCATTCCTTTAATGAACACTTATCAAGCACTTACTGGGTGTTGATACTATGTTCAATGGTAGAGATGTAGAATAAACAAGAGAGATACTGTCTTCACGGACCTTTCGTCTATTGGAGGAGGCAAATATTAAACAGCAGCATTCTCAGGGCAAGAGAGCTCAAAGAGGAAACTGCCATGGCAAGGAGAGCCCCTGAAAGTGAGGCTTACCTGCCTGAGGTGGGACAGGCAGTTGGGAAGGCCTCACAGGGAAGGTCTGAAGTCCACCTTGGGGCTTGAAGCATGGGTAGGAACTAGGCCAGCAGAGAGACACAGCAAGAGTTGCAGGCAGAAGAAGGGCATTTCCAAGGCCACAGGGACAGTCTGACAAGTGTGCGTGCCACTGGCTGACACCGAGTGTGAGCATAGAGCTGGGTCAGGCTAGAGAGGGGAGTTAGGTCTTGTAAGTAACAATGTAAATTTTTAAATTATCCAAAGAAATAACAAGACGATGTTAAAGGAGTTTTAAGCAGGGAGCGGTAAGATTGGACGTGTCTTTGGAAGCGTCATGAATCCTCATGATGGTCTTTCAGGGTAGGTAGGTAGCATCTTTAGTTCATGAGTATGAGGAAAGATGAGTGAGGTTAAGCAACTTTTATAAAATCACAGAGCTGGAATGCAGTGGCATTTTGGACAGAACTCGGGTCAGTCTGACTCTAAATCCCTTCCTTTTTCCACTACATCATCCTGTCTCTAAGGGGAAAAAACCTGCAAAAAATCCTTAAACCTCAATTAAGCTGTTCATTGACAGGTTGTTTTTTTTTTAATCAAAATCAGGTGTAGAGTTGATCCCTGGCATCACTGAACATGTGCGTTTTTCCCTACCTGCTTGAATAAACAATATGGCCCTCCTAGGAAAAATGCAAACAGTCCCCCGTATAAGATCTCAGCCCTGAGTGCAAAGTGTTGACTGGAAGAACTCTGTGGCCCTGAGGGCTGGTGGAGCCACCAGGCAGAGGCTGCCCTTCAGGGCCGGATGGCAACCAGAGGCCATTAGTCAAGCCACACTTCAAAACTCACCGACCACGTGCCATCAAATGGTCACCCAACACACCTCCAGAAATGACGAGCTCACTACCCAGGCACAGCTTGTGGCATATTGAGATAGTGTGAGTATTCAAAAAAGACTCTCTATGAGACACAAAATGAGCTCCAAACCCAGATAATTGTGGCAGAAGTTCCTGTTGCCAGTTATTAACATATTCATGTACAAAACATCAGAATATGATGTTGCATGGTGAGACACCCCTGAGTGTTGTCACTTTCCCCTGACTCTGAAGAGTCAAATGAAGTCAACACTCCCCTCAAAGAAATAATGGAGTGGGAAATGTCAAGTTCAAGGCACATACAGCCTATTTCTCAGAAAAAACACCTTTGCTCACATTCAATCTGGCAGCCTCTACCAGTGATTCTAGCTTGAGGGACCGAAAAACTAGGAACCCTAATACGGGCTCCCTGGTGGCTCAGTCGGTAAAGAATTCACCTACAATGCAGGAGACCACCTGCAATGCAGGAGACCTAGGTTCGATCCCTGGGTTGGGAAGATTCCCTGAAGAAGGAAATAGCAACCCGCTCCAGTATTCTTGCCTGGGAAACCCCATGGACAGAGGAGTCTGGCAGGCTACGGAGTCCATGGGGTCGTAAAGAGTGGGACATGCCTGAGTACACACACTACTGGCTTAGCCTCCACAAACCCACCTTCCACTCTCTCTCAGCCGAGGACAGCGCACCTGCTCGTCAGCGGGGAATGTGGACAGTAAGCCCAGCTGTGCGGGTGCCCAGTAAGTAAAGTTCTGGTCTCTGCGTCTCTGTCCAGCTGCCGCGAGATGGTTGGCGCAGGGCCGTCTTGTGCTCCTCAGGTGGGCAGCCATGACACCACTTCCGTGTACATAAGGAAAGCAGCTTCTATACTGATTAGACCAAACCCGTGCACAGTCATTGAAAAGTAGGTGTTCTTCCTTTAAAACTTAACTGAAATGCTAAAACTTAAGACCGAATAAAAACTGAGAGCAATTATGGTGAGAGAAGAAAGAAATTGGCAAACTGGCATAACCTCGTTTGAACTTGGCAGTTTCCATCCCAGTTTTAAATGTTTCTACCCTCTGTCTCCCTAATTCCACTCCTAGTAATCCATCATTTTTATTCTAGCACAGGTATTTAGAGAGCTAACAATCAGTAGAAGGGACTAAGTAAGAATGGTAACCCATCCATTTATACCCAACACACTGAGACACTGTTTAAAAATTCAAACAAATGTTTCAAAAGAAATAATAAAGTTCAAAATCTTAGGCACCGGAACAGTAAAAGAAATGCAAAACCAAAGCTGCCAGCAGGAGCTGAAACGAAACAGTCCAGGAGTTTTTCAGAAACAGGGCTTCTCAGAGCTGGGTATGCACTGCATGGGACTGGAAGGGAAACCTCATGCTCTTGCTGGGGCGGCAGAGCGCTGCCCTGACAAAGAGGCATGGAGCAGAAAACCATTAACCATGCCTCAGAGACGTAAAAAAGACACTGGTCATCTGTCTGGCCTTTTGGATAGAAGAGGATAAGCGATCAGAACCCCAAGTACCTGCCATATATAAGTGTGGGGCCCAACTCCTGCTGTTCACATGGTTGGGAGCCCCAGGGCTAAAACCATGTACAGGAAAGTTGGTCTGAACCAGGTGAAAATTTATTAATCTGGTGGGCAAACTCAACCACCACATCCAGAAGCCTCATCGACTGGGGACCCAACAGACTCCCACCAACAATCTCAGTTCGGGCATAAGCTCACTACAAGAGGAAGGCAAACACCAAACCAGAGGATTTAAAGTAAGCTGACGTCTCTACATAGAGCTGATTCACTTTGTTGTACAGCAAAAACTAACATTATAAAGCAATTATACTCCAATAATAAAAAAAATAAATTAAGCTAA
This sequence comes from Bubalus kerabau, assembly GCF_029407905.1. Classification (NCBI taxonomy): domain Eukaryota; kingdom Metazoa; phylum Chordata; class Mammalia; order Artiodactyla; family Bovidae; genus Bubalus; species Bubalus kerabau. The sequence continues at coordinate 127,313,215 of NC_073628.1, read as the reverse complement.
CATTTCTAAAGCAATAAAAAAGGAAGAAATATTAACAGAACTCAGAAAATGGGCAAGAGACATGATCTAACATTTCACTAGGTTGGAAATATGGTTGGAAAACAAGCTCATGAAAAGACATTCAGTATCTTTAGCCATTTAAAATGCAAATTGCGATCACAATGAGCTATCACTACATATTTAGTAACATGGTTAAAATAAAAAATAGTGGCAGTGTCAAATGCTGGCAAGGACAGAAACTGGATGTTTCACGTGTAAAACAGTACAACCAACTGCAACTGGCAAATAGTTTGGAAGCTTCTTGTGAAACTAAATACATACTCACATGTATATATTGTACAAAGGCGCACACACACACAAATGAGTACATGGAAAGACTGATGAAATCTGAATATGATCTTTAATTAACAATATTCTACATATGTTGATTTTGAGCATGCTCAAAATTCTCCAAGCCAGGCTTCAGCAATATGTGAACCGTGAACTTCCAGATATTCAAGCTGGTTTTAGAAAAGGTAGAGGAATCAGAGATCAAATTGCCAACATCCGCTGGATCGTCAAAAAAGCAAGAGAGTTCCAGAAAAACATCTATTTCTGCTTTATTGACTACGCCAAAGCATTTGACTATGTGGATCACAGTAAACTGTGGAAAATTCTGAAAGACATGGAAATACCAGACCACCCGACCTGCCTCTTGAGAAATCTGTATTCAGGTCAGGAAGCAACACTTAGAACTGGACATGGAACAACAGACTGGTTCCAAATAGGAAAAGGAGTATGTCAAGGCTGTATATGGTCACCCTGCTTATTTAACTTATATGCAGAGTACATCATGAGAAATGCTGGGCTGGAAGAAGCACAAGCTGGAATCAAGATTGCTGGGAGAAATATCAATAACTTCAGATATGCAGATACCACCCTTATGGCAGAAAATGAAGAAGAACTAAAGAGCCTCTTGATGAAAGTGAAAGAGGAGAGTGAAGAAGTTGGCTTAAAGCTCAACATTCAGAAAACGAAGATCATGGCATCCAGTCCCATCACCTCATGGCAAATAGATGGGGAAACAGTGGAAACAGAGACAGACTTTATTTGGGGGGCTCCAAAATCACTGCAGATGGTGACTGCAGCCATGAAATTAAAAGATGCTTACTCCTTGGAAGGAAAGTTATGACCAACCTAGATAGCATATTAAAAAGCAGAGACATTACTTTGCCAACAAAGGTCCATCTAGTCAAGGCTATGGTTTTTCCTGTGGTCATGTATGGATGTGAGAGTTGGACTATAAAGAAAGCTGAGCGCCAAAGAATTGATGCTTTTGAACTGTGGTGTTGGAGAAGACTCTTGAGAGTCCCTTGGACTGCAAGGAGATCCAACCAGTCCATCCTAAAGGAAATCAGTCCTGAATATTCATTGGAAGGACTGATGTTGAAGCTGAAAGTCCAATACTGTGGCCACCTGATGGGAAGAGCTGACTCATTTGAAAAGTCCCTGATGCTGGGAAAGATTGAAGGTGGGAGGAGAAGGGGACAACAGAGGATGAGATTGTTGGATGGCATCACAGACTCAATGGACGTGGGTTTGAGTAAACCCCAGGAGTTGGTAATGGACAGGGAGGTCTGGCGTGCTGCAGACAATGGGGTCACAAAGAGTCGGACAGGACTGAGCAACTGAACTGAACTGAACACAGGTTGATGTCCTATAGTTATATGTCACACTGTTTACTATTAGACTGTAGTTTATAAGATGCTGCCCCTGAGGGAAGCTGAGTGGAGGGTAGAGCACCCTGTGTACTAGTTCTGTAACTTGTTGTTGCTGTTTAGCTGCTCAATTGTGTCTGACTCTTGGTGACTCCATGGACTGCAGCCTGCCAGGCTCCTCTGTCCATGGGATTTGCCAAGCAAGAATACTGGAAGAGGTTGCTGCTTCCTTTTCCAGGAGACCTTCCTGACCCAGGGATTGAACCCACATCTCCTACATTGGCAGGTGGATTCTTTACCTCTGAGCCACCAGTGAAGCCCTGCAACTTACTGTGAGTCTATAACAATTTTAAAATAAAAAGCTTTCAAAAATTAATGTTAAGTATAAAATATGCCATAAAATATGATATAATTTGTGAAAATACATTTTTAAAACCACAAATCAGAGTATGTATGTTTATGAATAAAAATATAAGTAATAAAAATATCAAAACACCAATAGCAAGGAGACATACAGGTTTAGGGCAATGTTACCTCTGGGATAAATTCTAAGAGGACCTCAACTTTACCTGTAATATTTTAATTTGGTTTTTTACCTGTAATTTTTTTTTTTTTTTTGGCTGTTTGGCCACCTGATGCAGAGAGTTGACTCATTTGAAAAGACCCTGATGCTGGGAAAGATTGAGGGCTGGAGGAGAAAGGGATGACAGAGGATGAGATGGTTGGATGGCATCACTGACACGACAGACATGGGTTTGGGTGGACTCCTGATAGACAGGGAGGCCTGGCATGCTGTGGTTCATGAGGTAGCAAAGAGTCGGACACGACTGAGCAACTGAATTGAACTGAACTGATGCAGCTTACAGGATCTTAGTTCCCTAACCAAGGATCAAACCCAAGCTCACAGCAGTGAAATTGCTGAGTTCTAACCACTAGACCACCAGGGGATTTCCATGTAATATTTTAATTTTTAAAAAAGAATTTGGAGTGAGAAATTGTCAGCATGTACTATATAAACAAATTAGGTAAATGAAAACTTGTTAAATTACTCTTCACTACTCCGAATGTCAAGGTTTTCTAAATTAAAACAAAAATATACATACAAAGAGGTTCATTGAAGCATTCATTATGATCTGTAATAACCAAAGGCTGGTAACAATCTAATTATGTATCAACAAGGGGACAGCTAACTAAATAGCTTTAGATATAGTCATGCAATGAATACAAAGCAACCATTAAAAAGAATGAAAGGGATATGTGCTCTTAGGAAAATGTCCCAAATACACTAGGAAGTGGGGGAAAAGCACACTGGAAAATAACACATATAGTATGACAACATTTTGTTTTTTAAAAAATCAATATAAATACATATGAACACTATATATATGAAATATATATGCATATATGAATCCAACAAAAAACTTGTTTTACTTCTGAAAATTGAAATTTTTTTCTTACTGAGAAATGTAGGATTGCATGTAACATCCTATTTCCTGTTTATTAGATACCCAAGTAAGAATACTGGAGTGGGTAGCCATGCCCTCCTCCAGGGGATCTTCCCGACCCAGGGACTGAACCCAGGTCTACTGCATTGCAGGCAGATTCTTTACCATCTTTGTCATCAGGGAAACATCCTGTTAGTTTTAGATGTATAGCATAATGATTCTTTATTGATATACAATGCAAAATGACATCTACAATGTCGAATTAACACAAATTGCCACGTGTAGCTACAAATTTTTTTCTTGTAGTAAGAATGTTTAACTACTCTTTTGAATATACAATACAGTATTACAAACAATAGGCACGTGCTTCATTACATCACCAGAACTCATTTACTTATAACTGGTAGTTTGTACCTTTTGACCTACTTCATCAATTTCATTTGCCCTTACCCCCTGTGTCTAGCAGGCACCAACCTGTTGTCTGTTATCTATGGAGATCAGGAGGTTTTTATTTTGCTTTGTTTTAGTTCGACATAAAAATAAGATCATACAGTATTTGTCTTTCTCTGTCTGACATATTTCATTTAGCACAATGCCCTCAAGGTCCATCCAGTTCAGTTCAGTCACTCAGTTGTGGCCGACTGTTTGAGACCCCATGAAGTGCAGCACGCCAGGTCTCCCTGTCCATCACCAACTCCCGGAGTTTGCCCAAACCCACATCCATTGAGTCCGTGATGCCATCCAACAATCTCATCTTCTGTTGTCCCCTTCTCCTCCCACCTTCAATTCCCAGCATCAGGGTCTTTTCAAATGAGTCAGCTCTTCACATCAGGTGGCCAAAGTACCAGACTTTGAGCTTCAACATCAGTCCTTCCAATGAACACCCAGGTCGGATCTCCCTTAGGATGAACTGGTTGGATCTCCTTGCAGTCCAAGGGACTCTCAAGAGTCTTCTCCAACACCACAGTTCAAAAGCATCAATTCTTCGGTGCTCAGCTTTCTTTATAGTCCAACTCTCACATCCATACATGACCACAGGAAAAACCATAGCCTTGGCTAGACAGACCTTTGTGAACAAAGTACTGTCTCTGCTTTTGAATATGCTGTCTAAGTTGGTCATAACTTTCCTTCCAAGGAGTAAGTGTCTTAATTTCATGGCTGTAGTCACCATCTGCAGTGATTTTGGAGCCCCCCAAAATAAAGTCAGCCACTGTTTCCCCATCTATTTGCCATGAAGTGATAGGACCAGATGCCTTGATCTTCATTTTCTGAATGTTGAGCTTTAAGCCAACTTTTTCACTCTCCTCTTTCACTTTCATCAAGAGGCTCTTTAGTTCTTCACTTTCTGCCATAGGGTGGTATCATCTGTGTATCTGAAGTTATTGATATTTCTCCCGGCAATCTTGATTCCAGCTTGTGTTTCTTCCAGTCCAGCGTTTCTCATGATGTACTCTGCATATAAGTTAAATAAGCAGGGTGACAATATACAGCCTTGACATACTCCTTTTCCTATTTGGAACCAGTCTTTTATTCCATGTCCAGTTCTAAATGTTGCTTCCTGACCTGCATACAGATTTCTCAAGAGGCAGGTCAGGTGGTCTGGTATTTCCATGTCTTTCAGAATTTTCCACAGTTTACTGTGATCCACATAGTCAAATGCTTTGGCGTAGTCAATAAAGCAGAAATAGATGTTTTTCTGGAACTCTCTTGCTTTTTTGACAATCCAGCGGATGTTGGCAATTTGATCTCTGATTCCTCTACCTTTTCTAAAACCAGCTTGAATATCTGGACGTTGACGGTTCACGTATTGCTGAAGCCTGGCTTGGAGAATTTTGAGCATTACTTTACTAGCGTGTGAGATGAGTGCAATTGTGCGGTAGTTTGAGCATTCTTTAGTATTGCCTTTCTTTGGGACTGAAATGAAAACTGACCTTTTCCAGTCCTATGGCCACTGCTGAGTTTTCCAAATTTGCTGACATATTGAGCTCAATAAAGGACAGAAATGGTATGGACCTAACAGAAGCAGAAGATATTAAGAAGAGGTGGCAAGAATACACAGAAGAACTGTACAAAAAAGATCTTCACAACCCAGATAATGATGGTGTGATCACTCACACTCACCTAGAGCCAGACATCCTGGAATGTGAAATCAAGTGAGCCTTAGGAAGCATCACTACGAACAAAGCTAGTGGAACAAAGCTAGAATTCCAGTTGAGCTATTTCAAGGTCTATCCATGCCATTGCAAATAGCAAGATTTCCTTCTCTTCAGAATATTTTTAAAAGCAAGATAAAGAATGAACAATCAAAACAATATTAAACTAACATTGTGAACATTTACTGTATACCAAAGTGTTCGTTCACATTCATAACCTGCCTTACTCTTCACAAATCGGTGAATACATATTATTTTCAATTGAACTCATTCCCTCCATTTGAAGAGAAGAAAGAGAAAGAAATGGAAATTCTTAGAGGTGAAATGACGGGCCCCAGATCACACAAGAAGTGGTCGAGTGGCTGTAATGTTTAATGCTGTTTCAGCCCACGAAGCCTGTCACCCACAGGAAAGCCAGCAGCACATACGGCATTTACCTGATCTCCTTACAGTGAGGGTGTCAGGAGCTGTGGGCTGTGATGTGACTGAAGGAATGTGCCTGCGCTCTAGCCATCACGAATAGCCCAGATTTTATCCTGACCTGGGTCCCTCATAGGGAAGAGTGAGGAGATGTGACAGGAAGAGATGGTTCCCCTCCATATATTCCCCCGAACCACTTCATGAAGACAGAAGCTGGCAGCAAGGAGTGGTCCCAGCAGACTCCAGCAGGTCACTCCTGCATGAAGACCATAGGCTGAAACCTGCTGAGCAAGATGGATGCTCATACACCAACCATGACTTCCCTTTCTATAAAGGCAGAGAGAGTTAGAGCAGCAAGGTGATAGTAGACTCAGATCCTGCTCCAAGAAAGGGTTCTCTGCCCAGCTGTGGAGTATGCCTCCTAAGGGGCAGAAACTTGAGCTTCCCAAGGAGGCACCCACCAATAACTGAGTAAGAAGGTGGTGGAGGGGCCTGGCCCTTCCTGCTCCGTGTGGGGCTCCTCCAACTGCTGTCTCTGCTGCAGAGCTCCATGTTGGGCTGGCAGGGCCTCTAGCAGATCTACACTGTGTCTGCTGCTTGCCCTGCCCAATGCTGCTTCCTGCTCCCTTTCTTTCATAGATGTTACTCAGCATCTGCATCCCAGAGAACTCAACCTGTGAAAAGGGTCCTTCAGCCTGATCTACATACATTATATCTACTAATCCCAAACTCCTGCTTTATCCCTCCCCCTCCTCCCCCTTTGGGAACTGTAACTCGTGCTTCTAGAAGGAGAAGGATAAAAGTAACCATTTTAAAACACACCAACTCAACAGACATGAGTTTGAACAAACTGGGAGAGAGTAAAGGACAGAGAAGCCTGGTGTGCCACAGTTCATGAGGTTGCAAAGAGTCGGACGTGACCTAGCGACGGAACGAGAACAAATCATGGGATTATGAATGATTCCTCTCCCCCCGACATCTTGTGTGCATGCTAAGTCGCTTCAGTCATGTCCAACTCTTTGCGACCCTATGGACTGTAGCCCACCAGGGATTCTCCAGGCAAAAATACTGGAGTAGGTTGCCATGCCCTCCTCCAGGGGATGTTCCCGAATCAGGGAACAGATGCCCCTCTCCTTACATCTCCTTCATCGGCAGGCATTACCACTAGCGTCCCTAGGAAACACCCAACCCCTGCCCCGGTATCTTACACCACACTAAAGGCCTACTTACCTGAGTTCCTTTTACCCAGAACATTATGTCTGGATTTTAACAAAAAGTATCAAGACATACTGAAAGCCAAAAAACACAGTCTCAAGAGACAGAGATAGACCTAGATATGGCAGGGATATTGGAATTATCAGACCATAAATTTTTAAAAATATGATTCATACGCTAAGGGTTCTAATGGATAAAATAGACAGCATGCAAGAACAGACAGGAAATGTAAGCAGAGATGGAAATTCTTAGAAAGAACCAAAAAGAAATGCTGCTGCTGCTGCTAAGTCGCTTCAGTCATGTCCGACTCTGTGCGACCCCATAGACGGCAGCCCACCAGGCTCCCCCATCCCTGGGATTCTCCAGGCAAGTACACTGGAGTGGGTTGCCATTTCCTTCTCCAATAAAAAGAAATGCTAGAGATCAAAAATACTGTAACTGAAATAAAAAATGCCTTTTTATGGGCTCCGTAGTGGACAGGATACGGCAGAGGACAGCGTTTCTGAGCTTGGGAACATGTCAATAGACACCTTCAAAACTGAAAAGCAAAGAGAAAAAGACCAAAAATTAAAGTAAAACAGGATGTCTAAGGACTGTGTGACAACTACAAAAGGTGTAACAAATATGAAATGGCAATAACAGAAGGAAAAGAAGGGGAAATGGAAGAAATATTTGAAGCAATAATGACAGATAATTTCCCCCAAATTCATGTCAGACACCAAACCACAGAGAGTGGAAACTCAGTAAACACAAAGCAAGATAATGAAAAGAAACGGAAAAAAAAAAAAAACCCACTTAGGCATAGCATCGGAGAAGGCAATGGCACCCCACTCCAGCACTCTTGCCTGGGAAATTCCATGGATGGAGGAGCCTGGTAGGCTGCAGTCCATGGGGTCGCTAAGAGTTGGACACGACTGAGCGACTTCACTTTCACTTTTCACTTTCATGCATTGGAGAAGGAAATGGCAACCCACTCCAGTGTTCTTGCCTGGAGAATCCCAGGGATGGGAGCCTGGTGGGCTGCCGTCTATGGGGTCGCACAGAGTTGGACACGACTGATGCAACTTAGCAGCAGCGGCAGCAGCAGCAGGCATAGCATATTCAAACTGCAGAAAATCAAACAAAAATTCCTCAAAGAATCTGGGGGAGGGGTGAGGGGGGTGGTGTGTAGCTGGTGGGGGTGAGGGAAAATCATAACCTATTAGGAGGAAAGATAAGAATTACACCATAATTCCACTCAAAGACCACACAAGCAAGAAGAGAGTAGAGTGAAATATTTAAAGTGTTGAAAAAGCAAACACCAAACTAGAACTCTATACCTTGGAATATTATCTTTCAAAAGTGAAAGGATAAATAGACTTCCTCAGATAAAAATTGAGGGAATTTGTTGCCAGCAGAAATGCTTTGCAAGAAAAGCGTATAAAGAAGATATTCAGAGAGAGAGAAAGTAGTATCAGTCATAAAGTTGGATCTACTTAATTAAAAAGAATACTGCATACTGCAGAAGGAATAAGGGAAGGTACAAGAAAACTTTTCTTATTCTTAATTGATCTGACAGGTAACAGCTTGTTCAAAGTAACAGCACCAATGTATGATAATGTGTGTATGTGTGTGTGTGTGTGTGTGTGTGTATAAGTGCTTATGTACACTTATGAATAAGTGAATCACAAGAATAATACAAGGGACACGACAGAACAATTAGAGGAGCATTTAGTTACAAAGCACTCGCACTGCTCATGAAGCAGTATGTTACAGGGTATGCATGCTCAGTCGCTTCAGTCATGTCCAGCTCTTTGCGACCCCACACACTATAGCCTGCCAGACTCCTCTGTGCAAGGGATTTCCCAGGCAAGAATACTGAAGTGGGTTGCCATTTCTCTCTCCAAAGGATTTTCCCCACCCACAGTTTACAGCGGGCCCTCTAAATCCATAATTTTCATGCCTGTGGACTCAACCAAGTGCAGATCAAAATACTCAGAAAAAGAATTCCAGAAAGTACCAAAAAGCAAAACTTGAATTTGTTGCTCCACCAGCAACTATCTTCACAACAGTTACATTATATTTACAACTATTTACAGAGCATTTACATTGTATTAGGCATTATAAGTAATCTAGAGATGATTTAAAGTATATAAGAGGATATGCTTAGGCTATATACAAACACATGTCATTTTATATAAAAGACTTGAGCATCCATGGATTTTGGTATTTGTGAGGGGTCCTAGAAAAAAATCCCTTGTGGATATCTAGGGATGACTGTATTTGAAAGTGGACTTGGATTACCTGTAAATGTCTACTGCAAACTCTAGGGCAACCACAAAAAAAAAAAGTAAAAAAGGAAGTATAATTGATATCCTAAGGAAAGAGAAAAAAATAGAATCATATAACATGCTCAGTTAAAACCATAAAAGGCAAAAAAAGTGGAAGACAAAATAGGAACACAGAACCAAGGACAACAAATAAAAACCAGCAACAAATTCTGTAGATATTAATCCAACTTTAAGCTGATTTTAAAGTGATTATCTAACAATAAACACTTTAAATGTCAATGATTTAAATAGGCCAATTAACACAGGGATTATCAAAGTGGATCAAGAAATAAGACCCAATTATATGCTGTCAATAAGAAACCCACTTTAAATACAAAGACACAAGTAGATTAAAACAAAAGGGTAAAGAAAGATTTACCATACTAATGCTAAGCAAAAGAAAGTGGGAGTTGCAATATTCATTTCCGACAGACCAGAAACTTTACGGCAAGAAAAGTTATCAGGGATAAAGAATGGCATTACAACACATGTGTCTTTTTCAATGATGATTTTCTCAGGGTATATATGCAGTAGTGGGGTTGCTGGGTCATATGGTAGTATTATTCCTAGTTTTTTAAGGAACCTCCATACTGTTCTCCATAGTGGCTGTTATCAACTTACATTCCCACCAACAGTGCAGAGGATTCTGTCTTCTCCACATCCTCTCCAGCATTTATCATATGTAGATTTTTTGATGTTGGCCATTCTCATTGGTGTCATTATAATTTTGATTTGCATTCTCTAATAATGAGCGATGTTGAACATCTTTTCATGTATTTATTGGCCATCTGTATGTCTTATTTGGAGAAATATCTATTTAGGTCTTCTGCCCATTTTTTGATTGGGCTATCATGTGTAAAATAGATAGCTAGTGGGAAGCTGCTGTATAACACGGGGAGCCCAGCCTGACGCTCTGTGATGACTTAGAGGAGTGGGATGGGGGAGGGGAGGAAGGCTCGACAGGGACGGGATATATATATAATTATGGCTGATTCATGTTGTTGTATGGCAGAAACCAATACAACATTGTAAAGCAATTATCCTCCAATTAAAAAATAAATTAAAAAAAAAGAATGGCATTAGATAATGATAAAGGAGTTGGTTTTTCAAGAAGACATAACAATCCTTAATACGTAGGCACCAAGCAACAGAGCATCAAAATATTAAATACCTGAGGCAAAAACTGAAAGAACTGAATACCTGAGGCAAAAACTGATAGAATTGAATACATGAGGCAAAAACTAAAAGAATTGTAAGAGAAATAGATGAATCCATTATGATAGTTAGAGACTTTAACAGCCCCCTAACGGAAACGTGCAGATCCAGCAGGCAAAAATCAGTAAGGGCATTGTTGAACTCAACACCACCATCAATCAAGTGGATAAAAAGGACATCTATAGGCTATTTCCTCTAATAGTAGCTGAATATACATTCCTCTCAAGCCCACATGCAACATTCGCCAAGACAGACCACACACTGGGCCATAAAACACAACAAATTTAAAAGAATAGAAATCAAACAATGTCTGCCCTCAGATCACAATAGAATTAAGCCAGGAATCAGTAACAGAAAGACAGTTGGAAAATCACCAAATACTTGGCGATTAAACAACACTTCTAAATAACACATGGGATCAAAGAAAAAAATCTCAATAGGAAGTTTTAAATATTTTGAACAAACTGAAAATGAAAACACAACCTATCAAAATTTGTGGGATGCAGTGAAAGCAGTGTTTAAAAGGAAATTTATAGGATTGATATATTAGTAAAGAAGAAAGATCAAAAATCAATAAACTGAGCTTCCGTCTTAGGAAGCTAGAAAAAGAAGAGTAAATTCAATCCAAACTAAACAGAAGGAAAAAAAAATTAGAACAGAAATCAGTGAAATTTAAAACAGGAAACCATTAGAGAAAATCCAGAAAACCAAAAGTTGGTTCTTTGAAAAGATCAATAAAATCCATAAGCCTCTAGCCAGGCTAATTAAAATTTACTAGCCCCTGGGAGAGGACCCAGATGTTTGCCTCATACTGCCAGTCAATCAGCACTTACTCATGCCAGACAGGTAGACAAAAACACCAACATCATTTCCTTTCTTTTATCCATTTGATCAATTAAGAAAAAAAAAACCCCACTTATGAGCATCTACTATGTGCCAAACACGGTTTTAAATGCTTGGGACACATCAGTGAACAGTAAGTACAATAAATAAGTAAACTGTATAGCTGCCCTAGTAGCTCACAGGGTAAAGAACCTGCCTGAAATGCAGGAGACCTGAGTTCAATCCCTGGGTTGGGAAGATCCCCTAGAGAAGGGAATGGCAACCCATTCCAGTACTCTTCCCTGGGAAATCCCATGAACAGAGGAGCCAGCCAGGTTACAATCCATGGGTTCACAAAGAGTTGGTTGGACACGAGTAAGTGACTAACAATTTCAATTTCAGAGTATATCGGGAGATGTTAAGTGGAGAATAACACAGCAGGTTAAGGAGAGGATTACGAGTTATGAGTATTTGTTATTTTGTTATGAATGTTTGCATGTGTGTGTGTGTGTGTGTGTGTGTGTGTGTGTGTGTGTAGGCAATTTATTTTATTTATTACTTTTATTTTCTTCCCTCTTATTCCTTTATCATCTAACACAAGACATACTGATAGGAATTAAGTTTATATCACACTGTTTAAGTTACAGGATGTCAAGGATCTCATCCAAGGACTTTGCATCCTCCTCTGGGGGAGGGTTGGTATGTTTTGATTATATGCAAGAGAATGGATACAGGTATATGTATGGCTGAGCCCCTTTGCTGTCCACCTGAAACTATTAATATCACAACATCGTGAATCAGCTATATTCCAATACAAAATTAAAAGTTTAATTTAAAAAGATAAGAGGATCATATCAGGTGGAAGTATGACTTTGTTATTGTCTTTCAGTCAGTTCAGTAGCTCAGTTGTGTCTGATTCTTTGTGACCCCGTGGATTGCAACACGCTAGGCTTTCCTGCCCATCACCAATTCCCAGAGTTTACTCAAACTCATGTCCATTGAGTCAGTGATGCCATCCAACCATCTCATCGTCTGTCATCCCCTTCTCCTCCTGCCTTCAATCTTTCCCAGCATCAGGGTCTTTTTCAAGGAGTCAGTTCTTCCCATCAAGTGGCCAAAGTATTGGCGTTTCAGCTTCAGCATCAGTCCTTCCAATGAATATTCAGGACTGATTTCCTGTAGGATTGACTGGTTTGATCTCCTTGCAGTCCAAGGGACTCTCAAGAGTCTTCTCCATTACCACAGTTCAAAAGCATCAATTCTTCGGTGCTCAACTTTTCTCTTTATTTGGAGATTAAACATGGTTTAAGGAAATGTGTACAGGTGCCAAATTGACAAGGAATAAACCATAATGGTTAGTTTCATGTGTCAGCTCGGCTAGGCCATGATACCCAGTTGTTTAATCAAACACTAAGTGCTTCTGTGAAGATACTTTGTAGATGTGATTGACACCTACAATCAGTTGACTTTTAGGAAAGGAGATTACACTCTATAATCTAGGTGGTCCTCATCTAATCAGTTGAAAGGCCTTAAGAGCAGAACTGAGGTTTCCCTGAGAAAGAAGAAATTCCATCCATGGACCTCAGCATCAGCTCCTTGCAAGAGTTTTCAGCTGGCCAACCTGCCCTGTGAATTCTGTACCTGTCCAGCCAGCCCCCACCGCCACATAAACCAACTCCTTGCAATCAGTCTCTTCAGATATAAATATCCTACTAGTTCTTGTAACTCTTACCGACACAGATAGCCACAAAAAGAAAATGACATTTGAGCAAAGACTTGCCATCGGTGAAGGAGCTGCACACAGATATCTACAGGCAGAGCAAGCCTGTGCTGTAAGAGGAACAGCTGGAACGTGGCTGGATGGGAGTGAGCCAGGTGGAGAGCAGCATGAGAGGAGGGAACTTTATTAACCAAGAGCAGCATCAGGGACAGACAGAGTGCAGGCTGTGAGCTGAATGGTCTCCTTTTTTTTTTATCATAAGATGAGCCCACGTCATGATAAAAATGACGCTACCGTCATCCAAGGTCTCACCTGCTCTAACATGACACAAGTGAATGTCCCCATTCCCACTATGGGCAGAAGCTTTTGGCTGCTATACATATAGGGACATCTTCTGTAGTCAACTCGTTAGACATTCAGTGCACATGTGCAGAGCACCCACTGTCAGCTGCACCACGCTGGGAGCGTCTCCCTCAGGGGTATGGGAGCCAAGAGGCAAGTCAGGAAGCACCCTGCCTTCTGCACACAGATTAAGAACTGACGGGCCACCACCAGGCAGAGAGACAGCCAAGACATGTCATCTTTGGATATGATGGAAATGTGCTGTATGGAAGGTGTAATGCTCTTAATTGGTCTTACTAATTAACTAGACCTTACTTGGTCTAGTTGGGAAAAATACCAGGCACCACCAAAGGGAGATGAGAGTGGTTTGCATGCAAGACTACCAAAGACAGACAGTAATCATGGGGGTGCACTGAGCCTGATCAAATATCTTGTTCAGGCTTCCCAGACTCTCACTTGTCCCAGCAAAAGGAGGAACACCACCACCATGAGTTTTCCTTACTACAAAGGTTATGGAAACAACTGTAATATTAAGTATATTTATTATCCAGGAAAACTTTCGTAATCGGGCTTCCCTGGTGGCTCAGATGGTAAAAGAATCTGCCTACAACGCAGGAGACTTGGGTTTCATCCCTTGACCAGGAAGATTCCCTTAAGAAGTAAAGGGCTACCCACTCCAGTATCCTTGCCCAGAGAATTCCATGGACAGAGGAGCCTGGTGGGCTACAGTCCATGGGGTCACAAAGAGTCAGACATGACTGAGTGACTAATGCTTTCACTTTTTTTTTTTTTTCCACGTGTTGATAATTATATAAAATGAAGAAAAGGCAATATAAGCCACCTTAAATGCACATATTGATTCCTAGATACATCTCAACTCCAATAAAGTGAAAAAATACATTGCTTAGGCTTGAGGAAATAGAATATTTCTTAAATACAAAGAAGAGTTAAGGCAAACCCACAAAAATTATAACAATGTTACATGGTTAGTGGGATTCTAAGTGATTTTTATTTTCTTTCTTTTGGTTTCCTGTATCTTCTTTTCCTATAACAGTATGCATTGCCCAAACAGCAAAGGTTTATAAGTAAAGCCCCCTTCATATATATGGCACTACTATCTCCTTCCCGAGAGTCAACTGACATCTTTTATCTCAAGTAATTTCAAATGGAATTTGCAGTTCCCTTTTACATGTGGGAAAGTACAAAGCTCACAAGAGTTAACTCACTTACCCAGAGTCACACACTGTGGTGTGCAGCTCAACCAAGACAAGAGTCCTGAGTCCTGCAGGTCCCGTCCAAGCCAGCACCCTCCCTGTGGACCATTTTCTCAGCCCAGGAACCCCCTGAAGTGAGGGGAGGGTTAAGCTGAGCTAAGCCCTTGCCCTTACCTCAGCCAGACGGGAGTGCTTGTGGACGTTCTCGCCTTTCTGCACGCTGGGAGCCAGCTGCTGCAGGACACCCCGGCTGCTCGTCAGTGCTCTGGTCAGCCGAGCGAACTTCCCCCAGCCTGGAGCATGTGGAAGACAGGAGAGACAGGTTCACTTGGGTCCTGGAGGCACTCGGACATTCACACCACGAGTTACACTATCAGATGCAGATTTCCACCCTCTTGTGCACCCATGAGTCACTCGGCCATCCTTGCCATCAAAACTCGCTGCTCAGAGAAGCCCCTGGACATGCTGAAATCTGGGCAGCGGTGGACTTTTCCTTTGTACTTTCACTTGATCCTAATCATAGCTCTGTGGTGTAGGGAAGGCAGGTTTTAATAGTAGCATTGTTTTACAAATAGGGAAACTGAGGCACAGAGTGTCTAGGCAGGTAAAGAGTCTAGAACCCAGATCAGTCTACTCTGGCCCAAGGCTTTTCTGCCAGACAATACTAGGCAATCAAGATATTTCTCTGATTGTATGGCTCAGGCTGTTCGCAAGCCCCATGGCATCTGATCCTAGCAGAGACCAAGCTGGTTCTAGGTTTTAAATAACTAGACAAGCTAGTCAAATGGTCATTCCATGTACTACATTCTCCAAAGCCAGGGGAATAAGAAATGAATTTAACCCCTGGAGAGGTGGGGAAATAATACTGGTTGATTTTAGTCTGCTCTGGGATGAGGGAAGGATAGTTGATGGCATGTAGGTCCCCTTAAAACTAGAAATTCAATGAGCCTAGCACTGAACTTGGAGTAAAGAAATACGGATATAAGTCCCAAATCTGCTTGCTTGTGACCACCAACAAATTGCGTAAGTCACCTGGGCCTCAGTTATCTCATCTGTAAAGTGGAACTTAAAACACTCTGCCTGCACGCCTTAAGTGCAGGCTGCATTTTCCTGGTAAAGCAAACTAAGTTCAGCACTCCGAGTAGCAGTGGACTAAAACACTGTCTTGAGGCCTCCTTGGCCCTTTGGACTCGCTCCTCCAGGGGAAGTAAAACATTGGTCTTTTTCTAATCCTCCCACTCCATACTCCAAAATCTAAAATGAACAAGTGATCTTTACTAAGAATTTAAGATGCATGAGGGATGTTTTAAAGGTCCCCAGAGACAACTGTGCATTCCAACATCCAACAAGCCTTCTGCATCAAACTTATGACCACGGCAATTGTCTCATGAGACCCCTGAAAGTCTGCAGGGGTTCTCCAAACCAGGCGTGGGCTAGGAAGCGCCAAAGACCTGGATGGGGGTGTACATTAAATCAACAGAGCATGCAACTATTTCTACATGACAGCGAAAAGCAAGACTAGGCAATATTATATTTTATCCTTTAGAGGCTATAAGTAGTCTGCCTAGTAGCAGAAATCTCATTTACCACATTTTACCCTGGAGCACCTTTCCAAGACAGACTGAGAATCCAGAGGACAATGAAGTCAACCAGAATGATGGCTCTTTTTTTTTTTTCTGCACAACCTTTAAGGATCATAATCTGTACAAATTTTTGTCAATATAGCAAGAATAGCAAATCAGGTCTTTTTTATCTCTTCCAGAAGTTCTGGGCTATAATAAAAGGTAGTGGCATTTTCATCCATCCCAATGCCATTAAGCCAAGAAATGGGACTTGCTGGGGTCAGTGTGAAAAGAGGCTCACGGTGGTCGGGCTGCGGGGAGTCCTGCTGGTGTTGACAGGAGGGGACAGCCCAGACTCTCCAGGGGTCTTTGACATCTTTCCCTAAATCAGCCATTTATGAAAGTGCTCATTGGAATTCGCTTGTGTGAACTGTGGGCTAGAATATTTTAAAGTCTCTTTTGGAGTCAGGCTCACCTTCAGCTCAAAACAAAGTGGGAAATGAATTCTGCAAAGCTCTTCAAGAGGAGAAGAAAGTATATTTTCCAGGTGGGGGGAAAATAGTTGTGCACGTAAACATCAGCAAGGGCTCTGCACACCCCCCATTCAGTCCTACCCATCCACCACCACCACCACCTCCACCATGATCTACACTCTGGGAGCAATGATAAGAGGGACTTGGCAGGGCAGATATCCCAGACCCTGCCTGGCAGGGCTTGGGATCCTGGTCCATCCGATAGCATGGCACAAAACATTAAAAGAAAGATTCCTGGACTTTTGGGCATTTCCCCAGGCCCAAGCTAGTCCCTCACTCTAGCCCTGATTCTCTGCTCTCGACTGACTGTGAAGGGCACAGGAAGGCAAATGGGTGTTGGATGGGGAAACGGACAGGCAGCATGAAACCCTCCATCGCATCTCTACCAGGACGGGCAGACTCTGCCTCTTCTGAAGGGAGGCAATAAGTCCTTTCCCAAGTTCCACCCCCAAGTTGTTCTTTCTGGGCCCCAAAAACTTTATAATAGGAATCATGCCGAGCCAGATGGAAGAACATCATTCATTCACATATTAATTCCAAACATAACGACTATGTACCATCAAAATGCCAAGTACCAGGGATGCTAAGATGAGTAAGGTACAGATTCTGGCCTCAAAGGGCTTGTATTCTAGTACAGAAAGCTGATAAGTAAATTAAAAACCATGATATAGTAAGCTAAATTCTGTAACACATGAGTACAGGATGCTATGGCCAAAACTGTCCAGAGAAGGCATAACAAATCCAGGCTAAGCTATCAGGGAGGCTTCCCACAGGAAGTGATACTAGAGCAAACTTTGCAAAGATGAGTAGGAGCCAGCTGAACTCAGGAAAGAAAAGACAGACAATCCAACGCAGAAGGAACAGCACCCACGAAGGCAGAAAAATCATAGGGCAGAGTAACATGTCAGTGACAAGGAAGAGCTTCTAAATAGCTAGATGAATGGTGCATGGCATGCAGAGGGGAGGAGAATGCAGGCAGTGGCTTGAAGTGATGCTAAAGAGGTCGTCAAGGGTCAGACCAAGAAGAACTTAGGTGCGAGAACTTAGATGGCAAGTTAACAAATTTGAACTTCAACCTGAAATCCAAAGGGAATCCAGTAGAGGAGTTTAAATATGGTGGGGGCATTTTAGGAGAGAACGGCAGTATGGGAGTAGATAACAGATAGAAGACCAATCAGAATCCCAGACACCATGAGGGCCTGGACCAGTGCTGTGGCCTGAGCCAGGAGACAAGGGGAGATTTGAGAACAGCTGCAGAGGTAGAAGCAACGACTGCAGAAGGAGAGAGGAGGCGATCCAAGTGGCCTCTGGGTCCCCGGTTAGGGTGACTGGGGTGATAGCCATACAATAAGATTGCAAACATGGGAGAAAGTAAGTTAGACTGAGACAGACAAGTATATGACATCACTTATGTGATGTCATATCTAAGAAAAAAGATACAAATGAACTTATTTACAAAACAGAAACAGACTCACAGACATAGAAAACAAATGTATGGTTGCCAAAGGGGACAGCGGAGACGAGTTAGGAGTATGGGATCAACAGACACACATCGCAATACACAAAACAGATAAACAAGAAGGATTTACTGTACAACACAGGGAAATATATTCACTTGTAATAACCTATAATGGAAAGGTATCTGAAAAAGAGTATGTGTGTATATACATTCATATATTAATATACTGAATCACTTTGCTGTACACCTGAAACTTCCATACTACTGTAATTATACGTCAATAAAAATTTTAAGAAAACACAGAAGAGAAGAAAATGAGTTTGGTAGAAGAAAAACGTACAATTTGAACCAACAATGTCCCTTACAGCAGAGCATCAGGAAAAACACTGCTGGAAAAAGTCAATTTCCTATTGTCCAAGGGGCCACCTGGGAGAGAATAACTCAATCTTGTTAAGGGAAGTCACTTCCACAAGGAAAATAAGGTAGCTGGGAGACCCTCTGCCTTCAAGGAAGCCTTTCCCTGATGCCACCTACCCCCAGCCCAATCACTGGCTCCCGCCCATGTACCCATATTTGCCTTACGCAGACTCCCATTAGATTATTGGTTAGGCTTCATTGTTCTTATTTGCTTACCTGTCTGCCCATCTCCCAAATAGACTATAAGGAGCAGGGTCTCTGTCTTACATTTCCTTAGGGTCAGCGTCGATCATAAAGCCAAACATCCCCAAAGACACCCAGTAAATGTGTATGCTGAATAAACGTGGATGACAAACAAATTGTTTTCTCCCATTGTCCTATTTCTGTCTGGGTTTCCAGTAGACATAAAGTCCCAAAGGAAAAGTAGCCCATTTTACAAACTCTGTTCAGTTTTAGGAGGTATTTCTGCACCCACCCTTCCAATTATATCCCATTTGGGAGTTCAACAGGGAACTGAGCTCAGATGAAGAAATCCCCAGCTCAAGGTTCTTCTAGCTCTGTCTTAAAGGTCACCACATGGCAGGTAGGGCTGGGTATGTCAGGGGATGATCAAAGCATCACACAATCAGGCAAGATGAGAAGGGTGAACAGGAGGGGTGGGGGAAGCATGAATGGAGAAGGACAGGAGAAGGGGAACGCAGTTTGCAATCTAACAAGCAGCTAGAAAGTATTCACCGAGTCCTTTCTCCATTCTCAGTAAGGACAACCCTCTCTCCCTTACTTGAGCCCACACTGGATACTGGCTTCATCTGGGGTGAGTCCCCCACTAGGCTGCTTAAGCCCATACATCCCTGTATCCTCCCTAGGCCAGAAGAGATGGTTCTAAGAGGAGTTGAAATTCCAGCTCCTCCCAGGGCAAGTCCAGAGATACTAGAAAACACAGACCTAGAGGCCCCTCCCTGGGAAAGCACGTGGGGGCGCTTAGAACAGAAGCTGCAGAAGCTCCTGAAAGCACCCTGGGGGACGGAGGCCAGGACGCAGGCGCATCCTGATCTGAAGAGCCACGGTGTCCTTGAGAGGAGCTGGCGCCATAACCCAACGCCCAGCAGGGAACAAAGGATACAGCGGACCTCCAGAAAGTGCGGGCACTGCCGAGGTGTCCTCAAGTCTTCCTGCCCCCAGATCGTTCTCCTATCGATGTACCAACACCCAAAACTCTAGGATGGCTTCTTCAAGCAGAAGTCATTACATCATCACCTTCCAGTCATCCGAAGTGCAGAGAGAGAAAATGTGACTATTGAAGGGGGTGGGGGTCCTGCACTTTGTATCCATTACTCTCTCTCTTCCCTGAGAGCACCTCATATGCACCCCACGTGAAGACTCGTGGAGAGGGGTCAGCAGTTAGGGCAGCTTGCCAGCACCTTCAGCCCTGAATATTCTATATCTTTGGCCTTTAAAAATCTTCAGAGTTTTACATTCATTTTGTTGTCCACTCTTGGCTCAATTTTAACCCTAAATTTAGAAGTAAATGTGTAGATCTTTGAAAATGAATTCGCTCCTTTAATGTGAGATTATTCCGTGAGGTAAGAGAGCAAACAAGAGGGATGACTCATTGTGGGGTAAACAATGTGGAAAAAACCTCTGAGCCCTACACTCTAATTCTTCTCTACCCACTTGCCTGGTTTACAAGGGCGGATTCAACAGAGAAAAACACCCTGCAGCCCACTCCCAATTATCCACAGTAATAGAAAAGCAAGAGATGGGGAACAAATGAAACCCCAGAGCGTCCCTGAGTCTCATTTCAACCAAGAATTCCCACCTACTCTCTCCTTCAGCCTTTAAACACACACACATGCACACACACCAGAGCTGTTACCAAACAGCAAACCTAGCTTGACTTTCATCCCCTTGCTCCGTGCCATTTGTGGGCACTTTTTTTTATCAGAGAACAAGGGAAACAGCCAAAAGATGAACAGGAAAGAAGAGATGAGGCAATCAGGGGTCTAGATAATTCATGAAAAGGGTCATGAGAACTGATACACTAAATAAAGGAGGGGGCTTAGAGCGTACCCAGGGCCCGTCACGTGATTGGAGCTTAGGCGCAAAGGGGAGTTACTTGGTGTCAGATGCTAAAATAGTCTCTCACCAATGATCCTGTGTGTTCTCCCCTTTGTGGGCTGTTCATGGGAAAACGTTAGGCACCAACTGGCTTCTCGAATTACTGTTAGGGTACACCCATCCCACTCCCAAGCCCCAGAATTAGGCACAAAGCCATCAGAAAAAAACAAAGTCATTTTAAAGACAATTTAAGCATAGCTGACTTTAATGGGAAAACATCTCATATTGCTATGCTAAGGAGCAAATACCTGGCGATTTTCTGGGGGTTTCAATTATCCATCCTTCCATTACACCTCAAAAGTGAATTCTATGGGCTTCCGTGGTGGCTGAGTGGTAAAGAATCTGCCTGCCAATGCGGGGTACATGGGCTTGAGCCCTAGTCCAGGAAGATCCCACATGCCATGAAGCAACCAAGACCATATGCCACAGCTATTGAGCCTACGATGTAGAGCCCGGAAAACGCAACGATGGAACCCACCTGCTACCACCACTGAGGCCCACACGCAGTACAGCCCGTGCTCCGCAGCAAGAGAAGCCATCACAGTGAGCTCACACGCCACAACTAGAGAGACGTTCCCACTCAGTGCAATTAGAGAAACGCCCGTGCAGCAACGAAGACTCAGCGTGACCAAAAACAAATCTTTTTTTCTTTAAAGATGAATTCTACGCAAGCCTGGGTCACCAACACTCAGACTTTTTATGCTAATTGAGGCGTTGCACTGAAAGCGCAGCTGGACCGGCTGGAATCTCGCAACGTAAGAACACTTCCAAGGAGAAATGTCAAGTCAGGAGAATCACCCAGTCCGATGGCAGTGTATTTTCCATCTACAAGATGTTTTCCTACCGTTATATTGGACCTTTGCCGCCAGAACTGCAGTTTATAGACTTACAACGAACAAGGCCTGGAGAATTATCATGCTCTTCCATCATCAACAGACTAGTATAAAATCTGACCTCGTCCTAAACAGACCACCAAATCCATGTGGGTCAGGGGCACGGTGACATGACGAGTGGGAAGGTCTAAACATATCTGCCATAGCATTTGAAGTGGACAGGCTTATAAAGTCCCGTCTTGGAGGAAACATTAAACATGATCCACTATCTGCATTCTTATATTGAGGGATAAAGAGTGTGTACTTCTGTGTGTGTGCATACATGTATATATTTTAAATTTTTAGGAAGCAAGCTGCATATTACTCCTATGTATTTCATGGACAAAGAGAATTAATATCTGGTTCCCTTGGCTAACAGGGTATAGGGTGTGCGTGTGTGTACAAAAATTTGTATGCACAAGGGAAAGGCATGACTGAAGCAGGACAAATGAAGTGGAGCATTTTACGCCTGAAAAATAAACCTCAGTGAGTCTCCCCCCATCAGTCTGATTATCTCTTCTTTCAGGCTCCCCGAGAATGCCATGTGGATCCCCCCGTGGGGGGTGCTCTAAGTTGACTCAGCCCTTCCTGCTAAACAATCCCTTCACATCACCTGAAAATGTTCCAGTGGTGATGATAAGAAAACATTCTGACTCGACCGCATTCCTAGTTCACATTTTTCAGAGAAAATTTGCAAAAATAAGTGTCAAAATATCAGATTATCTTTAAAATGCTATTTATGTGTTTACCCAGTTAAAAAAGCGAACGGCCTTTCTAGATGGCGACAGGATGACACTCGTCCTGAGTGAGCCTGTCGCCCGGTGATGGCTACTGCACTGAGAAATCTTCAAGTCAGAAACCAGAAATCAGGGAGTCACAAATCTGCAGGAAGAAAGGAGACTGCAGGGGGCTGAGACAAGTGGAGAGACTTTATTTACATCTGCTCTGGCCTTGAAACCCAAAGGCAGGCTATTGTTGATTTATTGAGCTATAGATAGTAAAAAAAGAAAAAAAAAAAAAAGGATGCAGTGGTATGCACAGCACTGTGCTCTGAACTCTATAAAAAGGAGCGTCCAAACGTGGTAGGACTTTATACGCCCTCAGAGGACACAGCCCCAGAGGAGCAGCCATGGAAAGCTTTTTATTTCTTCCTTTCTTGCCACTTAACAATCACAGTTTTGTCATGTCAAGGATAACATGCCCCAGTTTTACTCTCCCTTGAACTTCACTCCTATCTCTCTGCTGCATCTCAGAAAAATGCAAGGAGCAGGGTCTCAGGTAGAGCTGGAAAATCAGCCGCCAAGCCAGGAAATACTGCCACGAGAAAGAGCTCCTGGCCTCTTGGCTCTCCTGGAAAAGAGTGCTCTGGCACCTCCTAATTCCAGACTTCTGGGTTTGACAGCCTGATGGGCTGGACCACTTCAGGAGTATCGCTGTTCTAGAAATCCTGAGCTGTCTCCTCTCCTAGGTCCCCAGTGTTATTCAAACAATACATGTATGTGATACGGCTGAGGTGAGTGCTAAAATCTGTGGTTCCCGAGCTGATTAAATGACCCATATGGGAATGTTACCGAAGACACTGGCCTCATTAATGTCATGTTTCCAATGAATTAACCAGCCACAGACTTAATCAACCACAGAGGTAGCGATGTGCTAAAATCTGCTTTAACACTCTGAAAATGCTAGAACTCGAATTTAAAGAAGTGTATATAGAAGTAAGATGAATGTGGTCATGAGCTGCTCATTTGGGTAACTGACATCTGCCATGTGAAAACCTGCAAAGGTTCCAAAGATACCAGAGGTGCCCAATTACCTTCTTCTGTCTACTTGGAAAGGGTTAATCTACAGAGGTATGAAACTGATTAAAATGCCTTCCTAACCAAAGCTTTTTTCCCTCACTTTCTTTCCCCTCAATGCATTCCGGAATGATACAATGCTTTACCCAACACAAATTAAAGTTTAAATCTTGGTCCTTGTTCAGAGACTGCTGTGGCAACCGCAAATTCTCTGTAACAAAGAGTCACACTATAGGCAAAAAAAAAAAAGGTTTAAAAGTATTTGTACAAATCAGAATTACAAACCTTTACATGAATCATCTTCAATCGGCTGTTTGAAAGCGGTTATGTCACTGAAAGTGCAAAGAAATAAAACCACTTTATCCTGTTCGTTTCGAATTGGAGCAATTTTCACAAAGAACCACACAGGTGTCCCTGAAAGAAATACCAAAAGGTTGGTCAGTAATCTGCACTCTCATTAGAGGGACTAACATAAGGACTTGGGAACAGATCAGTACAAACATTAATTCATTTTTTGAATAGCTTCATTCCTTCAGGTTCTGGGGTTTTACACCACTAATTTTTCTTCTTGCTGGAATAAAAGTTTCATAGTAACTACTCAGTGGAGGAGGTTCTCCTGTTCAAATAATTCTGTAAGTACAGATTTCTTAACCCTTGTCAAATGGTTAGAAAATGGGTTGGAAATCCCTCCTGATCTTACGGAAGTAACTAAGGTACAGAGACCTAAAGACTTACCTTAGAGCATATAGAGATGAAGCCAGGAGTGGGGGCCAGTTGGGTAGAGCCATCCATGGTCAGCAGACCACAAAACTCAAATTTCCATTACTAAAGACTCCGGTGCCAAAATTTGGTTTGGGAACCCATCAGTGTGACTCAAATGCTTAATTCACCATAGGCTAGAAACTGTGTTTCTAAGTCTTTCTCCCCAGAATAAAAATCTCAAAGGTTCAACATGATGGCAAAAGAGGACAGACTGAGAAAGGCGGAAAATCACCACAATGATTCTCCTAGCCAAGGCTTCCCTAGAAAGGGAGGTCTCCAGAGGGAGGAATAAACGAGCTCTCCCAAAGCACTGCCCTAAACCCCAGAAGGAGAAGATGAGCAGGGTTCATGTGACTGACCTCTCAAAGAGGTCACCTACTCAGGGATCTATGGACAAATACCTGCACAAAATTAGTCTCTGGCTCCCCCCCAGAAAAAATAAGGAAAAGAAATAGATGTTTTCTATCTATTGAGGACATCATAGCAAGATGCACCAGTCTCTCCTGTGTAACAAAACCAAATGCAGCACAAAGCAACGGTAGGTTCACCCCACCCAGTTCTTGTACCCAGCTCCTAAAACAGCATCTGGCTTAACAGAACTAAACAACTATTTGGCTGGGATATTGCTTTACATACCATTTTATAACCTTTTTCAAACTGAAATACAGTAGATATTTCTCCATGTTAAGTCTTAGAGAAGCTTCCTTTGCACAAGGCACTAGGCTCAGCATTTTACCTTTATTGTTTTATTTTAGGAGATGACAAGCGGGTGGAAATACATTCTCAATTGGTCACCGAGATCTCTCTGCCTATAGTCGTAACAAACTCTACTATATGACACGGACAGACAGACACCTCT
This sequence comes from Bubalus kerabau, assembly GCF_029407905.1. Classification (NCBI taxonomy): domain Eukaryota; kingdom Metazoa; phylum Chordata; class Mammalia; order Artiodactyla; family Bovidae; genus Bubalus; species Bubalus kerabau. The sequence continues at coordinate 127,288,285 of NC_073628.1, read as the reverse complement.
GATTAACACTTGGATTAATCAATTTAACTTTCATATGTAAGTATGAATAACCCCACCATGTATGGTCAAACAGGCAGCAAATGGATCAGACAGGACTACGTTTTTCTTAAATTTTGATTGTCTATATATTCATCCACAGTTCATTTTAAATCTCTATTGTCCCTTCCCTTTATACCTACCAGTTTCTGGGTATTCTTAGAATACACCACAATGTCACCCTAATAAAAATGTGTTTTGAAAGAAAAAAATCCACCTTACAAAAATCAGGAGTTTTTGGCAGTCCAGTCATTAGGACTCCATGCTTTCACTGCCAAGGCCCAGGGTTGGATCCCTGGTTGGGGAACTAAGATCCTACAAGCTGCATGGCGCAACCAGAAAAGAAAAAAAAAATCACAGAGTAATTCCAAAATCAAGAAATATATGGTCTCTGAATTATCCATGGTTTTTGGAAGGCCTGTGTTACTATTCCTCCCAGGATGCTCCTTAGAACCTAAAGTGGATTTTAACCCACTTTCAATTAAACAACAGAAAACTCAAGAAAAATTGAGCCTACGTACACACAGCTCTCAGTTGTATACTAGCTGATATAACAAAGAGAAAAACAAAAACAAAATACTTTTCTTTTTGCTCTAAAGAAAACTAAGCTAAAAGCTATATTCTTTCAGCTGGGTAAATGAGAAAGCACACCCGATTTATCAAACCAGTAATAAGTCAGAAGAGAGGCCCCCACTCACGCTGTCTCACGCCAGGAGCCTGGTCTCGCTGGAATCCCCAGAACCACTCCCTTCACAGCTGCCGCCTGTGGGCCTTCCACGGGGCTGCACCAGCTGGCCTGGTGTCTACAAACTTGTTCCAGTTGGGGCTGTGCCATCTAATCTTTATGACCACTTAGACTGCTGACACTAATTCACATCTCCCAGGTCACACAAGAGCCACTGTATCTGTCATGTTGGGGGGCCTTTTTCATTTTACCATAGTTCAAGCTTCTCAAGAACTTTCCCCCATTTCTATATCTTTAAAGCTATGTGCCCATCTCTCTACCAAATGGCCCATTGCTTCCTTCCAGAAATGTTCCCTGCCTAAACATATGCTATTCTGATCATTTCTTTTCAATATCTAAATCTGTTTCTTGTGCCAAAAATTCATATAGTCAGTATCTATTACTTTAAGAGTTCCTCTCCAGCTGATCACCTAGGCTTGTTGAAGGTGGGAACCTGGTCCAAGGGATTTCCCAGGCAAGAATACTGGAGTGGGTAGCTGTCCCCTACTCCAGGGGATCTTCCCCACTCACGGATCGAACTCAGGTCTCCTGCGTTGCAGGCAGATCCTTTACCATCTGAGCCATCAGGGAAGCCCTCCTTTTCCCATACCTGGTGTTTTTTGTGGAGGGACATCTTTCACTGTAACACTCCAGACCTTTCCCCTGGGTTGGCAATATGGGGGATAAGAACTGGACATGTGTAGTCTGGCCACTTTTTCTCCTCTGCTGTCTTAAGAGATTAGGGAGCATTCTACTCTATTTCCGCATTCTATAAATGTTAGGGGAGAGGTCGGAGGGCAGGGGGATAGCTGGCAGGAGAAGACTGTGGTTCTCTCGCGTTACCTGTGTGAAATGAAATATTTCCTGCCATATCGGTGCGCAAGAAATGTCACAGCCAGCAGCGTTTCCAAGCCACCATATGTGAACGAAAGTGTTAGTCACTCAACCGTGTCTGAATCTTTGTGACCCCGTGGACTGTTGCCCGCCAGTCTCCTCTGTCCACAGGATTTCTCAGGCAAGAATACTGGAGTGAGTAGCTATTCCTTTTCCCAGGAGATCTTCCCAACCCAGGGAGTGAACCCGGGTCTCCTGCATTGGCAGGAGAATTCTTTACCATCTGAGTAGATGAAGGCTCCCAAAAGGGCCTGCAATCTAGCAAATGCCGTCACCCCAACAGTGATTGCTGAAGAGCTGAGGGGCTTAGTAGAGGCAGGATGTGAGAAATCAAAAAAAAACAAACAGGGTTTGGCCCTCGATAGCTTACGTACATATGAACGGAATGAATTCAGTGAGCCCAGAGCTTGCACCTTCTCTTACATAGAAGAACGCTAAATCCCTTAGCTTGATATTTGGTTTTCCTTACAATTTAGCAGTAATCTTTGATGGTCAGACTCCCTGCCCTCTTTGTTGTGAACTTATATATAACCTGACTCCCACTCCCATCTTCTCAGACAAATTTTCTCAGGACTACTGAGATTCTGCCTCCTGGACTTGGAGTCCCTAACATTCCCACCAAATAAAATAACTCTCTACTTTCAGACTGTGACTAATTTTTTCTTAGTCAGCAGCTGTGTTGGGTGGATAAGTCTGTATGATTCTAGTATTCACTTTTTAAAACTCACCTTCCCATAGATATAAAATACATCCTCTAGGACCAGATATACCAGTCATAAAGGTGATATTTGAACCTTCCTGATGCCTGAATTTCTCTCAATTGCTTCTGATCACGGGCAGGGAAAGACAATGTTGTGTACTGACACTCATCAAACCCTAACAGTTAAGGACTATTTCTTTAGGGCTCCCTGATAGCTCATGGTAAAGAATCGCCTGCCAATGCAGGAGACATGGGTTCGATCTCTGGGTGGGGAAGATCCCCTGGAGAAGGAAATGGCAACCTGCTCCAGTACTCTTTCCTGGGAAACCCCATGGACAGAGGAGCCTGGTGGGCTACAGTCCATGGAGTCGCAAAAGAGTCAGACACGACTTAGCAATGGACAACAGCAATGTGCTCCAAGGGCAGGAGGCCTGATCTCTTCCTGTCTCACGGTCCTACATCCCTAGTCCAGTGTCACCCACGGGGTCACATGAGGTGACTATGCTGCTCAGCTCCAGGAGGTGCCAGCCTGGAGCTGTGAAAGCCCAACAAGCTCTAGGAATGCCTGCTGAATTTCAAAGAAAGACATCCTACTTCCAGTTACTCAGACCTGCCTCTCTCTCTCTCCCTCAGATTATCACTAGCCAAAAAATCTAGGAAAGCAAGAAGAATGGGTTCAAATTTTTCATTTCTGAAATTTTTCCAAAAGAGAATATATGAGTCCCTCCTAGGTAGCACAGACCAGTCATTTCAACCTTTCACTTCATAGGAGTGAAGCATTTTTAGCTAATGAAACATTACTCAAAGTCTCAATATGGGAAACAGCTCTTTCAAGCAAACATGAAATATCCAGAGCCTAGAGCCCCACCCACTCAGGTTCCCTTACACCCTCCACATGCACCCAGGGTATATTCAGAAATGTTTTGTCTCCATTCAGATGAAGACCTGTCTGGGGGCAGAGGCCTGAGCAGTTGGCCTCTGGGGATCTCTTCTAGAGCCCCGATTCTAGAGCAGGATTTATTCCCTCAAGATACGAGAGAGACAATGTATGCACAAATACACACACACACACACACAAAATCAGCAAGAGGTTAAAATTCTGCCTCCTCACCCAAGTGGCTACCATGGGAAAACCAAGAAAAGCAAGTACTTAATGTTTTTTTCTGTGAAAAGAACCAAGGGTCAAAAATAAACTTTCTATTAAAGGAAGATCAATACACAAATCCAGGAGAAACACATCCCACTGATGGCAAAGGCTTCAGCTCTTTTCTGGCTGAGGACGCGCAGTGGAAGGGCCATTCCAGGTTAGGCTCCTCCTTCTGGCCACTCTGTGACGGTCACCCCTTATGCTGCTCCCTTGCGTTGTGCACTAATGAACCTGACAACCTAATCTCACCATAGAGCTTCTCAACCACAACAGTCAGATAACAAAACAGCAAGGTGCAGGTGTATGACAGGATTTTTGGCCTCCATCAGTCTCCCTCCGACCCTGGACATCCTTCCAGGCACTTTACATAGCCAGACATCCAGGCCACATTCAAATTTAGATGACATGTGTGCGTGCTAAGTCACTTCAGTCATGTCTGACTCTTTGAGACCCTGTGGACTGTAGCCTGCCAGGCTCCTCTGTCCATGGGATTCTCCGGGCAAGAATACTGGAGTGGGTAGCCATTCGCTTCTCCAGGGGATCTTCCTGACCCAGGGATCGAACTCACGTCTCTTCTGTCTCCTGTCCTAGCAGGCGGGTTCTTTACCACTAGCACCACCTGGGAAGCCCCAGGTCACATTTGAACGCAACAGAATCCACCAAGCCACTGTGACTGGCTCTTGGGAAGGGCTGCACGTGCTGGGCCACTGGGATTAGTCCAGAAACTAGAGAATAGCAGTCTGCCCTGGGAAACAGACCAACAAGGTTTTGGTCAACTTTACTGAGACAAACGACAAGTGTGAAGATGAGACAGGATAGGGGAAGTAGTGACCACTAGTCTTTAGGACATCTCATTCAGAATCCCAAACCCTCTGTTTGAGCCCCACCTTGACTTATTGTATGCTTTGGCCATGTCACTTGAACTTCTCTCAGAATCAGTTTCCTTATTTGTAAACGGGGATAATGGATCTACTTTAGCGTGTTAGTCTACGTTAGTGTAGCAGATCTACTACTTTGGTGTAACACAGTAGATGTATGTTAGATCTACTTTTGTGTGTCAGAGTCCTGTCCGACTCTTTGCGACCCTATGGACTGTAGCCTGCCAGGCTCCTCTGTCCATGGGATTCTCCAAACAAGAATACTGGAGTGGTTTGCCATTTTCTTCTCCAGGGGATCTTCCTGACCCAGGGATTGAACCCGGGTCTCCAGCATTGCAGGCAGATTCTTTACTGTCTGAGCCACAGATTGACTTTAGATTAAGTTGAAATGCCTGATACATGGATATATAAAACTATTACTTTCCTTCCTTCTTTCCTCATCTATAAGTTTGAAATGTTCAATCTCACCTCACAGGGGTGTTTATATGACTATAAAAGAGAATGTATCTTAAGGAGTTTAATGAAAATCCAAAGCTGCCTTCACCTGTTCCTAAGGAAAAGGGCCAGTCTCAACCATAACAAGGTAAAAGCTAGAAAATGCAATGCTTAAGTCTCAATGTAATTTAAATTTGATTAAAGAGCAAAACACAAAACCTCAATAAAGGAGAGAGTTACACTGTTTATAGAGGAGAAGATTCAGTTCTGTAAGATGTCAAACCTCTTCTTTTAATATATAAATTGAATGCAATTTCAATCAGAATCTCAATTGTTTCTTTTTTCATTTGTTTTTCTCAGAGCTTGATGAATTGACATTCAATTCAAATAGAAAAATAAAGGTGGAAGAACAGCCAAGAAATTTTTGAAGAGAAAACTAATGACAGGGATTACTTACTATAGTAAGTAGAAGCCAATGGCTTGACCCTAAAATAAGCAAAAATGAAAACAATAATATCATTTACTGAGTGCTTACAATGGGGCCAAACCCTGACACAGCATGGTTTACTTTTCACAGCTCTGTGAGGTGGAACTGTTACTGTGACATTAGCTTTCACTTAAATATGGAGAACCCAAGCGGGAAGGCGCTTTCCAAACCCACAAAGCTAATACGCTACAAAAAGATTCCCAAAAAAAAGAGGACAGACACAAATACATGAATGTGAGCATTTAGCGTTTTAAAAAAGAGCATTTCAAATTAGAAAGAAAGAGACTGATGATAACAAATAGTGCTATAAAAGTACCAGAAGGGAAAATGGAAGAATATTTTTATTATTTAGGCAAGGAGACGAGCTTCCTGAGTATTATATAAAGGTTAGAACCATAAAAAAAAAGAGTGACAAACATTTTTTAACTTACATATGGTATTTAAGTCTTTAATCAAAGAGAAAAAAATTTAAAGGTGGTATCAGAGAAGACTCTTGAGAGTCCCTTGGACAGCAAGGAGATCCAACCAGTCCATCCTAAAGAAAATCAGTCCTGATTATTCATTGGAAGGACAGATGCTGAAGCTGAAACTCCAGTACTTCAGTCACCTGATGGGAAGAACTGACTCACTGGAAAAGACCCTGATTCTGGGAAAGATTGAAGGCACGAGAAGGGAAAGACAGAGGATGAGATGGTTGGATGGCAACACTGACTCAATGGACATGAATTTGAGCCAACTCTGGGAGATGGTGAAGGACAGGGAAGCCTGGCGTGCTGCAGTCCATAGGGTTGCAAAGAGTCGGACATGACTGAGCGAATGGACAACAACAGGTATGGTATTTTAATTAAAGAGAAAAAATTAAGTCTTTAATTAAAGAGAAAAAATTTAATAGGCAAAATAGCTTTCAATATGTGTGTGATTTAGGATCAATATCCCTTATATATAAACAGCTTCTCATTTCAGTTCACTTCAGTCACTCAGTCATGTCCGACTCTTTGCAAGCCCATGAATCACAGCACACCAGGCCTCCCGTCCATCACCAACTCCTGGAGTTCACCCAGACTCACGTCCATCGAGTCAGTGATGCCATCCAGCCATCTCATCCTCTGTCGTCCCCTTCTCCTCCTGCCCCCAATCCCTCCCAGCATCAGTCTTTTCCAATGAGTCAACTCTTCGCATGAGGTGGCCAAAGTACTGGAGTTTCAGCTTTTAACATCATTCCTTCCAAAGAAATCCCAGGGCTGATCTCCTTCAGAATGGACTGGTTGGATCTCCTTGCAGTCCAAGGGACTCTCAAGAGTCTTCTCCAACACCACAGTTCAAAAGCATCAATTCTTTGGCACTCAGCTTTCTTCACAGTCCAAATTTCACATCCATACATGACCACTGGAAAAACCATAGCCTTGACTAGACAGACCTTTGTTGGAAAAAGTAATGTCTGCTTTTCAATATGCTATCTAGGTTGGTCATAACTTTTCTTCCAAGGAGTAAGCGTCTTTTAATTTCATGGCTGCAGTCACCATCTGCAGTGATTTGGGAGCCCCAAAAAATAAAGTCTGACACTGTTTCCACTGTTTCCCCATCTATTTCCCATGAAGTGATGGGACCAGATGCCATGATCTTTGTCTTCTGAATGTTGAGTTTTAACCCAACTTTTTCACTCTCCTCTTTCACTTTCATCAAGAGGCTTTTTAGTACCTCTTCACTTTTTGCCATAAGGGTGGTGTCATCTGCATATCTGAGGTTATTGATATTTCTCCCGGCAATCTTGATTCCAGCTTGTGCTTCTTCCAGCCCAGCGTTTCTCATGATGTACTCTGCATATAAGTTAAATAAGCAGGGTGACAATATACAGCCTTGACGTACTTCTTTTCCTATTTGGAACCAGTCTGTTGTTCCATGTCCAGTTCTAACTGTTGCTTCCTGACCTGCATACAGATTTCTCAAGAGGCAGGTCAGGTGGTCTGGTATTCCCATCTCTTTCAGAATTTTCCACAGTTTATTGTGATCCATACAGTCAAAGGCTTTGGTATAGTCAATAAAGCAGAAATAGATGTTTTTCGGGAACTCTCTTGCTTTTTTGATGATCCAGTGGATATTGGCAATTTGGTCTCTGGTTCCTCTACCCTTTCTAAAACCAGCTTGAACATCAGGAAGTTCACAGTTCATGTATTGCTGAAGCCTGCTTGGAGAATTTTGAACATTACTTTACTAGCGTGTGAGATGAGTGCAATTGTGCGGTAGGTGAGGAAGGGGTGGCGGTGAGGAGATACCCCTCATCAGAGGTAAGAGAAACCCAAGTAAGACAGTAGGTGTTGCAAGAGGGCATCAGAGGGCAGACACACTGAAACCATACTCACAGAAAACTAGTCAATCTAATCACACTAGGACCACAGCCTTGTCTAACTCAATGAAACTAAGCCATGCCCATGGGGCCACCCAAGATGGGTGGGTCATGGTGGAGAGGTCTGACAGAATGTGGTCCACTGGAGAAGGGAATGGCAAACCACTTCAGTATTCTCACCTTGAGAACCCCATGAACAGTAGGAAAAGGCAAAATGATAGGATACTGAAAGAGGAACTCCCCAGGTCAGTAGGTGCCCAATATGCTACTGGAGATCAGTGGAGAAGTAACTCCAGAAAGAATGAAGGGATGGAGCCAAAGCAAAAAGAATACCCAGCTGTGGATGTGACTGGTGATAGAAGCAAGGTCCGATGCTGTAAAGAGCAATATTGCATAGGAACCTGGAATGTCAGGTCCATGAATCAAGGCAAATTAGAAGTGGTCAAACAAGAGATGGCAAGAGTGAATGTCGACATTCTAGGAATCAGCGAACTCAAATGGACTGGAATGGGTGAATTTAACTCAGATGACCATTATATCTACTACTATGGGCAGGAATCCCTCAGAAGAAATGGAGTAGCCATCATGGTCAACAAAAGAGTTCGAAATGCAGTACTTGGATGCAATCTCAAAAACAACAGAATGATCACTGTTCATTTCCAAGGCAAACCATTCAATATCACAGTAATCCAAGTCTATGCCCCAACCAGTAACGCTGAAGAAGCTGAAGTTGAATGGTTCTATGAAGACCTACAAGACCTTTTAGAACTAACACCCAAAAAAGATGTCCTTTTCATTATAGGGGACTGGAATGCAAAAGTAGGAAGTCAAGAAACACCTGGAGTAACAGGCAAATTTGGCCTTGGAATACGGAATGAAGCAGGGCAAAAACTAATAGAGTTTTGCCAAGAAAATGCACTGGTCATAACAAACACCCTCTTCCAACAACACAAGAGAAGACTCTACACATGGACATCACCAGATGGTCAACACCGAAATCAGATTGATTATATTCTTTGCAGCCAAAGATGGAGAAGCTCTATACAGTCAGCAAAAACAAGACCAGGAGCTGACTGTGGCTCAGATCATGAACTCCTTATTGCCAAATTCAGACTTAAATTGAAGAAAGTAGGGAAAACCACTAGACCATTCAGGTATGACCTAAATCAAATCCCTTCTGATTATACAGTGGAAGTGAGAAATAGATTTAAGGGCCTGGATCTGATAGGTAGAGTGCCTGATGAACTATGGAATGAGGTTCGTGACATTGTACAGGAGACAGGGATCAAGACCATCCCCATGGAAAAGAAATGCAAAAAAGCAAAATGGCTGTCTGGGGAGGCCTTACAAATAGCTGTGAAAAGAAGAGAAGTGAAAAAAAGCAAAGGAGAAAAGGAAAGATATAAACATCTGAATGCAGAGTTCCAAAGAATAGCAAAGATAAGAAAGCCTTCCTCAGCGATCAATGCAAAGAAATAGAGGAAAACAACAGAATGGGAAAGACTAGAGATCTCTTCAAGAAAATTAGAGATACCAAGGGAACATTTCATGCAAAGATGGGCTCAATAAAGGACAGAAATCGTATGGACCTAACAGAAGCAGAAGATATTAAGAAGAGATGGCAAGAATACACAGAAGGACTGTACAAAAAAGATCTTCACGACCCAGATAATCACAATGGTGTGATCACTGACCTAGAGCCAGACATCCTGGAATGTGAAGTCAAGTGGGCCTTAGAAAGCATCACTACGAACAAAGCTAGTGGAGGTGATGGAATTCCAGTTGAGCTATTTCAAATCCTGAAAGATGATGCTGTGAAAGTGCTGCACTCAATATGCCAGCAAATTTGGAAAACTCAGCAGTGGCCACAGGACTGGAAAAGGTCAGTTTTCATTCCAATCCCAAAGAAAGGCAATGCCATGAATGCTCAAACAGCTTCTAGTATGGAATAAATAAATGAACGATCTGTTGGTGGTAGTCACAGTGGTAACCACCATGGTGGTCCGGTGGTAAAGGATCTGCCTACCAATGCAGGGGACACAGGTTCGATTCCTGGTCCAGGAAGATTCTACATGACTCAGGGCAACTAAGCCTGTGTGCTACAACTACTGAGCCCAGGAGCCCAGGAGCCACAGCTACTGAAACGTGTGCATACCCTTGAGTGCTCAGCAGCAAGAGAAGCCACCACAATGAGAAGCCTGCACACCGTGACTAGGGAGCAGCCTGAGCGCAGCAATGAAGACCCGGAGCAGTCAAAAATGAATTGGAAAAAAAAATGACCATCTGTTGGCAAACTAGGCAAGCGATGATTTGTCTTCACAACTAGACTGCCACCCCCTCAAGGCAGAGTTGGTTTCTCACATGTGGATCTCTTTGGTTCACAAACCCACAGGCCTGTGGTAGGTAATCAAGAAGGACTGGCCGGCAGCTTCTCCTGCCTCTCAGCTGCCTTTTCCTGCGCTTCTCTGCTGGAGAAGCTGATCCAAGGCTTCCAAACCCGGGCTTCCAGTCACACCATGAGTTGCAGAGTTAGTCACATGCTGGGGAGTGTTGTCCTGAGGGTGGAGTACTTTCACTCATGGCTAATACTTCTTAACTTTCTTCCTTGAAAAATGAAGAAACTAATTGACCAGCACAAAAATGATCACCTAAATATTTGCTAAATGAGTTCATGAATGATGACTGTCACTAATGTAAGAAACTCATCCAGCATACTGAGAATGAGTTAAGGAACGATACAAATGTATAGCAATACCAAAAGGCCCAGGTTTACTGATTAGACTGCCCAATAGATAGAAAGAAACCTTTCAAATAAGCCAGTCTCCAAGATACATAATCGTATTCCACACACTCATTCCAAAACACACCATGAAGCCTTCTGCTAAGTATTCCCAACTCCCCCAAAGGTAGCAAGAACACGAACGCCTGTCAGTAGCAGATCTTTTCTACAAAGTTGTCCTTGCAAATACTAATGGGGGGTGGGAGGTGGAGGGGGGGACACAAACCAATTTATTAAAAGTTTATGAGGAAAACCAATGAGAAAATCACAAGAATTAATTAGAACATATGGCAAAGAATCTGAACAATTAATATAAAAAGTAATTTTAAATGGATATTAAATAAGAAAAAATGCTTCAGTCGCACTTGCATTAAAAATACTTGTTAAACAAAAAAAAACCTGTAATTGTAGGCAATTTGATCTTTTGAAATGATTCAATATTCAATGCTGGAGCAGTTCAATGAGTCAGACACAGTCTGCAAGTGAACTTGGAAATGGGTTCAATTCTGAAACACTATTTGGCAAAATGTCTCAGGAACCTTGGTTCATATTCTTTGACACAGTAATTTTCAACTTCTAGGAAATATTTCAGAATGTCAACTAATACCTTTGCACAAAGATTTTCATGCCAGCACTTTGTTTAATCAAGAAAATTTAGAGTTCATAAATATATAACAATAAAGGAAGTATTAATAAAATTCCTTCTAAATTATATTTATGGGGTATTTTTATAAGGATATTTTTATGATGTTTTCATGATAAAAGATTAAAGGTATGATTTCATATTGCATACATGTAAAAAGTTTCAATTATGTAACATCTGCAAGACAAAACACCAAAAAGTGTAAGGTATAGTAGTATTTCTTGGAGTCTTTGAGTCTTTGGGGTGATTGTTTTTCTTCTTTAAGCCTTCATATGTGTTTTCCAGCTTCCCTGGTGTCCATAAAGAATCTGCCTCCAATGCAGGAAACCTGAGTTTGATCCCTGGGTCAGGAAGATCCCCTGGAGAAGGAAATGGCAACCACTCCAGTATTCTAACCTGGGAAACTCCACAGACAGAAGAGCCTGGTGGGTTGCAGTCCATAGGGTTTCAAAGAGTCAGACGTGACTTAGAGACTAGCCCATCACCAATTTAAATTTCAGAGAAAAAAACATTCCTTTAAATAATGACATTTCACATTTTAAAATCTCAAAGGAATGACTTTTTCTTCAGGGGACTCTGAACAGCTTTAAAATGCTAAAGGTTTTGAGCTACTGAACTACAAATTGTGAATCCTTCCCCTCCTCCCATCCATCTCTGTTCAATCTGTTCCTTCCAGGCCACTGCTGGTCAGTTCAGCCTCACACAGCTTGCTCCTTGGCTCTGAAGTGCTTGCTCTGAGTCACTCATTGGTCACCCATTTGTTTCTTGGTAAATATCAGGTTCCTTTAAAGTCACTCAGTAAACACGTGCCAAGCACCTCCTCCAGGAGGACTGTGTGCTAGATACTCGCCCATCAGAAGGCAGCACCAGCAAAGTCCCTGCACTCAGCCTCCTCCCATTTCCCCCGACACCTCTCCATCTCAATTGCCTCTTCCCCATCCCTCCCCCAGCAGCCGGCAACCATCTTGTCACTGGGGTGATTCTTAACAAGTCCCCCACCTCCTGTTTCCTATGTTGTATTCCATCTCCACTCTCTGATGGAGTTGTCTTTCTGAAATGAAAATCTGATTAATACACAATTAACCCTGCAAAGACATCACTTTGCCAACCAAGGTCTGTATAGTCAAAGCTATGGTTTTTCCAGTAGTCATGTATGGATGTGAGAGTTGGACCAGAAAGAAGGCTGAGCACCAAAGAGTTGATGCTTTCAAACTGTGGTGCTAGAGGTGACTCTTGAGAGTCCCTTGGACCACAAGGAGATCAAACCAGTCAATCCTAAAGGAAATCAACCTTGAATATTCATTGGAAGAACTGATGCTGAAGCTGAAGCTCCAATACTTGGGCCACCTGATGTGAAGAACTGACTCAGTGGAAAAGACCCTAATGCTGGGAAAGCTTGAAGGCAGGAGGAGAAGGGGACAACAGAGGATGAGATGGTTGGATGGCATCACGGACTCAATGGACATGAGTTTGAGCCAACTCTTGGAGAAGGACAGGGAAGCCTGGCATGCTGCAGTCCATGGGGTTGCAAAGAGTTGGTCACAACTTAGTGACTGAACAAAAAACAAACCCTGCTTAAAACCCCTCAATGCCCCTCACCCCACTCTCTGGTCCCACCACCTCTACCCTTAAGATAAATTCTAAACTCTTAAATGTGGCTGCATGCTGGCCCTTCCCAACCTCTCCAGCTTCACTGATGACACCTCATTTATTCAAGAGATATTGCTCCATCATTTCAGGTGGAGCGCCGTCTGTGTCAGGCACTGCATTGGGTGCCAAAAAGAGAAAGGCATGGAAGTCAGCTTTCACTGAAGCTGTTTTCTGTCCTTGCTACTCAGAATGTGATAGTTGGGCCAGCGGCACTGGCGGCACCTGGAGCAGAATCTCAGGCGCTTTGGTAGACCTATCTGAATAGAAACGTACACATTTCGATCTGTAGGTGATTTCATATACACACCAAAGTCTGAGGAGCGCTGTTCTGTGTCTCTTCAAACTTCAGTGCTCCCTCACTGCTGTTGTTGTCTACACATTCCTTTCATCAGCCTGGGATATTCCCTGCCCTTCTCTCTGCCTAACTCAGCACTACCCTTTGGGTTCTGCATGAATTTCCCACCTGTTAGGAAGACTTCCCTTCCTGACCTCCTATGTCGGGAGTGAAGAGACAACCCCCAGGTGTGCCACTATCAAAACACTTAGAGCTCTAAACTATGGATGCTGCCCCTGACTACTGCAAACACTGTCAGAGCCGAGGCTGGGTCTGTCTTTTCATAACCGCATTCCTAGGAACAAGCCCAGGGGCTAACAGACTACAGGCAGACCTCACTTTATTGCGCTTCACAGACACTGCATTTTTTTTGAACAAGTTGAAGGTTTGTGACAACCTACATTGAGCAAGTCTATTGGTGCCATTTTTTCAAAGCATTTGCTCACTTCATGTCTCTGTGTCATATTTTGGTAATTTTTTGGCAGTATTTCAAACCCTCTACTAGCGAAAAGATTACAACTCACTGAAGGCTCAGATGATGCTTAGCAATTTTTAGCAATAAATTAATTAGTTAATTTTAATGAAGGCATATGAACTTTTTTAGACATAATGCTACTGTACACTTAATAAACAGTTATGTTTACAGTTATAGTGTAAACATAACTTTTACATGCACTGGGAAATCAAAATTTGTGGAATGGAACCTACAATATCTCTGAGGTATATTTTAGTTGGTTATTAAGAAGCTGTCGGAAAAAAAGCACAGAATTTGGTGCAACTGTAAAATTCCCAAGCTTAAAAAATAATTTAAAGTTTCTAAATTCCTCAAGAGAGGGTAGGATTTGGAGGAGTTGCAGCAAAGAACAGAATGCTAGGAAGAAGCCAACACTATCTGTGTCCATTTCTGCCCCATGTTGAATGCAGAGTTCCAAAGAATAGCAAACAGAGATAAGAAAGCCTTCCTCAGTGATCAATGCAAAGAAACAGAGAAAAACAATAGAATGGAAAGACTAGAAATCTCTTCAAGAAAAGTAGAGATACCAAGGGAACATTTCATGCAAAGATGGGCACAATAAAGGACAGAAATGGTATGGACCTAACAGAAGCAGAAGATATTAAGAAGAGGTGGCAAGAATATCCAGAAGAACTATACAAAAAGATCTTCATGACCGAGATAACCATGATGATGTGATCACTCACCTAGAACCAGACATCCTGGAATGTGAAGTCAAGTGGGCCTTATGAAGCATCGCTACGAACAAAGTTAGTGGAGGTGATGGAATTCCAGTTGAGCTCTTTCAAATCCTGAAAGATGATGCTGTGAAAGTGCTGCACTCAATATGCCAGCAAATCTGGACAACTCAGCAGTGGCCACAGGACTGGAAAAGGTCAGTTTTCATTCCAATCCCAAAGAAAGGCAATGCCAAAGAATGCTCAAACTACCACACAATTGCACTCATCTCACACGCTAGCAAAGTAATGCTCAAAATTCTCCAAGTCAGGCTTCAACAGTACATGAACCATGAACTTCCAGATGTTCAAGCTGGATTTAGAAAAGGCAGAGGAACCAGAGATCAAATTGCCAACATCTGCTGGATCATAGAAAAATCAAGAGAGTTCCAGAAAAAACATCTACTTTGCTTTATTGACTATGCCAAAGCCTTTGACTGTGTGGATCACAGCAAACTGTGGAAAATTCAGAAAGAGATGGGAATACCAGACCACCTGATCTGCCTCTTGAGAAATCTGTATGCAGGTGAAGAAGCAACAGTTAGAACTGGACATGGAACAACAGACTGGTTCCAAAGTGAGAAAGGAGTACATCAAAGCTGTATATTGTCACCCTTATTTAACTTATATACAGAATACATTATGCAAAATGCCAGGCTGGATGAAGCACAAGCTGGAATCAAGATTGCCAGGAGAAATACCAATAACCTCAGATATGCAGATGACACCATCCTTACGGCAGAAAGTGAAGAGAAACTAAAAAGCCTCTTGATGAAAGTGAAAGAGGAGAGTGAAAAGGTTGGCTTGAAACTCAACATTCAGAAAACTAAGATCATGGCATCTGGTCCCATCACTTCATGGCAAATAGATGTGGAAACAGTGACAAATGTTATTTTGGGGGGCTCCAAAATCATTGCAGATGGTGTCTGCAGCCATGAAATTAAAAGACACTTTCTCCTTGGAAGAAAAGCTATGACCAACAGCATATTTAAAAGCAGAGACATTACTTTACCAACAAAGGTCCGTCTAGTTCAAGCTATGGTTTTTCAGTAGTCATGTATGGATGTGAGAGTTGGACTATAAAGAAAGCTGAGCACTGAAGAATTGATGCTTTTGAACTGTGGTATTGGAGAAGACTCTTCAGAGTCCCGTGGACAGCAAGGACAACCAGTCAATCCTAAAGGAAATCACTCCTGAATGTTCACTGGATGGACTGATGCTAAAGCTGAAACTCCAATACTCTGGCCACCTGATGTGAAGAACTGACTCCTTGGAGAAGACCCTGATTCTGGGAAAGATTGAATGTGGGAAGAGAAGGGGAAGACAGAAGATAAGATGGTTGGATGGCATCATTGACGTGATGGACATGAGTTTGAGTAGGCTCCGGGAGTTGGTGATGGACAGGGAAGACTGGCATGCTGCAGTCCAAAGAGTCACAAAGAGTCGGACAGGACTGAGCGACTGAACTAAACTGAGCCTTGAACGAAACCCCTGCAAACGCACTGGACATCCTTGTGTAAATTAGAAAGAGAAGTTCACCCCTCAGCACAGGTGCAGTTTTAGGTCAGGGTGCGCTGAGGACTCAGCAAACTGGTTTCCAGGTGTCCCCTATGCAGTGTTGCATCATCATATGTGGTGGTCCTGCCCTGTGCCCCAACTAAATCTAACCCAGTCTGGAGTGAATGGCCATAGGGAAGCACTGGAAACCAGGTCCTGGCTATGCATGACCTTGGGTGAGGAATTTACCTTCTTATACAATGGAGATGACATCCGCCATGCCTACCTCACTGGGCTTAGAGAATCAACATTTTTAAATAGAGTGGAGTCATAAATTTCACTGAGTGTATTTTCTAAAATCAAAGAGTAAGGTAAAAGTTTCATAGGACCTCAATCACTTTTGAGAATGCCTCCATAGCATCCATGAAGTAGAGCCCATGCCCAGGCTGACATGCCACTCCAGGGACTGGCATGTCTCTCTCAGTAAGCCCAGCACAACCTCCAGGGAGGGGAAAGATGCTAATAATTTGGTAAAAACATAAGCTGCACTGACCTGCTTCCATGCATAGCCCAGGTCTACCTAAGGTACAGAAACAGAAATATCAGAATCATCTTTAGTGCAATGAGATACAATAGGATTGGGGTATGTGTCCACTGAAGACAACAGCACGTGGAATCACTAACTTGGTTTTAATTTTGTATCCCTCTCTTTCTCTTTAGTGCCCAACATGTATAGTGGACTTTGAGCAAGTTAAATGCATAGTCTAATGAAGCGTGAAAACTCTGAAGCAAAATACAAACGCATTGTCTTTGTGCTCTATGCTATGTATATCTATGCTCGGTCATTCACTCATATCCAACTCTTTGTGACCCCATGGAAGTAGCCTGCCAGGCTTCTCTGTCCGTGGGATTCTCCAGGCAAGAATACTGGAGTGGGTTGCCATTTCCTACTCCAAGGGTCTTCCCAACCCAGAGATCAAACCTGCGTCTGTTGTACCTCCTGCACTGGCAGGTGGGTTCTTTACCACGAGCACCACATGGGATCCCAATTTAGTACTCTGTGATGTGAGGAAATCTATGCTGCTCAGGACAGAAAGCTGCCAGCGTGGGAAACCTTTAGGTCACTCCCTTATTTCGGGGCACACAGGCAGAGTCCCCTCTCCCAGGAGAAGGCACTGCTGGCGTGCTCCTGGGAAGAGCTGTGGCTTTGACTTGTGTTCCCGTAGAGGAAGGGCTGGCATAGAGCCGGTCACCGTCTTTCACTTCGTTCCTCTCAGCCCTGTTTGGCAAAATGTCTCAAGACAGGAACTAGGGGAGGTAGCAGGGGAGGAACTAGATCTACTGGCTGAGGGGGTGAAATGAGCAAGGTAGCAGCTCTAGAGAGAAATCACGGGGCCAGCCCTCGCAGAGTCGCTGATGCTCAAAGATAATCTCTCGGCTCAGCATCTGCACCGGCCATCCAGAAAAAAGTCCTCTCACTTGTCTGCTCCAGCACTCCAGACTGAAAAAAAAGCCCCAGGTCCTTCTGGATAAAAGCCACGTGTGCCCTTTGCTTTCCAGAGTGAAACACATCATCCTGAATGCCACCAAAATAAACACGTTTCCTCCTGCGCCACCTGCGCCACTCCAGACATTTTCTAGTGAACCAACGACCTACCTAGTTCAATCCTATATATAAAGAACAGGATTCTTTACAAACCAAATAGTGTTTTTAAAAACAGAAATCACCCTTCAACGTGTCTGCACCCTGTTACTGCCATGTTTCCATATGGCCCACTTTCCATACTTCTAATATAATTAATCTCCACTCAATAGGAAACCTCTAAGAGAAAAGTTAAGTTTTATACTTGTGTATGGCTATTGACCTAGATTCTTCATTACTATACTTTTAGAAGTGATTATAGAGAAAACAAATATGAATTAACAATACAAACACTATGACTATTAATACTGTCTCTTACAGAAAACTGGGGTCACCAGGAAAACAAAATTTTATTCATAAATTCTTAATTGGGCAATCAACTGATAACACCTGCTGTGCTAAGCGCTATAGGGAGATAGATATGAAGGTGAACTGGACAGAGAATCTGACCTACCTGCTGTCTCCCAGCAAAATAGCCTTTAAGTCTACAAGTATCTTAAGCCAGCAACTCATCATAAGAAAATCAATAGGAAAAACACTAACTCTTGGCAGAAAAGACATCAAGAAGTCTTAACTGGTTAGTGAGAAGTACAAATGCTCCTGTGCAGAACTGGAACTCATCAATCCATACCACTTAGTCCAACGTACACAATGGCTTCAAGCCACAACATTTAGCTGATGATAGAAAAGAAAACCCAAGACAGCAATAGAGAAAGAGTAGATATGCTCTTCCAAGCACATCAAGGTATGATTCAGAATGTTCTGAATACTCACTGTTCTTCTTGTACATCAGAATTTCAAAGGAATTCATCTCATAGTTCTCAAAGGTTTGCCGCACTTTTTCAATGGTATCTTTATCGGTCAGCTCCCCATACATAAAACTGCAAAGCAACCAAAAAGCCCGAGTTAGATGAGTAAGTATTTGTTATCCTACAAGCATCTGTTGACTACCTGCTATACACCCAGCGCTGTGCTCTGCACTGTGAAACACGCACACACACACTGAAAACGTGCGTGCCATCAGAGAAGATTCACTAACGGAAATGGGATCAACAGTCAGTCACCATCTCCCCCCAGAAAGTAACGGTCTAAAGGGAGAGACACACAGGAAAACAGCCATCTAAACAGCAGATTAGGAAACAGTACGACCCTACATAGGAATTACAATGCACACAGTAGACACGGAGCACTGAGTGGTCAGACAGGTGTCCCAGAGGCAACGAGAAATGAGATCTAAAGAGCAGGTGGAAATTAGCTGAGAAAGGGAGTGAAAAGAATGTTCTAGGCAAAAAAAGGAGCATTGCAAAGGCACAGGGGTGAGAGGGAGGTTAATCCTGGAACCTGAATACGGTTCAGGTCAGTATACCTGGGATGTAGATACTGAAGGGAAAATTTGCAACTGATTATATACAGAAGTAAGCAGGAGTCAGACCATGGAAGAGACCATGGCATTACAGACCAGGTGAAGTAATTTAAACTTTATCCCAAAAACAAGGCAGAAAAAGCCACTGGAGGGTTTCAAGCAAAGGAGTTGCATAATCAAATCTGAATTTTAGAAATACAACTCTGGGAGACTTCCTGAGAAGGACAGCAGAATAAATTTGGATTACAGATTTTTTTCCTCTCCTAATTCCCAACAAAATAAACAAGTGAATAGGAAAAAAAAAATCACAAAAAGTCACCAATCGAACAAGAAAAAGGGTGCAATTTGATGCTCTAACCAAGATATAGGTAAGGAAAGAAAAGAAGATTCAGCAAGTCAGCCACTGTCTTTGCAGCTCCTTTTCCTGCCCACTCCCACTAAAAAGAAAACAGAGAACTGGGTTGAAAAAAATCAAGATGATAAAATTCTACAAATTCCTTCTAATTTCCATACTCCTCGCACTTGGAAAAAAATAAACCAAAAGGGTTAATAAGTTTAAAAAAGGTTAGTAAGGGCTACCTTGGTGGCTCAGATGGTAAAGAATCTCCCTGCAATGTAGGAGACCCAAGTTCAATCCCTGGGTCAGGAAAACCCCCTGGAAAAGGGAACGACAACCCACTCCAAGTATTCTTGCCTGGAGAATTCCATAGATAGAGGAGTCTGCAGGCTACAGTCCATGGGGTCACAAAGAATAGGACATGACTGAGCAACTAAGACTTTCACTTTTCATTCTTCACATTTGGAGAAAAGTAAACTAACAGAGTTAATAAACAGCATGAAAAAAAAATCAGGAAAAAACTCGGTAGTAGAAGCTCCTGTCTAGTAATAGTCTCTGCGAGGCAGTAACTGCCAAGACCATCCACTTTCTTGGGCCTCCCACCGCATATGGTCTGAAGACCAAGGTTTATTCCTCTAGGAATGGGTTATGCCCCACCCCCAACAACTTGGTAGAGTGAACACGCACAGGACATTAACAGAATGCAAGAGAAGAAAAGCCATCCCTCAATGGGGCTGCAAAGGCCAGTCCTCCAACAAGGCTGCCAGTGGACCCTGTGAGCATGCCCCCTCTCCAGGCCTTCAGGTGACACCAACAAGGAAGAATGGCCATACTCAGCCCACAAGGCTTAGGTGATGTAGAAGCAGCGGCATGGGTTCCCCAACAATACACAACCCATCTCCTAAACTTGTGCACACCTAGCTGTGCAACCTAGCTTTTTCTTGATGACTTGAATCATAGAATCAAAGAATTTCAGAGCTAACAAGAACCTCAGAAATTAGGAAGCACAGTTCCTAAACTACTAAGTCGATCATCTGTAGTTCCCCGTGTGCCCATCTCAGGTAATGCGCTGCTCTGGGGCTGTGTTCTTCAACTATAAATCAGGAAAAGAGACAACCACGCTTGGTGAATTACCTTTAAAAAGAAGGATAGATCAAAACTGAATCAGCCGTGCCTGAGAACAAGAGGATTTCTTTCTCTTCGGAAGTAAAAACTTATACTTTATTACCATTTCACTTAGCCAGTTGCTCAAAGGCCTTTTTAGCTTCCTCCCACTTTCCCTTTCTGAATGGATTTGCTAGATAAGTGACCTCCATTTAAGTGATGTGATGGTATACAGGCTGGCAATTTCCTTCACAAGGTAAAATCAACCCCGGCTAAATGGAGTCTTCAGACAAATGAAGTGCCATCATTACATCCAGCTTTTCCTATTCTGTGCGCTTTTTCAAGCTGAAGTTCAGTGCTAGGTACAAGTTTCCTTTCTCTGGACATTAGATTTCAGATGCCTGCGATGCAGGAAATAAGCCAAAGGCCCCTGAGCTATTAGGGATGTAGCTAACACAGGGCATGCTACCTTTCCTGCTAGAAAAGGAACACCTTCAGAGAAACAAGTTTCTTAGTTAGAAACTTACTAAGTTCTCTTATCTGCATAAAAATTATCCAGTACTCTTATCTGATTTTCTTAAAGTGTTTGATGATAGTCAGTAAGAAGCAAGACAGGTTAAGGAGACTGCTCAAGCCACACTAGAAAGCAAAGCTCACTCTCCCAAAGCGTTCAGATTATGTTTGTACACATACAGATGAACACGTAGATGCAGACACACAGATTCCTCAGAGGATAAGAGCACACCAAGAACATAAGAGAATTCTACTGTAATACTTGAGCCAGAATTTCTACAACTTTGAGGGAAGCTTAAACTTGCCATTTCCCAGTCCCCAAAACCTAAGATTTAAGAAAATGATAATATTTTCCAAACACTGAATACTTTTCAACAAATGAGTTACTTGGCTGATTTAATACAAAGAATAAGCAACTTCTGAGAATCAAAGACTATGCCTGGGTTGAACGGGTTTTTCCACCCTTCGGAGATGAGTTCATTTTGGGATCTAGCAGGTTTAGGAAGAGCTTCCTGGGTGGCTCAGCAGTAAAGAATCCACCTGCCAATGCAGGAGATGTGGGTTCGATCCCTGTGTCGGGAAGATCCCCTGAAGGAGGGCATGGCAACCCGCTCTAGTATTCTTGTCTGGAGAATCCCATGGACAGAGGAGCCTAGTGGGCTATGGTCCATGGGGTGGCAATGAGTCAGAGATGACCGAAGCAACTAAGCACAGCACACAGGTTTAGGAAAATGACTCCACTGCGTGCAAACACCACTGAAGACAGACGACTTGAGGAAGGCACAGTGAGAAGAGCAAGACCTTGCTGAGACAGCACAGGGCCTGGGCCACAGGCTCCACTCAGCACCTAGAAGATGCCCTAAAAGAGCTTTTTTAGTGACACAGCCCAAGGGCACTACTTGGCTAGTAACCCTGTCAGATACCCAAGCTGCATAGCACCCTTCATTTGTGTCTTTGAATCAGTGAGCAAAGACAGATGTGACAACGGCAAGGCAGCAAAACATGGTCTCTTCACTTTTTCTGATGAAAAGCCCTGTGAGCATGGCCCGTGTCTCCAAAAGGGTATTTACCCTTCAAAAATGGCTAGACAGGGACTTCTCTGGTGGTCCAGTGGTTAAAGCTCCACACTTAAAATGCAGGGGGTACAGGGTCAATCCCTGATCAGGGAACTAGGATCCCATATGCCACTCGATGTGGCCAAAGAATAAAAAATTTTTTTTAAATCACCATATATTTTTAAAATTAATTTAATGACCTAAATTTTTATTTCATTTTCATTTAACTTTGTTTAATCTTCTAATTTTCACATAATTTCCATCTAAAACCTCAAACTTTTGAGTTTACATTTTACTGATAAAATGATTTTCCTGAGTTTTTCTAGGTTTTCCCTCATCTCACTGACTGTAAATTCATTAGTTGTAGAGACCACGTTATAGGTCTTCTTTCATTTTGCCAGTACAGGGTGTGAACTAGAGATGACAGTGTGATAAGCATTCCTGAATGCACTTAGTCGCTCAGTTGTGTTTGACTCTTTGCAACCCTTTCGATTGTAGCCCTCCAGGTTCCTCTGTCCATTGGATTTTTTAGCGAAGAATACTGGAGTGGGTTGCCATTTCCTCCTCCAGAGGATCTTCCTGACCCAGGGATCAAACCTGCATCTCCTATGTCTCCTGCATTGTCAGGCAGATTCTTTACCACTTGTGCCACCTGGGAAGTCCATTCCTGAATGAAACTGCTTGAAAGGAAATTCCCAAGTTGAGTACGCCATTTTCTTTTTCCAAAAAGATACCACGAAAGAGTGTTTAACAGAACAAGCCCAAACATAAATACCTGCATGTACTGCTTTTTTGCATCACTTCCGCCCTGTGATAGCCAGACAGCTTGCAAAATCCATCATTGCTGTACACGATAGGCCAGTCCACTATCTGGGCATTCCCCAACACAAAGTTAGTATCTGTTGAAAAGAAAAAAAGAAGAAGAAGAGGGCACATGAGGCAAGACATTATTGAGATTCAATGAGGACATAAATAATAACCAATCCAGGTGTTTTTTGTTTCCCCCCAAAATAGTCTCTTGAATAGGAACTGACCCTCTGAGGAACACAGAAGAACAGAGCTCTAAGACTGAACATTTGGAAAGCAAATGCTGAACTGGAAAGCAAATGCTGAGGTTCAGTTTAGTTCAGTTCAGTTGCTCAGTCATGTCTGACTCTTTATGACCCCATGAACTGCAGCATGCCAGGCCTCTCTGTCCATCACCAACTCCCAGAGCTTGCTCAAACTCATGTCCATTGAGTCGGTGATGCCATCCAACCATCTCATCCTCTGCCATCCCCTTCTCCTCCTGCCTTCAATCTTTCCCAGCATCACGGTCTTTTCCATTGAGTCACTTCTTTGCATCAGGTGGCCAAAGTATTGGAGTTTCAGCATCAGCCCTTCCAATGACTATTCAGGACTGATTTCCTTTAGGATGGACTGGTTGGATCTCTTGCAGTCCAAGGGACTCTCAGGAGTCTTCTCCAACACCCCAGTTCAAAAGCATCAATTCTTCGGTGCTCAGCTTTCTTTCCAGTCCAACACTCACATCCATACATGACTACTGGAAAAACCATAGCTTTGACCAGACAGACCTTTGTCGGCAAAGTAATGTACTCCAAAGGAAGCATGCTTAACCAATCAACCAACGTTTCCTGCAGAAATCCACTGATTTCCATAAGACATATTCAAGTCCTAATTTTTCATCTCAGTGAGAGTATGCTAACGTGGAGCTAGCGAGAAACTGAAAGTAATTTCTTCTGAGTTCCATCCAGCATTTTAGCTTGTCAGTCTTTGGGGCAGAAGCAACAAATTGGCCTTACTCACCCTGATTAGCAATTGCCAGTCCATGGAGGAGAAGGCCTCCTTAGAGAGGCAAAGGGGACAGCAGCAGAATGCCTCCTGGAACACACAGAGCAGAGATCCTTCTTCTTGGTGAGGAAGTGACTAGATCCCTAATACTGGGGCTCTGTGCAGCCTGATCAAGATGCCAGACAATGACAAACCTTACTGATTTGAAATCCTGGAGCCACAGAAGGCACAGTTCAGACCTTTCATGGAGCACTAGACCACCATTCACTCAAGATGCAGGGATTAAGTAAGCCAGATATGTTTGGTTGTAGGGCATGTTCTCAACACTTTCTATATTTTTAAAGATCAAAAGTGTTCAATACCTTTTGTGCTCAGGAAATCAAGTATTCCTTTTCTCTTTTCAAGACCTTAAGCAAATAACATCCAGAACTTAAATATAATCATTATTTTGGCTTGACGCTTTCCTTTCCACAGAATAATCACCCCTTCCCCACCTCCCCCTACCCAAAAGGAAGCAAAGAACACCCATACAGACCCTTCCTTTGTTGGAAACCAGAGGGGGTTATTTATGCATGTACTCTATGTGGAGTGGAGTAGTGGTGACATGCAACATCTTCATTTAATTGGGAGGGTAATTTGGCTCTAGTATATCGCAGATTATTCACAGTATAGGTCATCATCCTTTCCTATCCATGTGAGAAGGAACAGAGGAAGGAGACACAGGAGGAATAGCTAAATATAGTAAGCTACTCTTTTTTGTGTGACATTTGGTTTGTTTATTAACACTTGCAAACATTTGAGCGCTTTCAGATTCAAGTGGACAGTTTAGCTGCCACCAGCTTTGAGAAGCCTCTCTGCAGTGCTCCAGCCACACAGACAGTGTACCTGGATACCTGTTCCTTTCTGGTGGTCCAAAAGGTGGTGTTGGTCCACTGTGCCCTCACTATCTGCTGCAGCCCCTCCTGGTGAAAGGTGATGTCTCTGCTGGGTGGTCTCCACCACCAGGAGAGCTGAAAGCTAAAGGGTCTGTAGCATGGCTTCCTTCCCCAAGAGAGACCTTACCTCAGCCAGATAGGCCCCACACACCTGAGCCTCTGCCAGTGGACACAAGCGGGAATGGTAGATGGTCATCTGGTGAATGCTCATCCACCCCTTCCCGCTGTGAGAGCAGGGCTGCGTCCCTTACCCTGCCTGCAGATGCTTTCAAGGGCCACCTGGGGCCCTAAGCCTGACTCCTCAGTCTAGGGCAGGTGCCATGGCTCCTTCATTCCTTACTTGAAATTCCCATTTGCTCCAAGTAATCAGAGATCACCTCTGTATTGGAAGTAAGACTTCTCACTGAGAACCCCTGGGTGTGGCGATGTGGGCACACTGCTAACCCCATGGGCTACAGCACTTGCAGCCAACCTCAGCCTCAGAGGGTCTGAGATTCAGCATCAGATAAAACAATATTGGTCCGATGGTCAGAAGCAGCAGAATTAAAATGAAAGAGCTTATTTACTTAGTTATTAGCAATGGAAGCGATGCTTACTGTCAGCCTGAGCAAGCATTACAACTCAGGGAGAGATTCATTTTATGAACATTCAAAGCTTCAAAGTTCTAACCCCTGACTGAATTTAGAGAGTGTCTATTACTTCTTATTTGTTCAGTTTCTTTCTCTTTGCTGAAGATACATGCCTATGTACATATCTGTTGTGATACACACATTCATATGAGGTACACAGTAATCTACTCTTAATCTACTCTTGAGAATGCTTTGATATATTGAAAATGAACAGAAAATAGCACCTTCATAAAGTGTATCTACAAACCCACTAGCCTTATAAATACACCTTTAATAAAAATCGATGGCTGGTCTTTTCTTCTATCCCTCCCAGACATACATAAGTACTTCAGATTCCCACTAGGTACAACACACAATGCAAAACCCTGGGATATCCAGCTTGACAAGACATGGTACACGTCCTCCAGGAACTCACCAGGATGAAGAGGCATGCATACAACTAACTAAAGAAACAGGGAATAAAATGATTAACCTGTTCAAGGGAGGTAAAGGATTATGTCTCAGAGTGGTCATGAATGAACTTGCTTTAGTCTGGAAGGATGAGTAAAATTTGGTTAAACATTTTCAATGCCTAAGATATAACTACGACAGATGATACAAAAAACAATAGATATAGAAATGAAAATATGATGCCTGCCTTCAGTGAACTCAAGAAGGTGTGGGAGGAAGGGAACATTCCAGGCAGAGGACCCAGCATGAGCAAAGGTCTGGAGGCATGGGACAAAAAGCAGACTAATGGAGACAGACAGGAGCCAGGAAGATGGACAGGAGAGGAGCCTGGAGACCAGATGGGACAGTCTTGAGTGTCAAGGGCTTCTGACTTTATTCTGGAGATGGGTCATCACTTTGTGTTGGTCTTCTCTCCCTGAAAAAAAAAACCCTCACATTTCTTGAACTGAGCCACTAAGCCTTAAAATAAGTACAAAATTCACCGAATTACCCGAGTGTTTGTGAAGTCTAGTGGGTTTAACTCTCTCTCTTGTTAATGCCTAAAACTGTAATAATCTCAGAAGACTTAGGTAGGAGGGTAAAACTGAGTGAACTTTTCATGGGTAAAGTCCCAGTAAGACTATGTGCTGAGAGGGAGGAATAAATAATAGTTTAACTACATATGCTTACATTTCTTTCCTATCTTAGGCCACCCTAAAAGCAAATTAATTAAAAGGTAAACACACATACCAAAAAAATAAAGTGAAAGGAGAAGGAAAATGACTAGGAAACAGAGAAGAATTAAAAAAAAAAACAACACATAATTAGTAGACTCAGAAAGACTCGAGATAATATATCCATAAAACAAAAATAAGATGTGGGGGGTGAGTGGGGAAGACTCATTAGAGAACAAATGAACAAGTAAATAAGAGCTCCTGTAAATTAGAACTGAGTAACAATTTAAAATTCAACAGAGAGAGACATAGGAAACATAAGAAAAAAAATAAGACAAACAGATCAATCAAGAAGAACAGCATGCATCCTAATAAGAACAGCAGAAAGAACAGCACAGAATAGGATAGAAGACATTTTTTAAAAATTAAACTACCAAATGTAGGATAGAATAACAATATTTCCAGATGCGATCTTCAGATAAGAGCTGGGAAATTTATGTCCCATATATCCTTTCTCTGGAAGTTAACTTGATGTGTATCAGCAAAAAGAGGGTGTAAAGCAAGAAAGAAGACAACATGGGAACTAGGGGAAGTGAAGTCGCTCAGTCATGTCCGACTCTTTGCGACCCCATGGACTGCAGCCCGCCAGGCTACACCATCCATGGGATTTCCAGGCAAGAATACTGGAGTGGAGTGCCATTTCCTTCTCCAGGGGATCTTCCTGAATCAGGGATCGAACCCTGGTCTCCTGCACTGCAGGCAGACTATTTACTATCTTAGCTACCAGGGAAGAATGAACTAGGGGGAAAGTGGCTCCAAATATAGAAAGCAGGGAAGGAAGCTGCTATGAAGTATTCAATACAGAATGGTTACGAGAAAAGAAGTTCCAAAATAGACTTATCTAGAGATAAAGGGAGTCAGGATCTAATGATATTCTTGATAATTTGGAATAACATAAAAATTTTAGTAAAGGTATACAATTTGAGGGGCAGGAAAGGAAATTAGAAACAAAGAAAACAAAAGCTGTGCAAGAAGGGAAGCCAAATCATACTATATCACATCATGGTCATCATGCAAACATCTTATTAAATTCCAATTTTTAAAACCAACATAGTCAAAGTATGCATGGAATATTTGACTGTAAGTATCTCAATAATCTCATCAATTCTAACCTCATCAGTTCTGTAAAAATACAAACGATAAGCTGAGAAAGAGGAGAACAATCATCAGATGGTGTCTAGAGCTGATTTAATTTTTTAAAAGGTATAAGTATTTCACTGAGAGCTGCAAAGATAACGAATAAGGGAGTAATATAATTATATTAGGAGGAGGGATAGGAAATAGATAACGTGAGCTAAAAGCTCAAATAAATTAACAGAACTCAACAGATAATATCTAAAATTGGTAAACCTGAAAATAGCTACAACGCGTGTTATTTTAGAGACACAGGAGAAACTATAAGAAGTAACAGCTGTAATTAGAAAACGTGGACTCCAGTGAGCAGGATGGGTGAAAAGACAGGCATAGGACAGCTGTTTTCTTCATAAGCTCTTCAGCTTGGTATTTTCACTCATGAACGTATACTACTTTGATAAACATAAGTATATTCTTAATTTTTAGTGAATTTAATCAGAAGAGGTTAACTTACTGATTAAAATTTTCAATTACTAAAAAAATGAGAATGGAATATAGTTAAAGCTCCAGATATTACTGTAATTTCTCATAAAAGTAGTCCGGTCATCTTTTAAAGGTATTCGTTATTCTCAAGCACTCCACGTGTTCCTGGGGTGCATATTACAGCCTTCTCCGGGAAAAATCATGTACACTAGCATCTTCTCTGACTTTAGAAAGGAAACATCTGTCCACTGACAGATGAATGGATAAAGAATATGCGGTATACACATACATACACGCATGCGCACAGTGGAATATTAGCCATAAAAAGGAAGGGAACAATGCCATTTGTGGCAACACGGATGAACCTAGAGATGATCACACTGAGCAAAGTAAGTCAGGGAAAGACAAGTATCAGATGGTGTTACTTATACGTAGAATCTCAAATATGATACAAATGAACTTATTTATAAAGCAGAAAAAGACTCATAGAAAACAAACTTACAGGAACCAAAGGGAAAACGTAGGAGGGAGGGATAAATTAGGAATTTGGCATTAGCACATATAAACTACTATGTACAAAACAGATAAATAACAAGGTCCGACTGTATAGCACAAGGAACTATATTCCATATCTTGCAATAAACTATAATGGAAAAGAACATGAAAAATTATAAATATATGTATAACTGAATATCTTTGAGTATACCAGACACTAACACACCATTGTAAATTAACTATTCAATTAAATAAACAAGCAAATAAATAAGTAAAACAATATGCCTTGGGAGAAAGAGAACTCCCTCTTATCCACAGACTTGGAATGAATGAAAGAATTTTAGTTCCAGTCACAAAGCCATTTGCTTCTAACACCAGAGAATCCAAGCATTTAGAAATTCTTTCCTCTTCCCCACTGCATCCATAGCACACATGTGTACCCTGCTATGGTTGGCTAAAAAAGAGCATATTCAATTTATAAGATACAAATGTGTACCTGCATGCTAAGTCACTTCAGTCGTGTCTGATTCTTTGTGACCCTACAGAATGTAGCCCACCAGGCTCCTCTGTCCATGGGATTCCTCAGGCAAGAATACTGGAGTGGGTTGGCATTTCCTCCTCCAGGGGATCTTCCCAACCCAGGGATCGAACCTGCCTCTCTTACATCTCCTGCACTGGCAGGCGGGTTCTTTACCACTAGTACCACCTGGGAAACCCATAAGATACAAATAAATAACCTATAAATTACCTTCCAGAGTACAATCTCTGAATTTGTAAATTGGGGGATTACCCACACAAATAACAGCTTCCTAGGTGGCGCCGATGGTAAAGAACCCACCTGCCAATGCAGGAGACATAAGAGACACGGGTTTTTTTTTGTTTTTTGTTTTTTTCAATTTAAAAAGAGATTTTTATTGAAGTGAATACATTACATAGGTATAAGGTTACTGATATTTAAAATTAAAATTAATAACATGTTAGTTCTCTTATTTTTTTTTTTCCATACAAGTCTTTTTTTTTATTTTATTTAACTTTACAATATTGTATTGGTTTTGCCATATATCAAAATGAATCTGCCACACAGGTATACCTGTGTTCCCCATCCTGAACCCTCCTCCTTCCTCCCTCCCCCCTCCCCATACCATCCCTCTGGGTCATCCCAGTGCACCAGCCCCAAGCATCCAGTATCATGCATCAAACCTGGACTGGTGACTCGTTTCATATATGATATTATACATATTTCAATGCCATTCTCCTAAATCATCCCACCCTCTCTCTCTCCCACAGAGTCCAAAAGACTGTTCTATACATCAGTGTCTCTTTTGCTGTCTCGTAT
Organism: Bubalus kerabau; assembly: GCF_029407905.1. NCBI lineage: Eukaryota > Metazoa > Chordata > Mammalia > Artiodactyla > Bovidae > Bubalus > Bubalus kerabau. The sequence goes on along the minus strand of NC_073628.1, from coordinate 127,258,587 downwards.
ACCTGGGTTGGGAAGATTCCCTGGAGGAGGAAATGGCAACCCACTCCAGTACTCTTGCCTGGGAAATCCCATGGACAGAGGAGTCTGGCGGGCTACAGTTCATGGGGTCGCAAAGTGTCAGACATGACTTAGTATCTAACAACAACAACAACATTACTTTATTGAATGAAATGTCATGGACTTTATCATTTTACTCAAGAAAAACTAAGCCTCTAAGTACCCACTCAGTTATAGCAGGGTAGAGTTGGGGTTTGAACCTGCTCTGCTGCTGCTGCTGCTAAGTCGCCTCAGTCATGTCCAACTCTGTGCGACCCCATAGACGGCAGCCCACCAGGCTCCCGGATCCCTGGGATTCTCCAGGCAAGAACACTGGAGTGAGTTGCCATTTCCTTCTCCAATGCATGAAAGTGAAAAGTGAAAGTGAAGTCGCTCAGTCGTGTCCAACTCTTAGTGACCCCATGGACTGGCAGCCCACCGGGCTCCTCTGTCCATGGGATTTTCCAGGCAAGAGTACTGGAGTGGGGTGCCATTGCCTTCTCCGTGAACCTGCTCTATCTGACTTCAAGATCCATGTTTTTAATCATTATATTACATAGTCTCCTCCTTATTCCACTAAGTACTAAGATCAGACAATTTCTATGAAAAATCTTTGTAACACATTAGATTTATGTACCTTTCTGCTAAAATACTAAGTATAATGAGACATTTAATTGATGAGTTAACTATCATTACTGCTATCATATATTATGATTCTTCCTTGTGATACACAATGATGCCCACAGGAAATATTGACGTGGGTAGAACAAATTGCTCTTCTACTAAATGCTTCAGTTCTCCTGTCTATTCAATGTTTTTCTCTTCCCTCACTTGCAAACTATCACTTCTTACTTTTTAATACTTAGTGTGCCATCCTATTTCTAGAACAGTCTTCTTTCCACACAAATGATAGAAGAGGGGAGACGTTGTGCCCGGCTCCCTTTTGAGACTCAGCGATGGCAGAGAACTCTACACTGGTGACTCAAAGGTGCTGATCCTGCCAGCACCTAGAAGGTTCCAACTGCTCCACCTCTGCTGTGGCTGCCTAAGCAGATGGTTGTCACCTTCATGTCAGTGATGACCATGGAGATAAAGACCACACCTCATACTGTCCAAGCCTAAGATCAACCTGAGGGCTTAGCAAACTATCAGGGGTGAGCTACAGAGCCAGTGAGAGCCTCGATTAGACCAAGTTTTATACACACACACACACACACACACACAGAGCATGTGGGGTTGGGGCAGAGCACCAAGTTCTATTCCATCAAAGACAGAACATAAGTCCTATGGGTAGAATGAGCGTCTAAACACTCATCAACTGAGTTACCTCCAAAAATGAAGTTGCTCGGTCGTGTCTAATTCTTTGCGACCCCATGGACTGTAGTCTGCCAGGCTTCTCTGTCCTTGGGATTTCCCAGGCAAGAAAACTGGAGTGGGTTGCTATTTCCTTCTCCAGGGGATCTTCCTGACCCAGGGATAGAACACGGGTCTCCTGCATTGCAGGCAGACTCTTTACCATCTGAGGCACCAGGGAAGCTCAAGTTACCCCAAAAGACCACCTAAACTGGAAGAGTTTGAGATGCTAACTGGAAACTTCAGAGTCCTCCCAGAACTGATTTCCCCTTGCCAGTCAGTGTGGTGGGAGCCTGTGAGGGAACTAGAATCTGTTAAAATACAGAAGTGAACCTAGGTATGTCTGAGTAAATTTGCCATTGTGCCTCTAAAAGTATATCTGTCATAAGAATAGACAGGCTCAGAAACTTAGAATCTCCTGAAAAAACAAACATGCATAAATTCTGGTGCAAGGACTCCATGACAGCACTTTGCTAAGCCAAGGCTCCTTAATCCCTCTAGGAGGCTGGCTGTATTCCCACTGGTTAAGATGCCAAATAAGTGGGCTCTAAGGAAGTGACACAGGTCTTCTAGCCAAATGCAGAGATATGCATTCCACATCCAACCATAAACGACTCTGGGATTACTTACCATTTTCCAAACTCAATAAATGAAAATTTATTTTGAAGCCAAGCAAAACTTAATTGGGAAAGTAAGCCACTGCATGGAGAAAATATTAAAATATATATAATCTCCTGAGACTGCATCAGAATTGACCAGACCTGAGAAATTCCCTTGGCGGTCCACCAGTTAGGATGCTAGGCTCTCACTGTCGAGGGTCCAGGTTCACTCCCTGGTGGGGGAACTAAGATCCCACAAGCCACATGACATGGACAAACACTCTCTCTCTCACACACACACACACACACACACACATTCTCTCTCTCTCTATCTCTCTCTCACACACACACACACACACACACACACCTGACCAGATCTGGATCTAAGAGATTTGGAGATTTTAAACTGAGAAATGTTAGGATATCTGACATTCTATATCTATGAAGACAGCATCATCACCATCAAGACCACATGTATTAATACTCACCCATGAGGTGCGCAGGGCACAAGTATTAACTGATTTTTATAGATCTTATGAAAGAACTTAGGGGCTTCCCTGGTGGCTCAGCAGAAAAAAATTTGCCTGCCAATGCAGGATATGCAGGTTTGATCCCTGGGTCAGGAAGATCCCCTGGAGAAGGAAATGACAATCCACTCCAGTATTTGTGCCTGGGAAATCCCATGGACAGAGGAGCCTGGCAGGCTACAGCCCTTGGGGTTGCAAAAGAGTCAGACACAACTTAGAGACTAAACAATAACATCAACAAAGAGAACTTAGCAAATCAAAGGAACTCTTTCTGTGTCACACGTCTAATAGAGTAGGTGCTGTCTCATATCTAATACTCTAGTAGTCAAGGCTACCCAGAGAAACAGGAGCAATAGGAGATAGCAATAAGAGAGAGAGAGAGACAGAAAGACAGAGATTTATTATAAGGAACTGGCCCATGTGATTATGGATGCTGACAAGTTCCAAGGTCTATAGTTGGCAAGCTAGAGACCCATGAGAGCCAATGGTATAGTTCCATTTCAAGTCTAAAGGCCTGAGAAATAAGAGAATTGATGGTGTAAGTTGCAATCTGAAGGCTGCCAGGAGCAAGACCACAGAAGAGCCAATGTTTCTATTCAAACCCAAAGGCAAGGGAAAAAAAAAAAATCTCCCAGCTCAAAATCAGTAAGGCATTCCCTCTTATTCAGGGGTGGGTCAGTCTTTTGCTCTATTCAAACCTTTAACTGATTGGATAAGGCCCACCCACATTAGGGAGAACAACCTGCTTTACTTGGTCTACTGACTTAAATGCTAAACTCACCTAAAAACACCTTCAAAGAAACATCCACAATAATATTTAACCATATATTTGGGCATCCCATCACCCAGTTGACACATAAAATTTACAATCACAAGCACCAAAGCCAATGTTCTTCACTGTATACCATTCTGCAACAATCTTTAACAGAATCAGCAGAACCAGAGCTTACAAATTCTGAGACTCCCTCAGAGTCCTTGGAGATACTCTGGGACTCTAGGTCTGGCAGAACACAGTGACTCTATAAAGCTCTATTTTAATAAAAGGCTTTTATAAAGGCAACACTTCTCCTTTTACACCTAGGCTTTCACTGAGGTGTCCACTCACCCCCAGAAAGAAATGTTGTAATGAATACTTTTGCCTCCTTTCTCCATCTCCCTCATTTATATCTCCCTAAGTAGATTCATCAAGCTATCAGTAGGCATCTCAAGAGCAAGAGGCATCCACTGTGTGTCGTGGCCCCTCAAACTAGTCTGAGCCCAGTATGTAGGGAGAAGACAGAGCTTGAGTTAGAGCTACTTGTCTCCTCATAAGACACACATCCCACCTGTGATGGGTCCTGCCAGCCCCCTGCTCTATCAGCTCCAGATTTGTGACCTAGGAGAAGGTCAGTAACTCACAGCCTAGAAGCCAAAGCCTAGGCTTGAGGAGGGAGACAGATGGCACAGCCATGTTCTCCAATCTAGTTTAACAATAAAAAAGCTGATATTGTATTTTGACCTTCATCTGGCTCCTTCAGCCAGTCTCAAATGAGGATAAAATGGTCTCTGGTGGCTCACACAGTAAAGAATCTGCCTGCAATGCGGAAGACCTGGGTTCAATCCCTGGGTAAGGAAGATCCCCTGGAGGAGGCATGGCAACCCACTCCAGTATTCTTGCCTGGAGAATCCCATGGGCAGAGGAGCTGCCGGGCTACAGTCCATGGGGTCGCAAAGAGTCAGATACAACTGAGCAACTAAGCCACATATACAACATATGAAAGGGATCAAACCCCTAATATCCCAAAGGGCACTGAGAGGTCATTTGCTTTCCTGCCTCCTGGCACTACTGAATCACACTGCTAAGAGTCTTTACAAACTCCCTACAAAGCAAGAGACAACACAATCCCTTCCAGAACACCAACAGTGCCTTGCAAGACCTTTTCACTTTCTCTCTTCTTAAAAAAAATGATTTTTAGAAAGACCAGTCCTTTACCTGTGTCAGACTGTCAATTCTATGGTAGCTGGTACAGTCAAAGCATCACTATAAACAGCTGAGATTCTACTGGTGGCCCCTGATAAACCATGGCTCCTTGCACTCATGCTTTTCGTGTATGTGGAGGTATGTTTGTGTGTGTGTGTGTGTTGTCATCGAATGCAACAACATGAATGAATCTCAAAAGCATGCTAAGAGAAAGAATCCAGCCTTTAAGGGTACATTCTGTATGATTCACTTATATGACATGAGGGGTGAGGGCAAGGGAGAGTTGCAAGAGTACAGGGACCAAAATCAGATTCAGAGTTATCAGGGCCCTTGAGTTCATGCTTTTGTTTTGTCCCCTTGAATCTAGATGAGTCTGTGACATGCTCTAACCAACACATTGCAATAGAATGGATGTCACTCCACTTTCATAAGCATTAAGGTCCAGCAGTTTCTGCTTCCATGCTCTTGGGAGCCCTGAGCTGCTATGGGAGAAGTCCAGCTACACTAGTGGAGAGGTCATATGGAGACCCTACAAGCAGAGGTCCCCTAGTGAGAACGAAGCCCTGAAATGACATGTAGAAGCACCAAGGAGCCCAATCAACCCAATCAACAAACCCAGTCAACAAAGAAAGCCAGTGGGAAGATGAGGGGTAAGTGCCACCTTATTAATTCACCCTCCCCAGCAATCCCTAGGTGCCCAGAGCACCATTTGCAAGACGAACACTGGAGACAACAACAAGATGGGCTCAAATGGAAGTGCTGTCCCTGATGAGGGTGTGGGTCAGTCACTTCAGCTCTTTGAGTCTCTGTGCGGGCAAGCTACAAGACTGCCATGCTTCTGGCAGCAATCAAATCTGATGCTCTAAGTCAGGGGTCCCCAGCCTCTGGGATCTACTAGCTGATGATCTGTGGTAGAGCTGATATAATAACAGAAATAAAGTGCACAATAAATGTGATGCACTTGAATCATTCCGAAACCATGCCCCCCTCCCTGGTCCATGAAAGACTGTCTTCTGTAAAACCAGCCCCTGGTGCCTAAAAGGTTGGGGACGGCTGCTCTACGTAACTGGATTCATAACAAAGAATGAGTCAGGTGACACCTCGGCCACCTGCAGGTCTCACACCCACGTGGAGTAATCAACCAGCCATCACCTTGAAATATCACTTCTCCAAATGATGGACTCTGTAGAGCCTGGGTCATTTTAAAAATAGTAGCAACCCCTCCCAAACTTGACTCAGTGGGAAGTGACACTCACATTTTAGGTGAACTGTGTTAACCGGCTTTTGTCAGTGGAATTGTTTGGATGTGAAGATAGGATATGATGTGCAGTGGGCTTCCCAGGTGACGCTAGTGGTAAAGAACCTGTGTGTCAGTGCAGGAGATGTAAAAGACACGGGCTTGATCTCTAGGTCAGGAAGATCCCCTGGAGGAGGGCATGGCAACCCACTCCAGTATTCTTGCCTGAGGAATCCCATGGACAGAGGAACCTAGTGGGCTATAGTCCACGGGGTCACAAAGAGTCGGACATGACTGAGCGATTTAGCATACATGCATGATGTGCAGTATTAATGTAAAAACATCCTGTCAGGGGATTTTACAGTAGCAATAAATCACATATCGGTGTTTCCATTTATATATACAGAAAATGCCTAAATGTGCCTTTGGAGTCAATAAAATCCAGATAAGACATATGCTTTTGACATATACATATGTATCTTGTGTGTGTATCTGTGTGTGTACACACACACACATATAGGTTTTTCAGGTAGAATGTGTAACTCCCCATCAGCCAGTGGCCCAGCTGAAGCCCTAAGCCTGCCTCCAAATTCCTATTTTCTGAACTGAGTCCCTCCCACATTGTTCAGTAAAACGTGGAGGTTCAGCCTGGCTGCCCTTGCCATGATTTATTCATTGCCTCTCATCTGAAATTTCCCAGTGTCTCCAGGTCTTTGATGCAAATCAACCCGGTTCTACAGCCTCCCTCAGATGCCTTTTTACTCCCTGAGGGTCTTTAGCTGGAAGACTGCATGCAATTAAATGTAAGGCTTCCTAAATTCAACCTTTCTCAGCCCACACACAGGTTTCCTCCAGTTGGTGGAATAAAACATCCTCTCAACATTGGAAAGCTCTCCTCCCCCAAGCATTAAGGCTTCTTCAGGGGACGGGTGATGAGCCAAGCCACGCTGCAGTCGTCACGTGTGTCAAAATCATTCCCAACCTACCATTTGCCCATAAAGCATAACACAGAGACACTCGAAAAGGAAATTATTAGAAAATTGCTTTTCATCATAATTACCACAAATAACAAAGGAGAAACCAACTAAAGCAATGACTTAGAAAAGTGACTCAGTTTGGGCAATTACACAGATAAAAGCTGCATTCAGCGAGCCGCTCACACAAATTTATTGTTCCCTGCCAACACTGATTATTTAGAGAGCTACAGTAAATATTTCACCATATGCTTCTAATAACTCAGAATATTTTTCTTAGAAGAGAACACATCTTCAGGACACTCTTAACATTGTAGATTACTAAGGGTATCAGCACTCTTAGAGAAAGCAGGTTTGAGTAAAAATATTAATACATTTTTCTTCCTTTTAGAACAATAGAAGACTGAGATACATGATGAGGACAAGAGGCATGAAGCACTAGACAAAGACTGGGAAACAATGATTTTATTTGCCTGAACCTAAATAAAATCTATACCAAAAATTAATTTTTATAAAAACAAAAAACACCTAATCAAATGTAGGACTCAGTCTATCTGGGAGCTTCCCAAGTGGCTCAGTGATAAAGAATCTGCTTGCCAATGCACAGGACATGTGGGTTGGATCCCTGGGTCAGGAAGATCTCCTAGGGTAGGAAATGGTAACCCACTTACAGTATTCTTGCCTGGAGAATCCCATGGACAGCGGAGCCTGGCGGGCTACAGTCCATGGGGCTGCAAAGAGTTGGACACCACTGAGCATGCATGCAGGATATTTGCCGATCGTAGTTCCTTTCCTACAGATATCCAATCAATCGATTAATTTAAAAGAAAACCAACTTCACCTGACAATACCCATTTCCTTTTCTCTTACTTTCTCCAAGCACTTGACATCATTGACATGTTAGGTGCCTAGATGTTTGCTCATTATCTGCCTCCCCAGTAGAATGCAAGCTTCATGAGAGCAAGAGCCTATTTTTCCTTTCCCACTGAATCTCCAACATCTAGAACATCACCTTAACACATAGGAGATAGTACAGAATGAGTGTTTGATGAATGAATGAATGAATGAATGCATTTAGACCAGTACCAGACATAGCCTGATGTTACCCATTTCATTGTTTTCACCTTATTAACTCACATGAATTGCAATTTTCCCTAGATTGTGAAATATCAGTAGCCCAAAAAAGTTCTCGACTCAATTAGAAATGACAACTGATCTTTATACTCTCTTTGGGCACTAGTCATCTTTTACCTACAGCTAGTAGATGATTTTGCTGCTTGTATATTATGATATGTCAACAACAATGTTCATAATATAGTTAAGGCCTGGCTTAAGCAACATTGTGAAGCAGATTAAGTTCGGGATACTTCATCCCCTCTTTCTGTACTTTTCTTTCTTTTCTGAGCTTTCTGTTACTTAAATCAATTTATTTCTCCTATTGTGGAAAAAGAGTTGTCTTATAAACAAATTCAGAGTTCCCTGTTAGTTATTTAAAGTACTGTCTCTCTCAGTATGTTTGAATTTAAGACAGGACAATAGAGATAGAATAATTCTTAACCTGATGCTCAGAATCTGTAACTTTTGGAAACTGTTACCCTGTGGTGGGTAGGGGAGGCAGACAGGGATGGGTCTTTCCATCGCACCTGAAGTGACATTACTGGGGGGACTTTGGCCCACGATAGTTAGTTACAAAGAGCTGGACACGATTTAGCAGCTGAACAACAACAGCAAGTTAGTGGCTTAGATCGCCTCATCTTCACTCACAGGCTCACTCCTTCTAAACAAAGTATGAGAGGGCAGAGGACGCTGATAGACCCCAATAACTCCAAAAGGCTTTCCAATGAATGCTTTCACTCTTTCATATAAAACTCATGCAGTGAAAACAGCATGGGATTGTGAGTTAGAAAGGTCCTGCCTCCCATTAAGAAACACTAATATTTCAGTGCACAGGGCCTCAGTCACACACGCATGGGATATGATTGCTAAATAAATAAATTTTTAAAATTTTAAAATAAAACAGACAGATCAAAAGATTTGGTAATATTTAGGAGAAAGGAGTACTCTTGCCTGGCAAATCCCATGGACGGAGGAGCCTGGTGGGCTGCAGTCCATGGGGTCGCTAAGAGTCGGACACGACTGAGCGACTTCACTTTCACTTTCATGCATTGGAGAAGGAAATGGCAACCCACTCCAGTGTTCTTGCCTGGAGAATCCTAGGGACGGGGGAGCCTGGTATGCTGCCGTCTACGGGGTCGCACAGAGTCAGACACGACTGAAGCGACTTAGCAGCAGCAGCAGGAGAAAGGAGAGGAAGGGATGCAAAGAAGCAAAGTCAGTATGTACAGCTAAAGCCTTAATATCAGCAAAAGTCATTTTGTGGCTGTACTGCAGTTTCTCAGCAATAAAATTCCATGAAAATGACTCTTCTAAATTGTCAAGGGCCCAATCTTTGCACTATACAAACCAAAGTCCTAAGAGATTCAATAGTTGTTTGTTTTGTCTCTGGTTTTAATATCCTACAGTAATACATTTTGATTAAGTCAGTAAATTACAATGGGGAAAGAGATATCAATTTCAAAAGCAAACTCAGACACTTCATACTAGATGGTTACGCCTAAGCACATGGTTTCCAAAGTCTGACTTCCATCTTCACTCAGCATCAAATTAAAGGGTTTTAAAACAATAAAAAATACATGAATCCCTTTCACAAGCAGGATGGAAGTGAATGAGGATATACATGAAATAGTTTCAGAAACACAGACTTTTTCATTACTCAATGATATTTTTTACTTAATAAATAAGAGGTCAATGATATGTTGAATAACTGCTAAGAAATATTTATCTGTGTGATCAATTGCTTAAAAAATGGTGCAATAAATTAATCAGTCAGGTGCTTTATTCTCATTTTTATAGTCATAATAATTTCTTAATGCACATCTGAACATAATATATGCACTTTAAACAAAACAACTAGACCATCACTGAGTAACACAAAAATTTGATTTCCAGAACTAAAAAAAAAAAGCTGGCTCAAAGTAAGCAATATAAAAATATTGAATGGCACAGAAAAAGATTTTTTTTTTAATTTTAGAAAAAGATTTTTTGAGTTAGTTTTACATTTGCCTCCTGTGTTATTTTACTACTTTCATGGCAAATGGCTCAGTGTGGACAGAGTATAGCATTAGGGTGAATGGAAGAAATCTCAGAGCAGCTAACTTTAATACAACAAATATCTGAGTATCCACTTTGTCCCAGGCATGATGGGAGTACAGGGGACACTTCTGTACACTGGAAAGCTCTGCTCAACTTCCCTGCTTAATCTGTATCTGTAATATCACATAACTCTACATTCTGCTGCTCTATCCAAGACCCAGACACAGCAGACTAGGCTAGCAGAGAACAACTGGCTGAACAACCCACAGGCAGGGCTGGACCAACAGATTCTCCCTCCAGAACAAAAACCAAGACACTGAAGCTGAGAGGTCGGCAGAGCTGACCACATGTATGCTGGTGAGTGGGCGGAGAAAGGCCGTCCTGGGAGAGAAATGGGAACCTCAGACAGGTACATGGAAGGCAGTCACTGAGGCAACATGAGGGGAGAACTCCACGCACAGACAGACCGGGTAGAGATGGATAAATTGAGGCAGAGACTACAGACAAAGACGGACAGCAACAGGGAGAGATGGAGAGAGATGACAGAGACTGATCAAGACAGGTGGCAGCAATAGAGTCGGACAACAGAGATGATCAGTGGCAGGCAGCAACTCACAGAGATGATCAGGGAGAGAGATGGGGAAAGGAGAGAAGACAGGGTGGGCACAGAGGGGCATGGAGCAGGGGTGAGGGGCAAGGGGAGCCAACACAGAATGAGCTGGAACTGAAGAGCAAGCAGCCCCAAGCTAGAGACCCACAGACACATCTAGAGAGACAGTGAGGAGAGAGCTCAAGGCCCTCAGAGTTGGTACAGAAAAGATAGACCAAGGGCCAGAGGGAGATACAGAGAAGAAAATCAGAACATTCCAAGAGAAGGCACTGCTGGAGACAAGTGAGAGGCAGGCATTGAGAAGCTAGGAGAGAGAATGACAAAGTTAATTCCTGTATCAGGACCCAGGGAACAGGGGCCACCCCAGCAGCCCATGTCACAGATCTCAACCCAAGTCAGCCTCCAGTGATGGAAACAGCTCACTGTGACGCCAGCCACAGTTCTCCAACTTGGCCAGAGCTGGCTCACCTGACCCTAGAAAATAGGACCAGCCAGCCTTAAAAGGAAATCTCCAACCCGCCAGCCAAACATGCTCTGGGTCTGAGACGCCTCTCCTAATGCTCTATAAAATTCACTCCTGGGCTTCTCTGGTGGCTCAGTGGTAAAGAATCCACCTGCCGGTGCAGGGGACATGGGTTCCATCCCTGGTCTGGGAAGATCCCACACGCAAAGCAGCTAAACCCATTCACCACAACTATTGAGCCTGTGCTCTAGAGCATGAGAATTTCAACTGCTGAAGCCCATGTGTGCCCTGGAGGGCTCAGCAACAAGAGAAGCCACCACAATGAGAAGCCTGCACACCACAAGTAGAGAGTAGCCCCTGCTCCCCACAACTAGAGAAAAGCCTGCACATCAATGAAGACCCAGTGTGTCAGTCGCTCAGTCATGTCCGACTCTTTGATCATCCATGGACTGTAGCCCACCAGGCTCCTCTATCCATGGGATTTTTCAGGCAAGAAGACCAGAGTGGGTTGCCATTCCCTTCTCCAGGTGAGGACCCAGTACAGCCAATAAATAAAATCATTAAAAAAAGAAAAACCTCGCTCCTGCCCCAAATCCCTTGGAAAGCATATTCTTCCACCACAGGTGAGCCCTGCACTCCCACAGTCCATGGATTGTTTCCCCTTAGATAAAGGACATCAACGTCATTACTAACTTGCTTTAGCTTCATCATTTGACAAGAGTAACAGAGAAAAGCAGCACAGTGAATGAAGTCAGGCAAGAGCACTACCCCTGAATGACCTAGCCAGGTGGGAAAAGTATCAAAGGGGATTTTAGCTGACAGAAGAATGACTAGAATTTAGAACCTCCTCCATCTTTAAAAACTATCAGCTATCATTTCAAAGTGGCAGATCAAGAACATGTATTTACTTCCTCATCCTTGAATGATGGCTGGAAAATTCAAAGGGATATTCCCACAACATCAAAGGGAAGGGTCACCAGTAGGCAAGAGCTAAGTTTTTGGAAGATGAAGGATAAGTGGAGGATGAAATGCAGCAGAGGAAGCCATGATTTTAAAATTCCAAAGGGATTTGGACAAGGAAGGGGCTAATGAGACACAGGACACTGAACTGTTAGCTACTAAGGCAGGAATGGGATTTGAGCAAAAACTGGGAAACCAATAGAAAGTCAATAGAGAAAAAGTCCACTCACCCTCCGACACATACCCTCCATCCAAACACCCTGGCAGCCATACCTCTACCTCTCAAGTAAAGAAACATGGGGCTGGCTCAGAAGCAGTAGTCTGCCAACTGCAACATCCATCAGAAGTGCCTGGAGAACTCAGTAAAACACAGATAACGAGGCCCAATCCCCTGAGTTTTTGATTCACTACATATAAGGCTGTTGTTATAATTGCTAAGTCATGTCCAACTCCTTTGTGACTGCATGAAGCGCAGCCCACTAGGCTCCCCTGTCCATGGGATTCTCCCGACAAGAACACTGGAGTGGGTTGCCATTTCCTTCTCCAGGGGATCTTCCCAACCCAGGAATCAAACCCACGTGTCTTGCATTGGCAGGCAGATTCTTCACCACTGAGCCATCAGAAATAAGATTTGCCCCAAGAATTTGCATTCCTATCAAGTTCCTAGAGGTTCTACCACTAGGAATTAATGAAGGCAATTTTACTTAATCTCTTTTTTAAACCTCAGTTTCTGCAGTAGTAACACAGAATAGTGAGAGTGCTCACAGAACAGTCTTAGTGAGATCAGAGATGATACATGTGAAATCTTTGGCACACTGCCAGACACACATAGGAGAAAGGTTTTTTAATTTGCCCAAGTCATGGTTATAACCAGTGATTATAACTGATGCTTTTAACAAGTATTTGCTTGCTTCTAATGTTTTTTGAATTCTGAGAATTTGAAAAGTGAAAAAAGATGGAAAAAGAACATGAAAGTATCTCATCAAGCCTGTAGGTGACCAAGTTGTTGAGCTGAAACGCAAGGACAGGTGCATGCCACCCTCACCAGGCAGGACACAGGTATTTTTCATTCTGTTGAAGAGGAGAACCTGAATTCATACCTTCTCACCAAGGTCATGCCCATGACTGATCTGGTCTGGACAACAGGCTACTGAGAAGGTACTTGTCCAGGGAATGGGTAACAGGTTCTATGGTCAGAGTCCTGGCCGGTAAATAATGACACATTTAAGCGTGTAATTAGGAGACAGTTTAATCAAGGAACTATTAAGAAAAGCATGGGTCAGGTGGTAAACCAACTCTCTTGAGAAGAAAAAGCTCTGATTTATATCATTTGACAATTTCTGAGGGGTAAATATTCCCACATGGCAGAGTTCAAGCTACCAAGTTCCCTGAACTAGGAATATGGAAAATATGAGCATAACCACATCTTGAGAGATAGTATTGATACCAGCCAGCTGCACCTGCCCCAGCATACCATGGGGGAAAAATTCAGGGACAGTGCAGGACCCCCAGCATTAGTAACCTTGCAAACTGCAAGGTTTAGCCAAACCCAAAGAGAGTGATGGAGAAGGCAATGGCACCCCACTCCAGTACTCTTGCCTGGAAACTCCCATGGACGGAGGAGCCTGGTAGGCTGCAGTCCATGGGGTCGCTAAGAGTCAGACATGACTGAACAACTTCACTTTCACTTTTCACTTTCCTGCATTGGAGAAGGAAATGGCAACCCACTCCAGTGTTCTTGCCTGGAGAATCCCAGGGACGGGGGAGCCTGGTGGACTGCCGTCTATAGGGTTGCACAGAGTTAGACACGACTGAAGCGACTTAGCAGTAGCAGCAAAGAGAATGAGCTGCAGATGTAACCTTTAATCAAAGTAAAACAGATAGGCTACAATGATGACCTTGCAGGGAGGAAACTAGAGAATAAATACTACAATCTCCCCCTCCTCCTTCCCCATCTCACGGTGGTATGAAGCCAGCCAGGAGTCAGGAAGCAAGGGAGCCTACAGACATAATCCATGTAGGTCACCCTCCCAGGATGCAGAGCAGGTTACAGAAGAAAAAAGACTGGCCCAGCGATAAAGAATCTGCTTGCCAATGCAGGAGATGCGACAAACGCAGGTGTGATCCCTGGGTTGGGAAGATCCCCTGGAGTAGGAAATGGCAACCCACTCCAGTATTCTTGCCTGGAAAATCCCATGGACAGAGGAGCCTGGTGGCTACAGTCCTTGGGGTTGCAAAGAGTCAAACACGACTGAGCACAACAGAAGATAAAGCAGTACACTGGCCCTTGTAGGTGCTCAAAGCACAACCTTAAAGATTGCAGCATAGAATGCTAATCAATTCGGTCCCAATAATGCTGAGAGGAAACAAAAATAAAGAAGATCAAAACATAAAAATCCATGTAGATGAAGTAAATATATTTTCTTCGCCAGTTATAAAGCTCTAGTCTAAATACGCTTTCCAAATTCATTCTTAATAGAAACTGAAGTTAAGCGGTAGATAAATATTGGTAAAATTTGTCCAAATAGTATCATCTTTCAGATGCTAACTCCAGCACTCTGAGAACGCTGGTGGCGGGTGCCTACATCACTGCTGTAAGGAAAGAAGGAAGGAACTAGAGGCCATTCCTCTTCTTTATCAAAGTGCCTGAACTGTGGTGCTGGAGAAGACTCTTGCGAGTCCCTTGGACTGCAAGGAGATCACACCAATCAATCCTAAAGGAAATCAGTCCTGACTATTCATTGGAAGGACTGATGCTGAAACTCCAATACTTTGGCCACCTGATTCAAAGAACTGACTCATTGGAAAAGACCCTGATACCGGGAAAGACTGAAGGCAGGAGGAGAAGGGGATGACAGAGGATGGGATGGTTTGATCATCTACTCAAATAGACATGAGTTTGAGCAAGCTCCAGGAGTTGGTGAAAAACAGGGAAGCCTGGTATGCTGACCATGGGGTCACAAATAGTAGGACACGACTGAGGAAATGAACTGAACTGATGTCACCAAGACCCTTTAAAAAGCTATGAGGAATGGGAGCCTTGAGGCACTCTCATTTAATAATTAACATTAATAATTACAAGATTAACTCAATTTCAGTACATCAGTTTTATGCAACATAAGACTAATAGAAAGAGCTGTCATTTTAATTGATAGAATGAATAATCTTAGGATGAGTAAGCAAACAGATTCTGATTAGTGGCATAATTCTCTAATACCTAATCAAAAGAGCTGTAAGTAGTTTTTTTCCTCAGCAGCCACACAGGACTGTTAGAATAGAGACCATGAGAACTGAGGGAGACGCCAAAGTTGGCCAGACAGCAATCTGTTCAGCAAGACTGTACTTGCAGAGAGAGTAGCCGGGGCATCAGACAAAGCCCAACATCTAAGACAGGCTGGAATCGCACAGCAGCGGGTGAGCAACCCGAGACCACGTGCCAAAGAGGACAGTGCAATGGGACATCACAGAGGAGGGAGAGGCTATTAAGAAAACTTCCACCACATCAAAACAAAGCTTCGTACATCCTGCAGTTGTCCCCTTTAAATTGAACTAAGGGACCTGGGCATCCCATATCCAATCTCACAAAAAAAGAATGAGCTATAAAATTTAAGAATAAGTTTGGGTGAGACGTTTATAATGGAAAAAATGTGTGGTAAGTACTGAGTCGGCATAGCATCTCTTAAATCTTTGCTAAGGTTTGCAATGCATGTTGGTCTTCATCCCTCTGCAATGAGCCCCAGCGTCACAAACATCACACCTATTTTGGGAGTACCAGGCTCAAGCACAGCATCACGCACAAAGGAGGTCCACCACGTCTATGAAACTGAGCTGGAGGCTAGTCTTAGCTTTTCAGTTTGTCTTTGAGTTTTGATTCCTCCATGATATCACTGCCCCCACTTCAGTCACTTTCTTTCTTTCACTAAAATAAACATGTCATTCACCTCCTAGTCCCTTCTCACGTCCAGCCTGAATTCTTACATACGTCCCCAGAGTTTTTCCATTTGAGAAAATGAGTCTCTCACACACACACTTGCATGTGTCCTTTGCACACAATTCTCACTGTGTGAGTCTTTCATATCATTTACCATCATGGTGCGGGAGTTCACACTATAGGAATATTTAAGCACAGAGTAGATAGCGAAAGCTGGACAATAAAAAGAAGGCTGAGTACTGAAGAACTGATGCTTTTGAACTGTGCTATTAGAGAAGACTCTTGAGAGTCCCTTGGACTGCAAGAAGATCAAACCAGTCAAGCCTAAAGAAAATCAACCCTGAATATTCATTGGAAGGACTGATGCTGAAGCTGAAACTCCAATACTTTGGCCACCTGATGCGAAGAACTAACTCATTGGAAAAGACTCTGATGCTGGGAAAGACTGATGGCAGGAGGTGAAGGGGATGACAGAGGATGAGATGGTTGGATGGCATCACTGACTCAATGGGCATGAGTTTAAGTAAGCTTCAAGAGAGGGTGAGGGACAGGGAGGCCTGACGTGCTGCAGTCCATGGGGTCACAAAGAGTCAGACATGACTGAACAACTGAACAACAAGAAGATAGTGAAACCTCCCAAAGGACAAGGACAAATTTTGTTTTCATTTCATTTTGATCACGTGCTCACTATTAACATGACCCGGAGTGACCCTGCCTTATTGGTTACTAGATTGTTTGGGCAGTGCCATTATTAAAGGATAAAATAGCGTGTGTCGACAAGGGTGTGCTGTAGAGTGCTGAAAACTCTCATACACTGCTGGAGGGAGTGAAAAATGATACAAGCCCTTTGGAAAACTATTTAGCAGCATCTGCCACTGTTAACAGAGGCATCCTATATACACACTCAATATACGCCCAAAAGACATGAAAAATATTTGTAGCAGCATTAACAGCAAAAGTCTGCAAACAACTCACACGTGGTTGGAGGAGGTCAGTGAGAGGATGTGACCGCTAGCTGACCATTGAGCTGGACCCAAACAATCAGAGGCGCCTCACCCCTCCCCTGTCCTTGGGATGTACATTCTGCCCACTGCTCCCACAGTAGGAGCCATCCCAAGGAGAGAGGAGGGTGTTGTTGAGACCATCTAGACCAGCAGTCCCCAGCCTTTTCAGCACCAGGGACTGATTTCGTAGAAGACAATTTTTCTACAGGTGGAGGGGGTATGGTTTCAGGATGATTTAAGCGTATTACATTTATTGTGCACTTTATTTCAATTACTACATCAGCTCCACCTCAGATCATCAGGCATCAGATCCCAAAGGTTCAGGACCCCTGATCTGAGTGAATATGTGACTGAATCCAGTAAAGGCCTCTTTTTAACGTTTAAGTTTTGGCAGGTGGGTGTGGAGATCTACTCACATTGCAGTGCCCAAGACAAACCCAGTGAGTTCCCTCACTTATTAAAGCTGCCACCTACCAGTCGAGAGTGGGCTGCCTCTTTCTTCCATCTCTCCTTACCCTCCGTATAAGGGGGGTATCCATCAAAGTAGAATGGATAAATACAATGCATAGTGTGGTCATTCCATAAAGTGCCATATAGCAGTGAAAAACAAATGATGAAAGCACATGCAACAGCAGCACGGAGGAGTCATCAGCTGGTGAAGGATCCATGCTGTACGTGCCATGCATATAAAGCTCAAAACAGACAAAGTGAACTAGTGTTCAGGAATGCAAAACAAGTGAAATTATGGGGCAGAATATGAAGAAATTATGGTCACCATGAACTCAGGAGATATCTCCCTTTGGGAAGTAATGAAGATGGGAACAGGAAGGTCCCAGGAGTCCTGGAGTGCTGGCAAGATCTCACTAAGGTGGTGACAGAACATTATAGAAATGTATTAGTCTACACAAAGTGATTTCATGTGCATTTTTATTATTTTAAAACAAACCAAAAAAAAGTTTTAAAAAAACAAGGAAGAGGGGAACTTCCCTGGTGGCACAGTGGATGAGAATTTGCCTGCCAATGCAGGGGACACAGGTTCAATCCCTCATCCAGGAAGACTCCACATCCCACAGAGCAACTAAGCCCGTGAGCCACAACTACTGAGCCTGCGTGCGTAGAGCCCGCGCTCCACACAAGAGAGGCCGCTGGAGTGAGAAGCCCACACTGAGGCTTCTTTGAACAAATAACTAAAGTATATTTTAAACGTTTGTTTACAAGCCATTAACTATCTAACCAAAAATAAAAAGGCAGGGAAGAAACAGAGAGCTTCAAGGTAATGCCGAAGAAACCACTGCCAAATGGAGTCCAATCATCAGTGAAGAGTTAGTGTTGGAAAGAACGAAGCCAAAGAGGCCATTTATCACAATGTTCCTCAAAGGCATCTATTCTTTTATGATAGATTATTAAAATATATGGATTTCATAAAAGTCAGGGAGTTTGGAAAACTTGTTGTCTTACATTAAATCAGAGGCTCCGTCTTCTCAATCTCCCAGCTACTGTCAGCCAATAGATTAAACCTGTGAGTCTTTCAGAGAAGGCGAACTGAGCCAAGGTTGAGGATTATCTTCGAACATATTACAAGGAAAAAAAAAAAAAACAACAGTTCTGTTGAACTGGTAATAATTCAGATTACCACCTACTCTGTGTTCAGAGCAATGTGGGACTTTAACCAGTTTTCTGTTTCATAAATATTCCCATGGCTCAACACTTTCTGAGGAGACGCAACATTACCCACAGCTCTCATCCTGTTTGCTAAGTACCAACATCAACAACCTGAACCAACTTAATGCCGTACAAAAACACAGCTGATTTAGCAATCTGTAAATTATACATGTACATAAATCTGTACCCAAATGTGTCATGTTTCACTCCTACTAACATGCATGGGTTCTTAACTGGCACCTACAATTGTTTGATATAGGTTTACGAACACTAAAACATATGTTCTGCCTAGAATGGGACCATTTAGGGTAATATTTTTGTAGTTTCCTGGCACTGAGATCTGACAGTCTCCCTAAGACAGATCTATTTGCTTCAGTGAGGATTCTGACAGTAAGTGCTACAGATTTAAGCAACCATCAAAAAATATTCTGGAACAACACTTTTCAAGCATGAATATCAAGAGAAACAGGCTGGCTTTGCCTAAGTGGCCACAAAGTCAGTAGAAGGATCTGAAATGATGATAATCAAAATCAAATTCAATCCGGGGTGCTAATTATGCCCTCTGACTACTTACAGCTAAGCAAAAAAAAAAAAAAACAACAGGTAATTTCTTTCAAATGGTTTCAGGATATATAAAAGAAAATTAAACTAGATTTAAGTCCCACCAAGACCAGGAATCTTTTAAACTTTTTTAGAAATAAAATGTCAGATCTAAATAAGAGTTGTAGCCAGGAAACACTGTGGAATTAGAGCCGGGTCCTTGGACCCAGACTCACTAGAATGTAACTTACTAAAGGTAAAGAGGATCTCCTGCTTTCTACTATATCCCCAGCATTCAATAAATATGCTCAGTAAATCTTTGTTGAATGAACAAACCAGTAACAACTGTTGACTAGTCCCTGAGCTGCCTCTTACTAACTAAATGTAGGTAAATGACTTTACAAAAGGCACTGTGTGTGTGTGTGTGTGTGTGTGTGTTACCCCACCTGTGACTCCAACTAAACCACTGACAAAGGTGAAAATACTGCCCTTCCTTGAAACAGAATTAGCTTGTCCTTTGCCCTATGATTCTGCTTGGATGTGGCAGCATGGCTGTTAGCCAAAATAGATGCTGTTCTTGTTGTTGTAACATTTTATTTAATCTCCACTGGGAAATTGTGCTTCTCTAGAGAAAATAATGGTAATACAAGGAAGGTCATTTCAAGGTATAGTATAAGAAGCATGACACTGGGGTCAAAGGGCTTAGGGGTTCATCAGTTCTGCCCTTAAATCTTTGAGAAAATCCACTTGCTTTCATTTCTTTATACCGTGTTAGGGAAGGAGAGGTAGACGACAAAGCATCTAAGGCCTGTCTCAGTTCTATTTTCCAAATAACAGATATTCAAATGCCCCAGAACAAAGCCAGTTCTATTATCCATTAGCACATAATGAGAGATTTTTTTAAAGGATGATGAAAACAGTTCTACAAGCTAAGTCACAATGGCTGGAGAAACAATGATGCTATAAGAAAGATGAATGATTCCTTCTAGAGCTGCCCCAGGCACTGTCTGCCTGCCACTTCCAATAAGTCACTTAACATTCCTGGGACTCAGTGTTTTGATCTGTAAAAGAGGAACAATAATACTGCATAGGACCACTGGGAGATAATACCTAAGAAAATTATCAAAAAGTACTATTTTAAGGTAAATGCTATTTAAACAATTTCATGCCCCCCTCCCAAAAAGGCTGGTGGATTCTAGAAGGAGACAATCAATATTTTTAAATAGATTTTTTCCATCACAGTAAAATAACATGATGCTGGTAGACACTGTGATACTTCCAAGAGTCCAGATTGTTTTTCCTGTTTGGGCTCAGGAAATACCAAGACAGGGGTCACTAAAAACTGAAATTTCACAACCTTGAAACAGTAGATCATTTTAAATGTTCATCCGTCTCTCCTCCCAAGATGTTTTGGTTTTGTTGTTGATGTTGTTTTGGTTGGTTGGTTAATTGAAGTCAAGCTGTTGGAATTGGAGCTGAAATTAAAGCACCAGCGCTGACAACATTGCCTGCTACTTATTCTATTAACATTCCATGTCTGCTTACAGAGGGGAGGAAGCTCCAAGAAGATCAACTAAATCAGAAAGTATCCTGCCTTCTCAGTTCCAGGAGTTTTTGTAATTGTGTCAACTCCAGAATTCGTATCATTTTTTTGTCATTTTACTGAGGTTATGAGCTCCATGATTCTCCATTTCCTCCTATAAGCCTAAAGGAACCTTGTGATTGTCACTTTTAAGATTCTCTTACCACTCTCTCCACTCAAAAACATGATAAAGTATATATTAGATATAGTTTTCCCTCATATTTAAGGGTGCTACCTCTTCACCAAAAAAATGCAGTTGTCATTGATTCTTATGAGAAAGTTGATGTCACTGTCAATGGGATCCTCAAATAGCACGACTCCCTTGATAACCCACAACAGGCCAATAACAACAGCAATCACAGCAAATTAACTCTTAAACAGCGATTTTACTTAAAGAGCCATGATCATCTGCAGCTTTTTCACAGCCGAAGAGTTCATTGTGGCTGTTCACATAGTAATTAGCATTTCCTTCTCTCCTCAGGTAATGGCTAGGACTCTGTTAGAAAGCCACCTTAGTTTGAGGAAGCCCTTGAAAGGAAAAGGGCTTCCCTTGTCGCTCAGCTGGTAAAGAATCCACCTGCAATGCAGGAGACCTGGGTTCGATCCCTGGGTTGGGAAGATTCCCTGGCGAAGGGAAAGGCTACCCGCTCCAGTATTCTGGCCCGGAGAATTCCATAGACTGTGTAGACCACGGGGTAGCAAAGAGTCAGACAGGACTGAGGAACTTTCACTTTCACTTTGAAAGGAAAGGTGATTGACCAGAAATTCTTCAAGAGGCACATTTCTAAAAAGTGCCTGAATAATACATGATGATTTGCTATCCCCGTTGATAAGTTATTTATTAGAAGATAAATTTAAATCTGTTTTTAATTATAAGGAGTATTTTCTAGTAGCATAAGTCACTTTCATGCCCTTCCCCTGAATCCCAAACTAAATCCTAATAGAAGTGCAGAGTTTTAACACAATTTCCTGCAGGCTCCGCACCAGTGATACTTACACATTTTAAAAACCCATTTCCTGAGTTGGCTCTTCACCTCCTCCCAACAGAATGTCATTTGTCTCTGGCAGGAGAGGGGACCAGGAGCCTGTATAGAACGTCTCTAGGCTTGTCCTCTGTCATTTTAGCCTGTTTGATGAAAGGCTGTGCACTGCATCTTCCAACTGCCCAGTAAGCGCTTTACCCCGGAAGCTCTGCTGTGAGTACTAAAGGCGTTTGAAATTATTGCATTCTATCCCTGCTCCTAGGACTTTCCACCACCTCATGCTATCTTAATGCCACTGGGAAAGAGAGGGGCTGGAGCTCTGGTTTATCGAGCAGTGGATACATTTACAGTTGGGGTGAGTTTGAGAATGTACAGGGGAGCAAGAGTTATAAAACACTGCTGTGGTTTAGAAGAGAGAAATGATGACAGGTTTATACCTGCGCCCCTCCACTTTGCACTCGAGTTCAGGAAACTCTGCCCTTCATGAGCCTTAACTTCGAAGGGTGTGGGTGGGTGAGGAGGTGGAATCCGGCAGCCTGCAGCACGTCCCTAGGTTCTCACGTCCCTACCCCTCGGACTTTTCAGCTGCCTGGGTGGGAAGTAGAAGCAGTCGCATCCTCCTATCCCTCGGGACCGGGACTCGGAGGTGCCGGTCTCTCCTGGGGCTCTCTCCGGGGGGAGGCGACGCCGCAGGCAGCGGCCAGAGAACCCGGAGAGCCTTAACGGAGGGGCGAACAGTACCGATGGGGAAGGCGCTGCCGTTCCTGCCGCGATCAGCTTCCCATCACTTTTCCCGGGACTTTGCTCATCAGCTGTCACACTCCCGGGAGAGGAGACTGAGAAGACGCACGAAAGGCCCCCAAAAGCGACCCCAGGAGAGCTCTCCTCTTAGGATGGAGACCCATTAGACCCCACCCCACTCTACCCACCGTTCCCAGCCCCCGGGAGTCAGCCCCGAGCCGCGGCTCCCAGCAGAGCCCCGGGGTTCTGCTGCGTCTGCTGGTGCCGAGCGGCGGGAGGCGTCTGCAATAAAGGCACGGATAAAAAGCCGGGGTGTCAAATCCGAATGCACCTCTTACCATTGGACCGCCGGACAATATTCTCCAGAAACGTGTTTTGCGGGGCCACCAGTCCCTTCCTGCCCCCAGCCATGGTCATCCTCCCGGCAGCTCGGGGTCTGGGGGGCGTCCCGGCACGGCGACTCACGGCAGCCTCAAGCTGGGCGCGGGGCCCGCGAGCGATCCCGGCTGGAAGCGCCCCATGCGGTCCACGGGCACCCGGGCGGGCAGGGGCGGCGGCGGCTCCCTCCGGCTGCCACCCTCGCGCCCTCTTCGCGCCTCCCTCCCCGCTGCCCGCCTCGCAGTGTACTCGCGCGGGGCTCGCCGCGCCGCAGCCGCCTCCGGGTGGGCGGGGGGGAGCCGCCGCAACCGGGCCCGCGGCGCCCCCTACAGGGCGCGTGTCCCCCGCCGGCCTGCGGGAGACCGAGCGGGGCGCTCCCGCAGCGGCTGGGAAGCCGAGCGCCGCGGCGGGCTAAGGCTGGACGGGCAGCGCCGCGCTCTGGGCACAGCCGGGAAACGTGCTCAGGGCGCGCCTTGGGTTAGGTGGCGAGGGGAACGTTGGAGCTGCTGTCTCTCGGAGGGTTCACTCCCAACGAGGTCGCAGGGAGTCTTGGAGGAACGTGGCACTGTACCTCTCCTCCCTTGCTCCGTTCCAGGCCGGAATCCTTGGGACCTCTAAAACTCTTGAAACCCCTTCCTGCTGGCCCCCTAGGGTCTCTTAGCCTCATTTGTGACAGTTAGCCCACCTGCATTCTGAAGCCAGTGTTTGACCATTAATTAATGAAGTACTTAAGGGCTCAGGCTTGCAGAGTGACTAACTGGTTGGATTTCAGAAGAGCTGTCTTGGGTTGCTTTTAAAGATAACCTAAAGTCAAAAACGCACGCTGCAGACATTTGACAAGTTTGAGCGCTGACTGTCTCCATTTCCACTCTTATCCAGTGAATATTTTAGCAAAGACCAAAAAAATACATGTATATATACAGAAAGGTTTTCTGTTTGTTTGTTAGCAGAATCACAACCTGTTATGATCAGTGTGTAAGATTAGGAAACAACCAAGCTGTCTGACAAACATCTAAACAGGCGGGATGGGGCTTGTCCCTCAGGGCAAATGCTTGGAGGTTGGGGTTGGGGTGGGCAGCTTCCCCAGGCATTTGACATCAATTAAAAACCACAGAGGACTTCCCAGGTGGAGCTAGTAGTAAACAACCCGCCTGCCAATGCAGGAGACATGGGTTTGATCCCCTAGCCAGGGAGATCTCCTGGAGGAGGGCATGGCAACCCACTCCGGTGTTCTTGCCTGGAGAATCCTATGGACAGAGGAGCCTGGTGGGCTACAGTCCATGGGGTCGCAAAGAGTCGAACACTATTAAGTGACTTAGCACACAAAAACGCAAAAACTGCAGCCTTGACAGGCACACTGCTATATTTAAAATGGATAACCCACAAGGACCTACTGTACAGCACAGGGAACTCTGATGGATGTTATGTGGTGCACCAAATGGGAGGGGAATTTGGAGGAGAATGGATACATGTATATGTATGGCTGAGGCCCTTGGCTGTACACCTGGAACCATCACAACATTGTTAACTAGGCACACTCCAATACAAAATTAAAAGTTCAATGCTGCTGCTGCTAAGTCGCTTCAGTCGTGTCCGACTCTGTGCGACCCCATAGACGGCAGTCCGCCAGACTCAGCCATCCCTGGGATTCTCCAGGCAAGAACACTGGAGTGGGTTGCCATTTCCTTCTCCAATGCATGAAAGTGAAAGGTGAAAGTGAAGTCGCTCAGTCGTGTCCAACTATTAGCGACCCCATGGACTGCAGCCTACCAGGCTCCTCCGTCCATGGGATCTTCCAGGAAAGAGTACTGAAGTGGGGTGCCATTGCCTTCTCCGAAAAGTTCAATAAAAAATAAATTAATTTTTGAAAAGCGCAGCCTTGACTTGATTGATGGGCCACCCTGTTCAGGATGCTCTGTTGATCTTCACACCTGCCTCCTGGTATAAGAAGAATTACATCAACTCAAGATTTCTGGCAGGAGCTCAGACTGTTTTAGGAGATTTTTACCTACACATGGGCTTTATCTGTTTTTTCACTGTCTCCAGAGGGTGTATGACCAGAGACTAAAGAACTGCCCCACAAAAAGAATGAGTTGATCGTTTCCTAGTCAGTTCCATGCTGGGACAAGCAACAGTTGACACAAGAATCTAAGAGGCAAAAAACTGACTGTGCAACCTCAGCTGTCCAGGTTAACCATCCTGACGCATCCTAATATTTTGTAGATACCTTCTCAGTTTATTCATCTCTCAAATAGTGGAACTAATTCTTGCCCAGAAATCTCTCAGAGATGCCTTGAAGATCAAACGTGATTGATTAGGGGAGAGCCCCCTAAATTGTAGCGTAGTATACCACTGTCAGATGTCATCATTAGAGTGACCAAATAAATCGGGCCGTTACAGACATCACCCTGTGTCTCACCTTGTGGAGACACAAAGTGAATGGATGGTAGCTTTTTGCAGAGTTAGGGAAAGCTTGCATGGGCTTTGAAACCAGTGATAATATATTTCTTCCACAAGGTAAGATTCTACCAGGCACATCCATCACCCAGCTCAGAGCAGTGATTTCTTAAACCCTAGCTCCGTCTAGTGGTTCTTTGCTCTATTACAAATGAGATAACAAGCAGTGCGGATGAGAACTTGGAGATGTACTGATGCTGAGTTGGTTCGGAGGTGTCTGCCTACTTCATTTGAATCAATTCATCTGAATAAGGCTCTTAAGGTTATGTAATCTACTGCAGGCCCAAGGGGAGATTTTTCATGATGATATTAAATCTGTCAAGCAACCTCATAATCCTGCTTGTGAAAGGAAGATAAAGAAAAGAATGGGTGGGACGGGGGAGCTATCAGAGAGAGTTAATAAAATTTCTCAGATTTTAATGAGCTCTCGTGTTCCAGGGCTCGGGTATAAAGGAAACAGATGATGTTCATTTAAGGTGAGAGATGTTAAAGCTGTGGCAGGCTACCTGATAAGAAAAAGGGGCAAAGAGAGATCTTCCATTTTTAATTTCAAATGTACTACTACTACTGTGCTTCTCAGCACGCTGTGTGTGTGTGTGTGTGTGTGGTGTGTGTGTGCATGTGCGTGTGTGTGTGTTGGCACCAATTTGAATACTGTCATTTTTAGTGGCACCCTTGAAGAGATTAAAAGACCTAAAACATCACTTAAATTGTCAGAAATCTTTAACCATTATCTCTACTCAGCGTGAGGATATCTCATGGCATCTACAAAAACAAACACATCCTCTGCCCCGCATTCCCTTGGCCGACCCTCAACACTGCCTGACTGTAGGAATAAAGCTGTGTTCTGCCTTGCCCAGGTTCTCTTTGCTATTCGCAGGCCTAGGTTGCATGTGTTCAGTATACACACCCTCTTTGTTGGGACTGGCTAGACAGTACAGTATATTATGCTCCTTGCCTCTTACTTCCCACCTTTTGTTCCCTACTCTGTATTCACTTCCAGGAGCTGCTCAGCTTAAAGTTCTGTCTGAGATCTAGCACTATGATGTAGGAAAGTCAGCTAGAACAAACTTTAATCTTAGAAATTTGTCAACACTGCTAACACCTTTGTAAAAGAGTCACAGTACAGCAATGTACCTCTGTATTCTTATATAACAGGCAAAGCCACTTTTTATTCAAAGGAACAACTTTAAATAACTGGGACCAGAGCTCCAATTAGACTGCCTCTGTCCCTCTCTGCAGGAAGTGGGCTACCTCTGTCTAGAATGTCTACCAAGAACAATACAGAGTCTGAAATGAAAACTTCTAAAATTGTATACCACTGTCTCTAACCAGTATCTCAGTGGTCTTCCTCTCCTATGCTCTCAGTATTGTGGTTACCCCTGGATTATAACACGTGGTTTGTCTGTATCATACAATAGATGGTGAGCTGAAACACAGATGAACTTCACCAGTCTTTGTTTTCATATATATAATTGAGCCATGGTATAATTGATGAGTTCACAAAAGTAGTTCACAGCAATGGAGACACTACAGAGAGAGCATGGAGGTAGAGCTCTACAGAATGGCTGGGAAAAGAATTTGGGAGAGGACAGAAAAATCCCAAAGCCAAACAAAAAATATCTATCAAATGAAGAGGAAGACAGTACCATGCACCAGTGGTGGGGGGGTGGGGGTGGGGAAGATGGCATCATGCAAAGACAAGAATTACATTTTTTCCTTTCAATAAGACCATGAAGTATAGGAAACAGATTTCAAAAGCCCAGAACCTCTCAAACATAGGAGAGTTGCCCATGAGCCCTGGAAGTTCTCAGCAGAAGAATGGGCAAACAAGGGTGTTTCCTCTGCAGAAAAGAATAAGCATCAATAGGAGAAACTGAACCCAGAAGTGACTTCACCTATCTGGCCACCATGAGTGAAACATCTAGAAGAGGGGGAATATGCAGCATGCATGGGAAATTTCAGCTTCTATGACCCAGTGACTGATTTATCATATGTAATTTCTGTTCACAAAACATATTGTCCAATAGATGTACAGGAAATGTGTTGGGGAGGCCATATCCATTGGAAAGATCTGTTCTGTATTATGGGGCTTCCCAGGTGGCTCAGTAGTAAAGAATCCTCCTGCCCATGCAGGAGACACAGGAGATGTGGATTTGATCCCTGGGTCAGGAAAATCCCCTGGAGGAGTAAATGGAGGAGTACACCCACTGCAGTATTCTTGCCTGGAAAATTCCATGGACAGAGGAGCCTGGTGGGCTACAGTCCATGGGTCACAAAGAGTTGGACTCGACTGAGCACATGCACAGGCATATTCTGTATTATGGACACCTGCCTCCACCAAGTGCTGGGAAAAAGAAGAAAACCTGCCTCCATAAGAATTGTAGTCTATGAATCTAATTGACTGGAGGGTGTCACACTGATGTAGGTGCTATGCTCAACTGTGGCTAACCCAATAGGCATTATTAAACATTTGGAGAACTGGGTTATATCTTTCTAAATGCCCAAAGCCTATTATCCTTCTTTCTCATTTCCTCCTATCAAAAAAGAACAAGATATTTTATCACATCCCTCTCATGGAAAATAATGAAAAGCATTTACAACTGTCTCATTTTATTGTGCAAACATTCGCTCAGAGTCTAGCATACACCAGATGCTGGAATAGGTTCTAAGGGTGAAAAGAGGGTTGTGAACCTGCCCCCATGAAGCTCAGGAATCCCTGAGTACTTAGCTTCTTTATGATTTCTCTCCTTTCAGCTACTTTCCTCTCTCAGTTGTGTCCTCCAAACCCTGCTGTCTTTGTCCACAAACTACATTTCAGCTTGATCTTCGCACTGAAGACTTCCCTGCATTCTCTTCACTGAGACTTGTCTCTCCCCAAAGGTCTTGGAGTCCCACAGATCACACTCCTTTAGAAGATATTCATATGCCATGGCCCCTGCTCCTAGAAGCCAGAAGTGAAGTGGAAATTCATTAAGAGTAGGCAGTTGGACGCACAAGTGCAGAGCCCAAGAGAAACATCTAGGCAGAGCCAGAGATTGAAAATCACTAGCTTATAGCCTTCAAAAGAGAGTGAGAAGGAGCAACCTAGAAAGTAGGGGGAACTGGGATAAGCCATTTGAGAGAAGTCTTTAAATGGGAAGAGTAATGAACACCATCATATGCATATGTATGTACGTACTAAGTTGCTTCAGTCGTGCCTGACTCTTTGCAACCCTATGGACTGTAGCCCGCCAGGCTCTTTGGTCCATGGAATTCTCCAGGCAAGAATATTGGGTTGCCATTCCCTTCTCCAGGGGGTCTTCCTGACCCAGGGATCAAGCCCGTGTCTCCTGAGGCTCCTGCATTGCAGGCGGATTCTTTATCGTGAAGCCACCAGGGAAGCCCAGATTTATTTATTTATTCTTGGCCATGTCGTGTGACATCTGGGATCTTAGTTCCCCAACCAGGGATTGAACTCGGTGTGTGCTGTAAAAACTGGAGAATGTCCCTGGGACAGAATGATCAGTTGGTCTTTTGAGACCTTAGTGGAAATATTTTCAATGGAATAGTGGGGACAAAGCCATATTACAATGGGTTTAAAGAACAATTAGAAAGTTACAATCCAGATAGCAGACTGAGCTAGTAAAAATTGCCCTTCTAACTCAAACATACAGAAATGCCAAATAAATGGTTTTTAAGCTTATCTTCAATATACTGCCAAGATCAAAACAAGTCAAAAATAGGCAGGAATCCATTGCAGTTGTGGGAATACATGGGGGGCAGCAGGGGAGTGTAACCTCCAAAGAAATGCTCCTTAGGGTGTCCACTTTTGGTATTGGTGTGACGGTTCTGAGGACAGAGGCCCCATTCATGGTGGGGAAACTGGAGCTGAGTCTCCACTGGACCCAGGAACCTGGAAAAATAGAACCTCCAAGCCTGAGCTCTCAGCTGGTCCAGAACATGGGTGGAAACAGTGAACCTTCACAAATCGGAACTCCTAGACCACTCATTCTTCCACATTAATGGGACAGGATTCTCCCAGCTACCCTCACAGTGTGGAATCTTGCACTAAGAAATTTATACAGAAATGTCACATAGCCCCTTCAGAAACCAGTAAGAAACTGCCACTGCAGGAAAAACATATACCAACCAATATACCTTAAGATCCAAATGATAAAAATTACCCCCAATAGAAAGCAGACATAATTATAAATCATACCGAAAATAATTCTACATCATAAATGAAGTCAAATAAAAAATTGGATAAAACAGCAACTGAGAAACAAGGCAGGTTGCAGCAAGTTGAGAGTTTAAAATGTGTATTTTATACGTTCAGAGAATAAGAAAGAAATGTAAACCTTAGGGTGAAAATGAGACACTATGCAAAAAACCAGGCAGATTTTGATTAAAATTAAACAAAATTTAAAACAGTCATGGAAACAAAAAATCCCCTGGGTATATTATTCAGTAGTCTAGACCCAATTAGCTGGAAAGGAAATTACACAGAACTTAGCCTAGAGAAATAAACAGATGGGGAATGTAAATGATAAGTGGATGGAGTGAAAAGGCTCAAACATATGTCTAAAAAGAATCCTCTAAGGAATAAAAACATATATGGAGAAGAAGCAATATTCAAAGGGACAATGAGAATAAATTTTCCAGAATTAAAGAAATCAAATATCTCACAATTAAACTCTCAGATTGAAAAGGCAGGATAAATGAAAACAAATCTAAACCTAGACATATAGAAGTGACACTCCAGAGCGTAAAAGGAAAAGAGGAAATCTTAAAAATTATCATAGGAAACAAATAGATCATCTACAACAATGTGAAGATGATATTGACATCTCAATCTAACAAGAGAGTTAAAAACGATGGAATACACCAGTGGTTCCCAACACGATGGCTAAACTTCAGAAGACTGACAGGGCAAAATGTTGACAAGGATGTGGAGCCCACAGAACTCTCAAACACTGCTGTGAGAGTCTGAAATGATTTTTAAAAGATCACTATGGAAATAGCCTGGCAGTTTCTTACAAAACTATCAATAACCATTCACCCACCCCACACCCCAGAAATTCCACATACATTCAAAAAAGATTTGTATCTGCTTCATTCATAACAGTCATAGACTAAAAGCACCATGTGTCCATCACCAGCAGAATAAACAAACAAACCATGATATACCAATATGATAGAATACTGCAGAGTAACAAAATGAAACAAACTACAGTTAAAGGCAAACAACGTAGAAGAATCTCAACACATTACATTGAGTGAAAAAGCCTTAGACCAAACAGTATATGGTATGTTATTTCATTCATACAGAGTTCTAGAACAAGCACACAAGGTGAAAAAGAAATCAGAACAGTGTTTGTCTCTCAGGGGGGATACTGAGGATTGCCTAGGGAGGGACATGATGAAATTTTCGGGAGTAAGAGCAACATTTTATATCTTCATGAAAGTGTGGGTTATGCGTGTATATGATTTGTTAAAACTCAGAAAATGATACATTTGAGTTTTATGCATTCTGCATATTTTATTCCAAAAAAGAAACTCTACATATTGACCCCTAGCTAGTTATATTCAGGCTAATCATTTAGGAGTAAAGTATATGGATGTCTACAACTTATTTTGAAATGCATCAAAAAATAAGATAAATAGACATGATAAAACAAAAACATCACAGTGTAATGATAGTAGAATCTGTATGGTTGCTATGTAAGTGTTCACTGTACAAGTCTTTCAAATTTTCTGTATGTTTGAATTTTTTTCATATCCATCTGAATCCATTTTAAAGGGGGGATAAAGTAAAGACATTAACAGAGACAGGCTAAAACTTATGGACATTTGCTGAAAGAACTAGTTAAGAATTAGGAAAAAAAGAACTAGAAGAAAAAAAGTGGATTACATGATACAATAATGAAAGAGAAACCGGTAAAAACACGGTAGTAGACACAAATAAATATTGACTTCTAGAAATAGTGAGGACGGTAACAGATAAATTAGAGAAGTGTTAAAAATACGGTGACAGTAAAATACTTGATAACAGCAGAATGAATACTGGAAACTGAAAAGTTTCAAAATCTTTGTCTGCTAAATTTTAGACTCTGTTAGAAAATTTAAAACTTTCAGACCAGTGAGGGGAAATAAGAATGGGCATAAAGAAAATATAATCAAATCAAAATATGCCACGTAAAGAGAGAAAAGATGTAAAGAATTAATATGGTAGATTAAAATATACATTAAAAGTGGCAGAAATACATCAAAATATGTCAGTAATCACAATGCGTGTGTGTGTGTGTGTGTGCGCGCACACGCGTGCGTATGTGCACACGTAATTGCTTCAGTTGTGTCCGACTCTTTGCAACCCCATGGGCTGTATGTAGCCCACCAGGCTCCTCTGTCCATGGAATTTTCCAGGCAAGAATAATGGAGTGTGTTTCCATGCCCTCCTCTAGGGGATCTTCCCAACCCAGGGATCAAACCCACATCTATTAAGTTTCCTGTATTGGCAGGTGGGCTCTTTACCACTATCACCACCTAAATTTTCTTATTAAAATAAACACTTATATCAGATAAAAACAAAACAGAATCAATCTTGTGACCATTAAAAAAAATCTCACTTGGAACACAGAAATGTTTACATTAGAGGGAGATGAAAAAGGACATAGTAAGACTTTGGATTTGGGGAATACTGCAAAACCATCCTATCACAAATATCAAAAAATTCTGAATAAAGTTAATAAATGATAAAGCTTTGTATGTATTATATATATGCACAACATACTACGTGTACATATATGTTTACATGTTCTTAATTTTTAGTTTGTATTGGAGCATAGTTGATTAGCAACGTTGTGTTAGTTTTACATATACAGCAAAGTGGTTCAGTTATACGTATACATACGCCAGCACATGTGTAAAACTCAGCAGTGGCCACAGGACTGGAAAAGGGCAGTTTTCATTCCTATCCCAAAGAAAGGCAATGCCAAAGAATTCTCAAACTACCACACAATTGCACTCATCTCACACGCTAGTAAAGTCATGCTCAAAATTCTCCAAGCCAGGCTTCAGCAATATGTGAACCGTGAACTTCCTGATGTTCAAGCTGGTTTTAGAAAAGGCAGAGGAACCAGAGATCAAATTGCCAACATCCGCTGGATCATGGAAAAAGCAAGAGAGTTCCAGAAAAGCATCTATTTCTGCTTTATTGACTATGCCAAAGCCTTTGACTGTGTGGATCACAATAAATTGTGGAAAATTCTGAAAGAGATGGGAATACCAGACCACCTGATCTGCCTCTTGAGAAATTTGTATGCAGGTCAGGAAGCAACAGTTAGAACTGGACATGGAACAACAGACTGGTTCCAAATAGGAAAAGGAGTACGTTAAGGCTGTATATTGTCACCCTGTTTATTTAACTTATATGCAGAGTACATCATGAGAAATGCTGGACTGGAAGAAACACAAACTGGAATCAAGATTGCCGGGAGAAATATCAATAACCTCAGATATGCAGATGACACCACCCTTATGGCAGAAAGTGAAGAGGAACTCAAAAGCCTCTTGATGAAAGTGAAAGTGGAGAGTGAAAAAGTTGGCTTAAAGCTCAACATTCAGAAAACGAAGACCATGGCATCCGGTCCCACCACTTCATGGGAAATAGATGGGGAAACAGTGGAAACAGTGTCAGACTTTATTTTGGGGGGCTCCAAAATCACTGCAGATGGTGACTGCAGCCATGAAATTAAAAGACGCTTACTCCTTGGAAGGAAAGTTATGACCAATCTAGATAGCATATTGAAAAGCAGAGACATTACTTTGCCAACAAAGGTTCGTCTAGTCAAGGCTATGGTTTTTCCAGTGGTCATGTATGGATGTGAGAGTTGGACTGTGAAGAAGGCTGAGCGCCGAAGAATTGATGCTTTTGAACAGTGGTGTTGGAGAAGACTCTTGAGAGTCCCTTGGACTGCAAGGAGATCCAACCAGTCCATTCTGAAGGAGATCAGCCCCGGGATTTCTTTGGAGGGAATGATGCTAAAGCTGAAACTCCAGTCCTTTGGCCACCTCATGCGAAGAGTTGACTCATTGGAAAATACTCTGATGCTGGGAGGGATTGGGGGCAGGAGGAGAAGGGGACGACAGAGGATGAGATGGCTGGATGGCATCACTGACTCAATGGACATGAGTCTGGGTGAACTCCGGGAGTTGGGGATGGACAGGGAGGCCTGGCGTTCTGCGGTTCATGGGGTCACAAAGAGTCGGACACGACTGAGCAACTGATCTGATCTGATCTGATATATATATATATGCTTTTAGTTGAATAACTTTCACATGAAATGAAAAGAATTCCCCGAGGACCAAAATACAAACCAGAACTAAAACCAAAGCAATGAGCACAAAGATGTGACAGTGTTGCTGCCCAAGCAAGGTAGGGAGGAAAGGGTCGAAAACCAGTTCAAGGCCAGGTCAGGAAAAGCTTTGTTGTCATGCTGAGTCTAGCATTTAGAACTTTAAAGTTCACTTTATCGTGTGAACAGTCTACAGCAATCAAAGTTTAAGCAGGTGCATGAATAGCTCTAGGTTCTGGAGATAACAACAGTGAAGAAAAGAAATATTATGCTATCAAGGAGCTAAATCTAGTTGGGTGAGACTGGCAAAAATAATAAACACATTATTTTTTATCTTAAAACATAGATAATTTTCACTTGCCTTTATTTACTTGGTTATTTACTTGGTATTTACTATACGGAAATGATTTAGAGTAGGTTCACATCACAGGAAACATGAGCTATCAATATTACTTTCCATCATGGGACCCTAGCGATGGGTTCTTTATGCTAAGTTGAGGGGCTGTCTTCATTGTTCTCAGCCTTCTCAAAAGATCCTTTGATATTTCCTCTTCCAGTTCACATCCTCTGTTCATTGGTAGAATTGGAGCCTATAAAAAGTTGTTGTTTAGTCGCTAAGTCGTGTCACACCCTTTTGCAACCTCATGGATCTCAGCCTGCCAGGCTCCTCTGTCCATGCAATTTACTGGAGTGGGTTGCTAGTAAATACTGGAGTAGACTGCCATTTCCTTCTCCCCAAAAAAATTGTTTGAAAGAATCCTAAAAAAAATAAAGTCTAATATCAACTTTAATCAACCAAATATCTTCATCAAATATGACACACAAAGCCACAGAGGATCTGCTATGTGGTTATATTGCTGGTAAAGATCATGAATAGATCAACAAGTAAGAAACAGATCAAGATGTGTGACATGACCTGTAGGGGGCTCGAAGATTCAGTGTGATTTCAATAGTACTGAAACTCAGTTTAGTATCAAATGCTAAATCAGTATTTCTGGGTATGACCACTTGCAGAAAAACATGGCTAGTCTTCACACATGGAATTTATTCTTTCAGGATTAAAAAAGGAAATGGGGTGGGGATAGATGCTTTGGACTCAGTCAGTTCAGTCGCTCAATCATGTCCGACTCTTTGTGACCCCATGGACTGCACCACCCTAATAAGGAAGAAAGTGAAGAGGAACATAAACCAAACCATCTAATGTTCTTCAAGTAGTTCACATTTAGCAAGACATAAACACAGAAATGACAAAAGTTAAATGCCAGAGAGTTGTTTCAACCTGTGAACCAAATGTCAGAGAATGACTTCTTTAGTATTCTGAGAATTATGGAAAATTCAACCAAAATCTTATTCTTAGAGCAATTAAATGAATATATAAGGTACAGGAGAACCATTTGTAGAATATGCATCCATATAAATGTTACATGACAGAGAAAATGGGATCTCTCAAGGTTTCTTTTGCTGTTACCTTCTTTGTTAAAGAGAATACTATTTAAACTGGAAATGGCAGCCCACTCCACTACTCTTGCCTGGAAAATCCCATGGACAGAGGAGGTCGCTGCATCCATGGGGTCTCGAAGAGTCGGACATCACAGAGTGACTTCACTTTCACTTTTCACTTCCATGCATTGGAGAAGGAAATGGCAACCCACTCCAGTGTTCTTGCCTGGAGAACCCCAGGGACGGAGGAGCCTGGTGGGCTGCCTTCTATGGGGTCACACAGAGTCGGACATGACTGAAGCGACTTAGCAGCCGCACCAGCAGCAACTTTCCAAAGTCACAAACAAGAAATTGAAGTCTAAGACCTGGGAATCTATATTAAGAAACTGTACAAGTAGTTAAAGAAGGAGAAGGGGATGACAGAGAACGAGATGGTTGGATGAGATCACTGACATGAGTTTGAGTAAGCTCCAGGAGATGGTGATGGAGAGTGTTGCCTGGAGTGTTGCAGTCCATGGGGTCACAAACAGTCAGACACAACTGAGCGACTGAACAAGTTAAAGTTAGTTCAAGTCTCTATGCCCAGCTGCATGAAACATTACAGGCACCAGAAGCCTAAGCACAAGAAAATATTTTCCTGATTTTATTCAAAAGGAGAAAGAAATTAATCATTTTGCAAACCACTGCTTAGCTTATAGTTATTCTGAAAAAATTGTTGATATGCTATTAAACATGGGTTGGGAGTGTCTAGAAAGAAACAAATTAACAACTGGGAGCCAACATGGATTAACCAAATGGGGAAAAAGAGGAGCAGAAGATGATAGAAAAAAAGACAATATAAAGAAAAATTATGAAAACCTTAGAAATGAACCCGAAAGACTGCAGAATGTCTTCAATGAAAACCAGGTAGTGTCTAGCACATCCATCCAAGGTGTCTGGTTTATGTCGTCTTTGTGTCTTTCATGATCTTTGAGCTATTTACAACTCTGTAATTTGTAGACAACTATAGCAACGCAACCAGTCCATTCTGAAGGAGATCAGCCCTGGGATTTCTTTGGAAGGAATGATATTAAAGCTGAAACTCCAGTACTTTGGCCACCTCATGTGAAGAGCTGACTCATTGGAAAAAACTCTGATGCTGGGAGGGATTGGGGGAAGGAGGAGAAGGGGACAACAGAGGAATGAGATGGCCGATGGCATCACTGACTCGATGGATGTGAATCTGAGTGAACCCCGGGCGTTGGTGATGGACAGGGAGGCCTGGTGTGCTGCAATTTATGGGGTCGCAAAGAGTCGGACACGAATGAGTGACTGAACTGAACTGATAGCAATGCAAATGATTCTTGTCCAGAGATGTACAAATGGATTCTTTTCTGATGGAAATTCAATTGATTCTCTTCCTCCAATGTGGAATAAGCCAGTTTAACATTTTTGAAGGAAATTTAGTTAACTATTCCTAATGAGCTAAGTATGTTTCTACTCTTTAGATTCTCCTTTGAACAAGTTGTAGCATCTTACTCGGAGAAGGCAATGGCACCCCACTCCAGTACTCTTGCCTGGAAAATCCCATGGACGGAGGAGCCTGGTGGGCTGCAGTCCATGGGGTTGCTAAGAGTTGGACACAACTGAGTGACTTCACTTTCACTTTTCACCTTCATGCATTGGAAAAGGAAATGGCAACCCACTCCAGTGTTCTTGCCTGGAGAATCCCAGGGTCGGGGGAGCCTAGTGGGCTGCCATCTGTGGGGTCACACAGAGTCGGACACGACTGTAGTGACTTAGCAGCA
Source organism: Bubalus kerabau (assembly GCF_029407905.1). Lineage (NCBI taxonomy): Eukaryota > Metazoa > Chordata > Mammalia > Artiodactyla > Bovidae > Bubalus > Bubalus kerabau. The sequence goes on along the minus strand of NC_073628.1, from coordinate 127,221,874 downwards.
GCATCTTACTAGCTCCTTCATTAACTGAGCTAAATAAAATCTTTGATGTGCTTTTATTTTATATTTGTGTAAGAAGCATAAATTCATATATATATAATCTTTTTATGGGAGACTGGAAAGGGGCTTTCAGAAGAAGTAGTAACATGTTCTTAAAATAGGGGAATGAGGAAGGACGTGGTGTGTTGATATGTGGTGTGTCGATACGGCATGGTAGGGAGATGAGACTGGACAAATAAGCAAAATTAGGTCAAAAGGGCTTTGTGATATAATGGAATTGAAAAATCCTCTTTGATTCAGATAATTTTAAGGCCAAATCTATGGGCTTCCTTAAGTGTTTGCCGAACTTAGCAAGCAGAATTACATATCTGAGTTGCCACAGAAGCACTATCCACTAAAACCCAAGCCGAGAAATAAGAGTGTTCATGTGAAAGATTCAGAGACATGGAAATCTTGAAGAGGAACTTGGCTTCCTGGGATTTGGGGTGAACTTTTTAGGTGTCGATGGGTAATAGATCTACAACTGACATGTGGGTTACATACATAAACCAAGAATAAAGTTTCTATTTGATCTTGGAGATGATAGGGAGCCACTGAGGTTGCTAGCATGGCAAGACAGGCATGCCTAGAGCAGGAAATGACGTGAAAATAGGTGATCAAGTGCTCGGTTGGGGTTGGGAAGGCGAAAGAAGAAGAATTGCAGATTACAGGCATCTCAGTTTGTGAATGGGGAAAATGACTTTACGTGTGGCCATTGGAAATAAAGTCATAAAACCCAGGACAGGGAGCAATGCTGTGATCGACAGAGTGATGCAGAGAAGGTAAGACAGCTGTTCAAATCACCAATTCATGGTTTCATACTTCTAGTTCCTAACAGAGAGGGAACGACTAAAATTAGCTTCTCACATATTGTCAGCATTTAAGCAATCATTTTAGCATTAGTGCAAGGGGAAGTGGGAAATGATGTGTGAATTGTTTCCTGAGGAGCATCAGCATTTTTCTCCTATGATTCATGGGAGGACCATCTTTCTTATTAACCACATTTTTTGAGGATCAACTTATACTGACCCTCTTGAAACAGAGCAGAACCCTGGGGTCCTTGCCCCGCTCCCCCACCACCACCAACCATGTCTTCTGCCTGCCTTTCACCTGTGGAAAGCTTCAGTCAAAGAATAAGTGTAATTAGAGAAGTGAGAAATAAGAAAACAAAGAGAAACAATCAAAGGAGACCAGCTAATGGTAATATAGTCATTAAGCATAGTCAAGGACTTGTAGTTCCTTCTCAAGGACTATGGATAATATTCCCAGCCATACCCTGTGATCTGTCTTACAGATACTGAAACCCCAAGTGGGAGAAGTTAACTACATGATGACCAGACTGTACCCAGGACATGAACTGCCACAATTCCGAGACCTGGATGCTGAGAAATGGGAACAAATGGATCCTGGAACTGAAGATGAACTGTACCTAAAACAACTAAGATGATGCTGGTCAGATCACTGATGATCAATTAGAAGATGACTGTTAGAGGTGACTGTGCTGTTTAGGCATGTAGCCCCCACCAATTCTGTCTATAAATACTCTCACCTCCTGCTTGTGGGGAGGGGGTGGTAGTGGGCCTTTGGACAGATGTCCACCACCCTCCCCATCTGCAATTTTCAGCATCTGAAATAAAGCAAACTTTCCTTATCGCCAGTCTGGCCTCTTTATTGCCTTTTGAGAGGTGAGCAGCCAGACCCCACTACACACTCTTTCGGTAATACTCTAACAGATACAGTTGATTTAGAGCTAACTCAGCACTGAAGAGGTTTCCCAGGTAGCACAGTGGTTCAGTCCCTGGGTCAGGAAGATCCCCTGGAGTAGAAAGTAGCAACCCACTCCAGTATTCTTGCCTGGAAAATCCCATGGACAGAGGAGCCTGGTGGCTACAGTCCATGTGGTCGCAGAGTCGCACACGACTGAGCACAGCACGGCACGCAGTACTGAAGAGCAAAAAAGTAAAAGTAACCTCTGACTGGAGTCACATCAGCCTTGTGGTTGAAAAGAGAAGCTTTAGAGTCAAGCAGAACCAATTTAAGGGTAATTTTAAATCTCACATATTTACCCCAAAATAAGTTAATTAATATTAGATTCACTGGGGATTTTGTCAAAATGCAGATTCTGAATAGTAACTAAGTTTCTTCATTTCCAATAAGATCCCTACTTTTTTTTTTTAATATGTTAAGGAAAAAAGTAACAAGAAAAGATAAGAGTAATTACTAAATGCAATTGGAATGAGCCGTCCGGCGTGGTACAGGAACGTGAGGCTACTGGGCTGCTGTCACTGCTAAACCTGAATGATCATGTCTAAAACATATTAAAGCTTGAGTTTAGAAATCTATTATTATAGCTTGCTTTTTAGAGGACCAGTATGATGGAAAAATAAATGTGTTTTAATGTATGCATGGTGTACATTGCTGATTAATATGATAATGCGTGGATTCTTCTGTTTCAGGTATATAGAGAATGAAACAATGTCTGTTTCACACTCTATCTTACAGTCTCTTATCCAGCCACATTTCATGCTGGATTCATTCACACACTACAGAACTATGGACATTCAGAGGAAACTTTTCCAAAACAATGGAAACTGAAAAATTCTGTAACAATAGAAATGTACATTGACATACAACCAGTTATAATGAAATTTAAAATCAATAGTATTAACAGCAAATATTTTATGGCACAGGTCAAATGCTGTAGATTAAGATAGTCTTGTTCATAGTAACTTGAACAGTCAAATAAAGTGCTCTTTATCAGGAAATGATAGATTAACAGTATGCCAGGGTGTAAGTCACTTAACATTTCAGATGAGAACATTAACCAGTACTATGAATTCTTCATAAATGTGAGGTGAGTAATAATGATGTTAGTATGTGCAAAATGAAAAGGCATTACAATATTTTACAAATAAAAATAAGAGAATAAACTGAAACCTGAAGGAATTACCCACTTCAAGAATCAGTTGGTGGGGAGAGCATTACAGACTGAGGAAATAGAAGGTCAAGAGATGGTGCAGCCTAAGAGTGTGAGAGGAGGCGTGGGTAAGAGATATGTTTGGAGAGATTGAGGGGGTGATCCTCTCAGTCCTTGTTAGCTTGTTAAAGATTTACTCTCTCAAAGAACAACAGAAAGCCAGTGAAGGATTTTAAAGAGAGGAGTCATAGGATTTGATCTGCATTTTCGAAAGATCATTTCGGCTTCAATGTAAAAAACACATTGCCAACACGGGCTAAGCCTGGAGACAGTGACACTAGTTGGCAGTTATATGGCAGCAATGAAAAATTAAGGAAGTTACGGGAAGTTTACCACTTTGCAGGAAGGGTCGTGACAGCAGCTGAATCAGGCAGAGGCAAATTTCATGTAGGCATTGAAAAGTCACTTGACTACCTGGGAGCTTAATTTTCCCATCTTAGAAAACTGCATCATACCTGGCCCTGCAGAGTCCCTCTCTCTTATCATAATGATACCAAGCTTATTATGTGAAAGGTACTCAGGGTAGAGTTCAGTTCAGTTCAGTTCAGTTCATTTCAGTCTCTCAGTCGTGTCTGACTCTTGGTGACCCCATGAATCGCAGCACACCAGGCCTCCCTGTCCATCACCAACTCCCAGAGTTCACTCAGACTCATGTCCATCGAGTCAGTGATGCCATCCAGCCATCTCATCCTCTGTCATCCCCTTCTCCTCCTGCCCCCAATCCCCCCGAGCATCAGAGTCTTTTGCAATGAGTCAACTCTTCACATGAGGGTGGCCTGGAGTCTCAGCTTTAGCATCATTCCTTCCAAAGAAATCCCAGGGCTGATCTCCTTCAGAATGGACTGGTTGGAACTCCTTGCAATCCAAGGGACTCTCAAGAGTCTTCTCCAACACCACAGTTCAAAAGCATCAATTCTTCAGCGCTCAGCCTTCTTCACAGTCCAACTCTCACATCCATACATGACCACTGGAAAAACCATAGCCTTGACTAGATGGACCTTAGTTGGCAAAGTAATGTCTCTGCTTTTCAATATGCTATCTACGTTGGTCATAACTTTCTTCCAAGGAGTAAGTGTTTTTTAATTTCATGGCTGCAGTCACCATCTGCAGTGATTTTGGAGACAAAAAAAAATAAAGTCTGACACTGTTTCCCCATCTATTTCCCATGAAGTGATGGGACCAGATGCCATGATCTTAGTTTTCAGGGTAGAGTAGACTTTTAATATTCCCTCCAAAATTTAAATTGTTAAAGATATACTCCTTTCATTTTTGTGAAATGCCTCTTTTCTAAGGAACCAAACACACTTTATTAACATTGTCTTCTAAGCCTAAAATTCCCTGTGAAGCTGGAATAATCAATAAGCACAGTCAACTGGCTCAATAACAGGGTTGAGCATTCTCTGATTTATTGGTAAACTTTTCAGAGGGGGAGGTGGTTGTCTCCTTTGAAGATTTTCTACACCATCAACACTGATAAACCAAATGCATTCTCCAGGCCACCTCAAAAGAGTAGGATACATGTTTGGGAGCTCCAAGGATTTATAAATCAAAAGGATAGTGAATAACTATGATTTATATTTTATTTATAAAAGGCATATATCTTTTTCAGCTTATTATTAGAATAATCAACATCGGTATCATGTTATATATACATTCCCTAAATGTTTTTAGTTGAGAATAACTTGATGCCAATTTTTAAGCATAGTTTAATCATAATTGGAAAAGGAAAACTGAGCATTAGCCACAGGACTGGAAAAGCTCAGTTTTCACTCAAGTCCCAAAGACAGGCAATGCACTCAATTGCATTGAGTGCACTCTTTGCACTCATCTCACAACTGCACTCATCTCACACGCTAGCAAAGTAATACTCAAAATTCTCCAAGCCAGGCTTTGACAGTACATGAACCTAGAACTTCCAGATGTTCAAGCTGGATTTAGAAAAGGCAGAGGAACCAGAAATCAAATTGCCAACATCCACTGGATTATCGAAAAAGCAAGAGAGTTCCAGAAAAATATCTACTTCTGCTTTATTGACTATGCCAAAGCCTTTGACTGTGTGGATCACAACAAACTGCAGAAAATTCTGAAAGAGATGGGAATACCAGACCATCTTATCTGCCTCCTGAGAAATCTGTATGCAGGTCAAGAAGCAACATTTAGAACTGGACATGGAACAACAGACTGGTTCCAAATTGGGAAAGGAGCACATCAAGGCTGTATATTGTCACCCTGCTTATTTAACTTATATGCAGAGTACATCATGTGAAATGCTGGGCTGGATGAAACACAAGCCGGAATCAAGATTGCCAGGAGAAATATCAATAACCTCACATATGCAGATGACACCACCCTTATGGCAGAAAGTGAAGAAGAACTAAAGAGCCTCTTGATGAAAGTGAAAGAGGAGAGTGAAAAAGCTGGCTTAAAACTCAACATTCAAAAAACTAAAATTATGGCATCCAGTCCCATCACTTCATGGCAAATAGATGGGGAAACAGTGAGAGACTTTATTTTCTTGGGCTTCAAAATCACTGCAGATGGTGACTGCAGCCATGAAATCAAAAGACGCTTGCTCCTTGGAAGAAAAGCTATAATAAACCTAGACAGCATACTAAAAAGCAGAGAGATTACTTTGCCAACAAAGGTCCATCTAGTGAAAGTTCTGGTTTTTCCAGTAGTCATGTACGAAAGTGAGAGTTTGGCCATAAAGAAAGCTGAGCACCAAAGAATTGCTGCCTTTGAACTGTGGTGTTGGAGAAGACGCTTGAAAGCCCCTTGAACTGCAAGGAGATCCAACCAGTCAATTCTAAAGAAAATCAATCCTAAATATTCATTGCAAGGACTGACACTGAAACTCCAATACTTTGGCCACCTGGTGCAAAGAACTGGCTCATTAGAAAAGACCCTGATGCTGGGAAAGATTAGAGGCAGGAGGAGAAGGGGACAACAGAGGATGTGATGGTTGGATGGCATCACCGACTCCATGCATATGAGTTTGAGCAAGCTCTGGGAGTTGGTGATGGACAGGAAAGCCTGGCGTGCTGCAGTCCATGGGGTCTCAATGAGCTGGACACGACTGAGCGATGAACTGAATGAATCATAATTGTCACATATAAAATTACAAGGAAATAGATTGGTTTGTTGTTAAAACTATGTCTTTGTTAGTTCTAACTTTTCCTAGAAGAGCTATACCTAGACTCTTGAATCTTTTATGCACTCATAAAAAGTGGTTCTGTTTTGAGAATATATAGTGTCCATATATTTTAATTAAATATCTACAGAATTCATAAGGAAACAGAAAACAATATAGCTTTTTCATAGTGAAAAGTGAAAGTGTTAGTCATTCAGTCATGTCCGACCCTTTGTAACCCATGGACTATAGTCCACCAGGCTCCTCTGTCCATGAGGATTCTCCAGGCAAGAATACTGGAGTGGATTGCCATTCCCTTCTTCAGGGGATCTTCCCAACCCAGGAATCGAACCCAGGTCTCCTGCATTGCAGGTAGATCCTTTACCATCTGAGCCAGCAGGGAAGCCCCTAACTCTTTCATATGCACGTATATACTATATGCAAACACTATTCTAGGAAAAGAAATTAACTTTGGTGGAATATTTGTAATTCAGCCCTTAAAACATTAAAAGGTTATTTGAAATCTAGAATCTGTATCAGATTGTGAAGTTAAGCTATTGATAAACTCTCTGATGTGAAAGGGGGTTAACATACCAGAAAGGATAGCTTTGAGATTCAATGTCAACCCTAGGGTCATGAACTTATGATCACTGTGATGATTAAAAAGCTGAAATTCATTGCAGTATAGTCCAAGTAGCAAACCTAACTATAGAGGGATAGGAGGTAGGTATTATAGGAAAAGTGCCCAAATGTTAGAATCAGCCAAGAGGAGCCCAAAACACAGTAGACAGTAAAGGAGGGGGACCTCTAGAAAAGCAAATGTACTATTTCCCTATCATACCAAATAAGACCTATAATTGAAATGCTCTCACACCATTGAATGTTAAATGGCTCCTTGCAATTGAGCTGTCCAGGTTTCAGTTCTGTAGCTCTGTCCATTTGTTTTTTCAGCAGATACTGAGCATCTTAGCATTCTATTCTCTGTACTAAGGCCAGAGATAATGAGTTAAAAGATGCTTAAGGGGTATTGGGCTAAAATGGGAACAAGCCAAGGAAAAAGAAACAGGGAGTATGCTTGAGCAAAATTTCACCGAGTACCCAGGGTTGGAAGACAGTACAGAAAGAGCGGTAAAAGTAGCTGTGTTTACACTTACATGCCAGGCACTATCCTAAACATTTTATGTGCATCAATTCATGATATCTTCACAACAACCTAAGAAGCAGGTACAATTATCATCCCCATTTTATAGAGGAGGAAGCATAATTTCACAGAATTTACGTGATCTGCCCAAGGTCACACTCAATATCCTGCCAAAAGTTCAGGCTGCTTCCAGAAAAATGTTTGGATCACTTCCAAGAAAGCAATACAGATAATGACTATAGTGATAATAACAATAAGCATTCATGCAGTACTCACAATGTGGTAGGCATTTGTTGTTTTATTTATAATAACTTATCAAATCCTCCCAATAACTTGCTCTCATTTTTTTTTTTGATGTCAACTTTCCTTTTTAACAAGTAGATTTTCTTTTTTAGAGCACTTTGAGGTTCACAGGAAATTGTGTGAAAAGTACAGCATCCCCTCATACGTCTTTTCCCTCTTCCACATTCACCCCACCATGCCCACAGTTTTGTTTATTATTAATATTTTGCATTAGCATAGTACTTTTATTACAATTGATGAGAGAATATTGATATATTATTATTAGCTATAGTCCCTAGTTTACATTAGGGTTGATTCTTTCTGTTGTACATTCTGTGGGTTTTAACAAATGTGTAATGACATGTATCCACCATTTCAGTATCACACAGAAGACTTTCACTGCCCTAAAATTCTGCTGTGCTCCCCCTATTCTTCCCTCTCTTCCTAACTGTGACCCCCTGGAGTCACCACCATTGCCACTTTCTTCATACTTTGCCTTTTTCAGAAAGATCATATGGTCAAAATCCTATCATGTGTAACCTTCTCATAGTGGCTTCTTTCTTTCACGTCTTTCACGGCTTGATGCTGAATAATATTCCATCATATGGATGTCCCAATTTGTCTGTCCATCTACCCGTTGAAGGGCATCTTGGTCGCTTCCAAGTTTTTTACATTATGCATAAAGCTGCTATAAACATTCATGTGCAAGTTCCTGTATAGGTACAAGTTTTCAGCTCCTTTTAGTAAATGTCAAAAAAGATGGTTGCTAGATCAGAATGTAAGAGTAGCTTTGAACTGTCTTCCAAAGTGGCTGCATCAGTTTGCGTATCCCCAGCAACAATGAGAGCTCCTGTCGCTCCACACCCTCCCCAGCATTTGGTGTGGTGAGTGTTCTAGATTCTGGCCATTCTAATAGATGTTTGGTGGTATAGCTCACTGTGGTTTTTATTTGAAATTCCCTAATAACATTTGATTCTGAGCATCTTTTTATATACTTACTTGCCATTTTTTTCCAGATATTTTGCCCATGTATTAGCTGGGTTAAGAATCCCATTTTCAGGTAGGAAGTTGAGGCACAGAGGGGCTCAACAAATTGCCCAAGGTTACACAGCCAGGAAAGGGGAAAATATACCCAACTGAATGCAGAGTTTCAGAGAATAGCAAGGAGAGATAAGAAGTCCTGAAATAAACAATGCAAACAAATAGAGGAAAACAATAGAATGGGAAAGACTAGGCCTCTCTTCAAGAAAACTGGTGGTATCAAGGGAACATGCCATGCAGGGATGGGTAAGACAAAGGACAAAAATGATAAGGACCTAACAGAAGCAAAAGAGATTAAGAAGAGGTGGCAAGAATGCACAGAACTATATAATGACCCAAACAACCACGATGGTGTGTGGTCACTCACCTAGAGCTAGACATCCTGGAGTGTGAAGTCAAGTGGGCCTTAGGAAGCATTACTACAAACAAAGCTACTGGAGGTGACAGAACTCCAGCTGAGCTATTTCAAATCCTAAAAGATGATGCTGTAAAAGTGCTGCATTCAATACGCCAGCAAATTTGGAGAACTTGGCAGTGGCCACAGGACTGGAAAAGGTCAGTTTTCTTTCCAGTCTCAAAGAAGGATAATGCCAAAGAATGTTCAAACTACTGCACAATTGCACTCATTTCACATGTTAGCAAGGTTATGCTCAAAATCCTTCAAGCTAGGCTTCAGCAGTACCTTAACCAAGAATTTTCAGATGTACAAGCTGGGTTTCAAAGAGCCAGAAGAATAAGAGATCAAATTGCCAACATTCATTGGATCATAGAAAAAAGCAAGGGAGTTCCAGAAAAACATCTACTTCTGCTTCATTGACTATGCTAAAGCCTTTTACTGTGTGGATCACAACAAACTGTGGAAAATTTTTAAAGAGATGGGAAAATTCTTAAAGAAATGGAGTACCAGACCACCTTACCTGTTGCCTGAGAAACCTGTATGTATGTAGGTCAAGAAGAAACAGTTAGAACCGGACATGGAACAACTGACTGGTTCAAAATTGGGAAAGGAGTATGACATGGCTGTATATTGTCACCCTGCTTATTTAACTTCTTTGCAGAGTACATCATGTTAAATGCCAGGTTGGTGGAATCAAGATTACTGAGAGAAATATCAACAACCTCAGATATGCAGATGATACCACTCTAGTGGCAGAAAGTAAAAAAGAAGTAAAGAGCTTCTTGATGAGAGTGAAAGAGAATAGTGAAAAAGTTGGCTTAAAACTCAACATTCAAAAAACTAAGATCATGGTACCCAGTGCCATACTTTGCAGCAAATAGAAGGGGAAAAATTAGAAGCAGTGACAGATTTTATTTTCTTGGGCTTCAAAATCACTGCAGACAGCCACTGCAGCCATGAAATTAGAAGACACTTGCTCCTTGGAAGGAAAGCTATGACAAAACTAGACAGCATATTAAACAGTAGAGACATCACTTTGCCAACAAAGATCCATATAGTCAAAGCTATGGGCTTCCCTGCTAGCTCAACTGGTAAAGAGTCTGCCAGCAACACAGGAGACTCCAGTTCAGTTCCTGGGTCAGGAAGATCTCCTGGAGGAGGACATGGCAACCCACTCCAGTATTCTTGCCTGGAGAATATCCATGGACAGAGAAGCCTGGTGGGCTACAGTCCGTGACTGGGGGTTGCAAAGTTGAACACAACTGAGTGACTAAGCAATGCACATAGTTTTTCCTGTAGTCATGTACAGAAGTGACAGTTGGACCATTAAAAAAAAAAAAAAAAAAACTAAGCACTGAAGAATTGATGCTTTCAAACTGTGGTGCTGGAGAAGACTCTTGAGAGTCCCTTGGACAGCAAGGAGATCAAACCAGTCAATCTTAAAGGAAATCGATCCCTAATATTAATTGGAGGACTGTTGCTGAAGCGGAAGCTCTAATACTTTAACCATATAATACGAAGAGTTGCCTCATTGGAAAAGACCCTGATGCTGGAAAAGATTGAAGGCAACAGGAGAAGAGGGCGGCAGAGGATGAGAAGGTTGGATGGCATCACTAATTCAATGGACATGAATTTGAGGAAACCCCAGGAGACAGTGGAGGACAGAGGAGCCTGATATGTTACAGTCCATGAGTTTGCAGAGTCGGACATGACTTAGCAACTAAACAACAACAACAACACAGTCTGGGCTGAACCAGGCAGGTGGACTCAAAGCCCGTAGTCTTAACCTCTAATCTGTGAATCCTTGAGGATTCAGGTCTTAGAGGTTAAAAAAACAAATAAACAAAAAAAAAAACAACCTGGGTCTCAGTGCTGGTTATGCAGTTTACAGGTTGTCTAACCTGGGATGTTATTTAATCTCTCCAAGCCACAGTTTCTTCTTATGTAATATAAGAATAACAGGTCTCATTGTTTTCATGAGGATGAGAGACAAAGTAGAGAAAGTGCTTAACTTGTTGTCAGAACATAGCAGCTGCCAATAAATGGTAACTATTATTAGTCCAATGTTACAGGAGACAGTGAAAGAGCCCGCAGTAGCCACAAAAATTAACACCTGCCTTGAAACTAAAATAGATTAGTCTGGGGCTTTAAATTCTACAGAAACCCAGACATTTCTTGGTGAGGTTTTCATAATCTGTTGTCAGCTGACACCTCCACTCATATCTAGTGCCCACGAATGAATAAAGGTGGTTACAATTCTTAAAAGAGCAGCATTGTACTGTATTCAATTTCCTTTTCCTATTCCTCTCACCCTCCTGCTGTCCCTGAAAAAAGAAAAAGCTGCAGTTGTATTATCCTCGTAGCTAACAAAGCATGCCTGTAACCAGATGTGTCCTGCTTGCCTCCACTGAAACTGGGATGCTGGTAGAAAATAAAAACATCCAAGCAAATGCACCTGATGTGTGGGAATGATTCTTAGAGGACACCGGGCTCTTCTGAAATCATAGAAGTCCTGGGTTGCACATGCACTTAAGACCTCTATCTTCAGAGGGTGATTCTCAAACCTGCTTGATAGCCTCGGTATTTCCTGAGGAGCTTCTTAAAAGAACAGATTCCTAAATGCGTGGTTTAGACTTAACTGAATCAGAATCTAGGGGTTGGTGAGGAGAGAATGGGACTCTGATAGATGTACTTTTAAAGTTCTGAGAGGCTCTAATGATCAGGGAACGGCAGATCTAATGTCATTCCCATCTAATGGTTGGATCCTCCTTTTGTGTGGGGGTGGGGTGAAGGAGAAAGCAGATGAGTGCTGTGGGAAAGTAGAACATGTTGGGATGTGAGAGACTTGATCAATGAAAGTAGATATAAAGTGAATGAGCAGTTACCAAAATGGTTTTCTAATGAGAGGGATCAAAAACAAAGACTACATTCAAAGAGAGAAGAAACTGCTTAAGAAAGAACCTGATCGTCAGACCTCCCACTTTATTCTCATGAAGTAGTATCTGGTTTTGGTTTAGTTTAGTCATTAAGTCATGTTCAACTCTTTGCGACCCTATGGACTGTAGCCTTCCAGGCTCCTCTGTCCATGGGATTTCCCAGGCAAGAATGCTGGAGTGGGTTGCCATTTCCTTCTGCAGGGGATCTTCCCAACCCAGAGACCCAACACAGGTCTCCTGCATTGCAGGCAGACTCTTTACTGACTGAGCCACCAGGGAAATAATGACTCAACTAATTTGGATAATTTTTTTTCCCCCAGAAGAGCTAACAAAGTTGAAATAATTTACCTAAATATTTGGGATCGAAGTTTAAGCTCTTTCCCTTAGGTTTTCAAGTTTTCAGAACTTTGGTACATTAATGAGAAAATTACATTTGGTAAGATAATAAATTAACTATGTTTGGAAAAACCAAGTCTCATGGGCTTAAATTAGTATTAAAAGGCTACAAACTACTTTGCATTTGGTTTTCTTAATTTTATCTTTTGATTTTCATTTACTCATTCAACATACTTTTTGAGTATCAATACTTGGGATCCCACTGATTTAGATGTTATTAATATGAAGATGAGACCCTCATGTAAGCAGAGAGGAGTAGCTGGGGTTAGAGAGAGAAAAACTAATATTTTAATGAGCATTTAGTGCCAGCTTCATTTATATACAGTTCAGTTTAGTTCAGTCACTCAGTCGTGTCCGACTCTTTGTGACCCCATGAATTGCAGTACACCAGGCCTCCTTGTCCATCACCAACTCCCAGAGTTCACCCAAACTCATTTGCATCGAGTCAGTGATGCCATCCAGCCATCTCATCCTCTGTCATCTCCTTCTCCTCCTGCCCCCAATCCCCCCAAGCATCAGAGTCTTTTGCAATGAGTCAACTCTTCACATGAGGTGGCCAAAGTACTGGAGTTTCAGCTTTAGCATCATTCCTTCCAAAGAACACCCAGGACTGATCTCCTTTAGAATGGACTGATTGGATCTCCTTGCAGTCCAAGGGACTCTCAAGAGTCTTCTCCAACACCACAGTTCAAAAGCATCAATTCTTCGGCACTCAGCTTTCTTCACAGTCCAACTCTCACATCCATACATGACTACTGGAAAAACCATAGCCTTGACTAGACGGACCTTTGTTGGCAAAGTAATGTCTCTGCTTTTCAATATGCTATCTAGGTTGGTCATAACTTTCCTTCCAAGGAGTAAGCGTCTTTTCATTTCATGGCTGCAATCACCATCTGCAGTGATTTTAGAGCCCCCAAAAATAAAGTCTGACACTGTTTCCACAGTTTCCCCATCTATTTCCCATGAAGCAATGGGACCAGATGCCATGATCTTCGTTTTCTGAATGTTGAGCTTTAAGCCAACTTTTTCACTCTCCTCTTTCACTTTCATCAAGAGCCTTTTGAGTTTCTCTTCACTTTCTGCCATAAGGGTGGTGTCATCTGCGTATCTGAGGTTATTGATATTTCTCCTGGCAATCTTGATTCCAGCTTGTGCTTCTTCCAGCCCAGCATTTCTCATGATGTACTCTGCATAGAAGTTAAATAAGAAGGGTGACAATATACAGCTTTGATGTACTCCTTTTCCTATTTAGAATCAGTCTGTTGTTCCATGTCCAGTTCTAACTGTTGCTTCCTGACCTGCATATAGGTTTCTCAAGAGTATTCCTATTTAATACAACAATCCAATGGCATAATTTGATCACTGAGAACATTTCCTAAACCCATATTAAACAGCCCTGAAACTAGACATTTTCCAGTCCCCATGATAGCCAGTACAGAAAAGAGGAAAAAACAGCCTAACTACTTGATTCACGAAAATAAGACTATGAACTAACTAAAATAGGTTAATTCCAAGATGAAAAACTCCTGCCCCACTGGGGCCACAATTCAAAGCTATTATGTCATAATTTCTGCCCATCCTCAACCAATTCTCTACCTTAAAAATCATCCAGGCTAACTCTAAATCCTTTAAATATCCTTCCTGGACCTCTCCCCTCTGAGATATTGCTAAGTCTCTGTCAAGGTGATGTTCACCCTTACCACAGTAAATCCAATATGCATAGATTTGTTTTGATCCATAGTTGTTTGTTTTTCCTGGTGGACTTCTGGAGAGTCAACAGTCAATATTACTTTGATGAAGACATTTGTTCAAACTCGAGCAGCTATTATGAACTTTCTCCAAGAGCCAGGTGGTAAACACAGCTGTGACTGCTGCCGAAGTTCATATTCTATCCATGGGTGTATACGTTTAGGCGTAAGTGCTTAGATGAGATAAGGGACACAGATTTTTACTGTATAATCTCAGATGTTTATAAGTAAGCAACTTTCAAAGAGAAGGCAGCATTAAAAATGGCAATCCATAAATGCAAGGGAAATTCAAGTCCTTAAATCAAGTCAAAATGTATTTTATGCCATCTGCTCTACAAAGTGACACAGCATTAAATGAATAAATAAGTGACTTATAGACCATAAAAGAATAGCCTGAACGAGTCCCATTAAACAGATGCAAACAAACAAGAATTGAAATCTAGCTACTGATAACAGTAATTAAAGCTCAGAATTTTGCATAGGATCCCAAGAAAATGACATAAGCCCTCCTCTGTCAGTGTTCCATGTGCTCATAATCCTAGACTTTTGAGGCATAAGTCTTTGAATGGGTATTGGAAAATATAAAACATCAAAGAAAAATGCAAAAGTATTTAAGTTTCAGGCTTCCCAAGTAGCTCAGTGGTAAAGAACCCACCTGCCAACGAGAGAGACATGGGTTCTATCCCTGAGTTGGGAAGATCCCCTGGAGAAGGAAATGGCAAACCACTCCAGTATTCTTGCCTGAAAAAATTCCATGGACAGAGGAACCTGGTGGGTTACAATCCATAGGGTCGAAAAAAAAAAAAAATCAGACACCACTTAGCAACTAAACGACAACGAATTTAAGTTTCAAATGTATTTAAGACAAAATGGAGTAAGGTAAGCTGATGCTGAGGCTGAAACTCCAGTACTTTGGCCACCTCATGCAAAGAGTTGACTCATTGGAAAATGGAGTTTTCCAGTGCTGGGAGGGATTGGGGGCAGGAGGAGAAGGGGACGACAGAGGATGAGATGGCTGAATGGCATCACCAACTTGATGCAAATGAGTTTGGGTGAACTCCAGGAGTTGTGATGGACAGGGAGGCCTGATGTGCTGCGATTCATGGGGTCAAAAAGAGTTGGACACGACTGAGCGACTGAACTGAACTGAACTGAAGCTAACAAGTTTTCTGGGATGCGGGAGGTGGAGTTTGGGCAGTACTCCCAGACAGCTTGATTAGCTCTAAAAGGAGGTAAAGGGACTTCCTTGGTGGTCCAGTGACGAAGACTGCACTCCTAATGCGGGAGACCCAGGTTTGATCCCTGGTCAGGAAACTAGATCCCATATGATGCAACTAAAAGTTCCCTTGCTGCAAGTCAAGACCCCACACACCACAGTGAAGATCGAAGGGCCCAAGCACCATAGCTAAGACCTAGTGCAATCAAATAAATCAATAAATGTTAAAAAAATTTTTTTAACTTTTTAAAAAATAAAAAGAGGTAAAGAAGAGGCCAACATCCTAAAGGCAGAGTCAAATGAAGAAAAAACAATGAGCCATTTGCCAGAAAATATCAGATACATCCTCATTATGCTGGCCAAGGGCTTCCAGCTCAGCCAGTGGGGTCTTAGGACCAGAACTAAAAGCTGGGGTCAGGCCATGTTGGGTACTGACTGGTCTGCCGTTAAGGAGGGACCTGAGGGACACAGGCTAAGGTGAAAGTGAAAGTCTCTCAGTCATTATCTGATTTGTTGCAACTCCATGGACTACACAGTCCATGGACTTCTCCAGGCCAGAATACTGGAGTGGACACAGGCTAAGGGATGGGGATAAGCAATTTCCAGGGTAGGGAAAGTGTCCCTCAGCTCCTGGGAGTGAGATGCACCATGGAGGCATTGTTATTAATATGGAAGGCTGCACATTGTATTGTTGATGAATGAGTTAATAACAATAACAACAGTTAGTACTTGAATGTCACACTTGTTTTGTACCAGGCATTGTTCTAAGCATTGTACACACACTAACTCATATAAGGTTCATTCTGTGAGTACCTATAAGGTAGCACTGTTCTTATCCTTATTTTACATAGGAAGACACTGAGGTGCGGAGAGAGTAAGTGACTCATTGAGGGCTTACAGCTAGTAAACGGCAATGCCAGGATGAATCAATCAGTTAATTAACAATGAAGCCACTTGTGATGCTTCCAGGCGGCACCAGTGGTAAAGAATCTATCTGCCAATGCAGGAGACATAAGAGACACCAGTTTGAACCCTATGTCAGGAAGATCCCCTGGAGGAGGGCATGCAGCCCACTCCAGTATTCTTACCAGAAGAATCCCACGGACAGAGGATTGATTGCCCTGGCAGGCTACAGTCCATAGAGTTGCAGAGTCAGACACGACTGAAGTGACTTAGCACATCTTAGCAGACAGGAACACATGCTATTTTCTACTCTACCAGTGTAGAAGTGTGCTCTATATTCAGCTGCCTACTTTAGACCCTGATAATGAGTACTCAGTTTTCCTATGAAATGTAGGCATTTCTTCTTGCTATGTAGCATTTTGTGATTATTTATCACTTAGGAGGTACACAAGTTTCTTGCATTTTATCTCCCATTTCATTAGAACAACCTGAACTGTCCCACTCTAACTGTGCTCTTGAAATGTCTTTAGGTTAGTTGGCTAAAACTGATTTGTTTTATTCCATTCATCTTCTGAATATTATTAACGAATTTGAAGGATTATTTTTATTTTTGAATATAAATTTTCTGTCTTGGAACAAAAAAAGGCCTTTTCTCCCTGAACCATTTGAGAATATGTTGCCAATCTGCTGCCACATCACCCCCCACCCAATACTTCAGTGTTTATTTCCTACAAACAAGAACAGTCTCCTACAGACCCACAATATCTATCACAGAAAGTTAACAGACATTACACGTGCATTTAATCTCCAGACCCCAACTGTCCAATTTATGTCCTTCGTAGGTGTAGTTCACCATTAGGAACTGCATTTAGTTGTCTCTTCTCTAATCTCCTTCAGCCTAGAACAGTGCTTCAGCCTTTTCTTTCACGGCCTTGACACGCATGAAGGTTACAGGCCAGTTATTCTACAGAATGTCTCCCAACTACAGTTGTCTGGTGTTTGCTCATGATCAAACTCTGGTAATGCCTCTGTGGCAGCAATATCACCAAACAATGCTGTGGTCTTCTGACTGCATTCTATCAGGGGGTACAATCTTTACTTTTACTGAGAAAGTCAGTCTTAACCATTTGATTGTGATGTCTGCCAGACTTCTCCGCTGTAAACTTACTCTTCTTTTTCTAATCAATGAAGAGTTCCCATAGAGGCATTCTTTCTCTTCAAATTTTATCAAAAGTTTTTATTTCATTAAACCTGCTTTTTTAAATTAAGCTGAACTTTTATTTCTAAGCTCTTCAAAGATTATAACACAAAAAGTACCCTTTAAAAAGTGCCCCAAAGGAGAAGGCAATGGCACCCCACTCCAGTACTCTTGCCTGGAAAATCCCATGGATGGAGGAGCCTGGTAGACTGCAGTCCATGGGGTTGCTAAGAGTCGGACATGACTGAAGTGACTTAGCAGCAGCAGCAGTAGCAGTGACTATGTAACATCCAGCTGAAGACTAGCAGGGGGGTACTCTTTCTGCCCCCTTCTGATGCCTATGTCAGAAGCTTTCTCTATCTCCTTTATACTTTAATAAAACTTTATTACACACACACACAAAAAAAAGTGCCCCAAATTAAATCAAAGTTTCATCATCAAACACCTGTGACATTAAGAATCCATCTAGGCTGTAATAGTTTCACATTACTTTTTAAAAATCATTTGCAATGTTCTATAGATCACATTGATTTAAAGACATGAAGTAACTTAGTATTTTTTTATATTTATTTTATATTATAGTCGATTAACAATGTTGTATTAGTTTTAGGTGTATAGCAGAGTGATTCAGTTATATATCTATTCTTTTTTAAATTCTTTTCTCATTTAGGTTATTACAGAGTATTGAGCAGAGTCCCCTGTACTATACAGTAAGTCCTTGTTAGTTATCTATTTTAAATATGGAAGTGTGTACAAGTCAATTCCAAACTCCCGATCTACCCCCCGGGAACCATAAGTTCATTCTCTAAGCCTGTGAGTCTGTTTCTGTTTTGTAAATAAGTTTGCTTATATCATTATTTTTAGATTCCACATATAAGTGATATCATATTTGTCTTTCTCTGTCTGACTGTCTTCATTTAATATGATAATCTTCAAGTCTATCCATGTTGCTGCAAGTGGCATTATTTCATTCTTTTTAAAGGCTGAGGAATATTCCATCTGTCAATGGACATTTGCAAATATCCCATTCTTCATCAGACTTTCCATTTAGGAATTTACATTAGCATGGGTTCATGACTACCTATTATATTCAGTGGATACGTAGAGAACAGATGTCATTATCTTTTTGATGGTCAAATTAATCAGTGGGATCTCCTTTAAGCTGGCTTCTGTGTTCTTTTGACACAGTCCCATCATTCCAGGACCTCTTACTCTCTGGCTTAATAGGACGTCCCATAATTTTTGACAGGGCCCTGAAATCAGTCACCTCCAAGAAGTCCTGAATTTTTACAGTAGAAAAGGGTATTTAGAAACCTGGGTGAAAAGGGTGTTCAACATTGGGGATGAAAGGAAGCAGGTACAACTACAAGGTGAACACACAATACTTATATCTACATTTAATTATATATTTATTTAATAAATTTATTATATCTATTGAAATCCATGAGTTCACACATTTACAACCATAGCCATTCAATCTAGTTTTCTCCCTTCCCATTAAACACTGAAAATCCTGACTCCTGTGTTTGCCAGATATCTTTACTTTTTCAATCAGTCCCACTGTTTTAATGGGCTTCCCTGGTAGCTCAGTGGGTAAAGAATCCACCTGCAATGCAAGAGACCCTGGCTCGGTTCCATTCCTGGGTGGGAAGATCTCCTAGAGAAGGGATAGGCTACCCACTCCTGTATTCTAGGGCTTCCCTGGTGGCTCAGATGGTAAAGAATCTGCCTGCAATGAGGGAGACCCAGGAGAAGGAAATGGCAACCCACTCCAGTGTTCTTGCCTTGAGAATCCCAGGGACTGGGGAGCCTGGTGGGCTGCCGTCTATGGGGTCGCACAGAGTCGGACACGACTGAAGTGACTTAGCAGCAGCAGCAGGTTCGATCCATGGGTTGGGATGAGTCCCTGGAGGAAGGCATGGCAACCCACTCCAGTATTCTTGCCTGGACAATCCCCATTGAAGTTAGGGTTGCAAAGAGTCGGCCAGGACTGAACGACTAAGCACAGCACACAGCACCTGTTTGTAATACATCCCCCATTTCTGCGGCCCGGTCTCCCCTGCCTAACGCCCTCTTTATTCTGCTCAGGCTCTGGAACGTCTTGCCAGGCTGCGCTACACTGGGCCCTTCTCACCCTGCCCGACTCCCACACTCCCCTCTGGGATGCCCTGCACATGAACGCCCCCCTCACCCAGATCAGCTGTAACACAGCGCGGCTCCCAAACATAAAGAGCTCTTACGGCGCTCTGGATCCCTTGGGGATCAAGTCCAGAGCTGCTAAATGGGCTCTGGTTCCACCCTCCCACCCATGCCCTGCGCCTCTTCGTTCTGCAGCACCTCATGGTTTTACAGCCGATCTCTTCAGCGAACAGAAGGGAAACCAATTGATACATTTTCAAATGCTATTTAAATACACGGAAATTGTTCAGAAGAAAAGGAAATCACTAGAAACGTTCGTTTAAAACTGGTACGAAAAGATATTAAGCAATTCAAAGCAATGGTTTTTTTTTTTTGAAAAGAGTTATAACCGTGAAGAAAATGTTTATTTCCTGTGACTATTTTATGTCAACCAATGTTTTAAAAATGTATCAGTCACATATGATTGATATTTGCATGATCCCTGGCAAGAGTATTCACAAGTATTAGGGGGAGTTCCAAAAAATCATGTATGATACATTTTTAAAACATTGGTTGACATAAAATCTTCATGCAAAATAAACAATCTTTTTATGGTTATAACTGTTTTCATTAAAAACCAAACAACAAACATTGCTTTGAATTGCTTAGTATCTTTCTAGCAGCTGCCGTCTCTGGGGTTGCACAGAGACACGACTGAAACGACTTAGCAGCAGCAGCAGCAGTTTAAGAGGAGTCCCTGCAAGTGTACAGGGGCTTCCCAGGTGGCGCTAGTGCTAAAGAACCCTCTTGCCAATGCAGGAGACACGAGAGACATGTGTTTGATCCCTGGGTCCAGAAGATCCCCTGGAGGAAGAAATGGCAACCCACTCCAGTATTCTTGCCTGGAGAATCCCATGGACATAGTAGCCTGGCAGGCTACAGTCCATAGGGTCACAGAGTCAGGCAGGACTGAAGTGGCAGCACAGTGGAACAATGGGAAGAGTACAAATGGAGACTCACATACCAATAGAGAAAACATTCGAAAGTTATAAACCACATTAACAAACTTTCAGCTAAAATATGTTCTATCCTCTCATCTTGACAAATTACTTTTCATGATAACAAAAAAATGCTTAATGTCTAAAACTATGTTTTCATATGATCAAAAGTCAGCTAAATATCTAAAGCAACCGAATTTAATTACTGCTGGACATGTCTGGGTGTTGATGAGCCAGTGATTACCAATGAAACAAAGCAAAGGCATACACAATTCATTAATTACATTGTTGTATGAAATTTACTTTTCTAGTTTTTATTCTAGCAAAATCACTAATTATGGGGTTATGACCAAGATTTTCACATAATTTGTTTCTATTCTACATTATTCCAAGTTAGATGATCTCTCTTGAACAACAGAAATTCTTATATAAGTTTTGGGTTTTGTTTCTTCTTTACTAATTCCAATTTGGAGAAACTTTGCTGAGGTAACAGCACCTGAAATAAAATCTCTAAAGCATTATTTAGATTCAGAAACCAATCAGGAACTTTATATATCAGGTTCAAACATGACAAACTTTTAATATAGATATAAATAAATGTATTAAAAATTTATAGGACAAATTATTATAATTCTAAATATTATAAGGTAATTTAATTTCATCATATAAATTATCATATTTTACCATCTCTTAAAAATCAACATCTATATCCAAGCCTTTATGCAAAGATATGTTATATCTAGACTTACATATATATCAGTTTAAGAATAATATGGATCATTTTAAAATTTTTATTATTTATCTGGCTGTGCCAGGTCTTGGCTGTGGCGCACAGGAGCTTTAGTCTTCATTGTCGCATGTGAGAGCTAGTTCCCTGATCAGGCATCAAACCCAGGCCCCCTGTGTTAGGAGCGTGGAGTCAGCCACTGGGCCACCAGGGAAGTCTCATCATGTGAATCATTAATATTACAAAATGTTTCTCAGATGCCATGTTCAATTGTTGTGAGCAAGAAAGTGGATGATAGGCAGTATTGCTGCTGCTGCTGCTGCATCGCTTTAGTCGTGTCCGACTCTGTGTGACCCCATAAACGGCAGCCCACCAGGCTTCCCGTCCCTGGGATTCTCCAGACAAGAACACTGGAGTGGGTTGCCATTTTTTCTCCAATGCATGAAAGTGAAAAGTGAAAGAGAAGTCACTCAGTCATGTCCGACTCTAGCGACCCCATGGACTGCAGCCTACCAGTATTGGGATATGACAATTTATTATACAAAATTGTATGGTATTCCTATCATCTGAGAGTTGATTTTTTTTCTCTTAGCTCCTACTTTTACTGTTCAAATCGTTCTCTCAGAAATAATGTTTGATGCTGAAATCAGCAGTAGCACCACCTGTCACCTTCACCGCTCTCAGATATGGTCCCCTTTTATTTTGAGGACATTAAGCAAGTTAGTTAGTCTTGCGTGGTGGGGGGGGCGAGTGCTGTTTGGGTTATAGGTCATGCTCTGCCACAGCTCAGAAAAAAATCACAATACATACTTCCCATGGGTTATTTAACGCATGTATATTTTTGTGTGTGTGATAACTGGAACCCTTTGAAGCAGAGGGTCCATGGCCGAGTCTCCTTTGCGGGAGTCTAAGGACAGTGATGCTATACTGCCTACAGTGCAGTAAGTGCTGTGTAAAATAAAAAATGAAATTGTAAGACATGACATATTTCTTCATAAGAGTCTGAAATCTAACTATGGAGGGGGAGAGTACTAGGATTCATAATGAAAAAACATAGTAAGACAGAAGTTGACCCAATGTCCAGAAGGATGAAGCACTTTGTACCTACATACCTGCAGTATCCCCATGAGCCCAAGGCTACCCCCAAGGGCAGAGGCTGTCTCATTAGTCCTGGAGTCGTGCAGAGCATCTGGTACAAAATCAATACACAAAAAAACACTGGGAATTCCCTGGCAGTCTAGTGGTTAGGACTCAGCACTTTCACTGCCTAGGGACTGGGTTCAATCCCTGATTGCGGAACTAAGATTCCACAGGTCACATGATGTGGCCAAAACCAAAAACAAACCTATTGAAGATGAAAGAAAGGAGCATACGGCCCCTAAAATAATGAGCTCAAGCTTCTGACACCTTAAAAATAAATCCTTCTCACCCTGATTTTCCCCTCCACGTCTTTCTCTTTCTATCTGCCCTCTTAATTCATCTTGTCCCCATAAAGACATATTCTTAGAAGTTAATCTTATCCGCTCCCTTAGGTTTGACTCCAATGCACACTTGATATTTTTCCTCCCATTTGATGTTCTTTTAATTAATAGTTACTTTGAGAGTATTGTATATACTTATGTACAGATTTAACTATTAAACTGACATTAGGTAATTTTTCCTCTGCATCCTATGTGATTTCTTTTCCTGATTTCATTTCTGTTCATGAAGTTTCTGACAAAGAAGTGAGTCAATAATCCTTAATTTTGTTAAGATGCTTTTACAACACAGTAACATTCTTCCCTGGTGACTCAGCGGTAAAGAATCTACCTGCTAATGCAGGACACCCAGGTTCAATCCCTGGGTGGGGAAGATCCCCTGGAGAAGGGAATGGCACCCCACTCCAGTATTGCCCAGGATATCTCATGGACAGAGGAGCCTGGTGGGCTACAGTCCATGGGGTCGCAAAAGAGTTGGGCATGACTTAGTGACTAAACAACAAAAAGGACAATGAACACTCTTGAGGTGACTTTGTAGACCCATTAAAAAAAGAAAGTGTTAATCATGCCTAGTAAGGAAGAGAAAAGAAATAGCTAATGTGAAATGAATTCAAATTGTTGTTCATCTGTTTTGGAACAGAGAACTATATATACACAAATGCTCATGTAAACACTTGCAGCTATGCTCTAATTCACCCTCTTAAATGCCTGATTTTTGACCCTATCTTGGTTTAGCTCTGCTTGCTTTAATTATGATCAAAAGCTGAGAGTCAAGAAATAATTCAGATATTTGTCAAGCACCCACAAGGTTCACGATACCATATGAGGTTCTTGGAACACGGTGTACAGAGAAGGCAGTCCTTAAAAAACCTTATAATCTAGGAAGAAAGGAAATAAAAACATACAATTATAGGAACTACCAAATGAATAGGTCAAAGACTGTATCTTCAAGTTAAAGAGTTGGTTGGACAAATTTAAGTGTTATCTAAGCCTGGGTTTGTAAAAGGAGTACATCAAGGCTGTATATTGTGACCCTGCTTATTTAACTTATATGCAGAGTACATCATGAGAAACGCTGGGCTGGAAGAAACACAAGCTGGAATCAAGATTGCCGGGAGAAATATCAATAACCTCAGATATGCAGATGACACCACCCTTATGGCAGAAAGTGAAGAGGAACTAAAAAGCCTCTTGATGAAAGTGAAAGTGGAGAGTGGAAAAGTTGGCTTAAAGCTCAACATTCAGAAAATGAAGATCATGGCATCTGGTCCCATCACTTCATGGGAAATGGATGAGGAAACAATGGAAACAGTGTCAGACTTATTTTGGGGGGCTCCAAAATCATTGCAGATGGTGACTGTAGCCATGAAATTAAAAGACGCTTACTCCTTGGAAGGAAAGTTATGACCAACCTAGATAGCATATTGAAAAGCAGAGACATTACTTTGCCAACAAAGGTCCCTCTAGTCAAGGCTATGGTTTTTCCTGGAGAGTTGGACTGTGAAGAAGGCTGAGCACCGAAGAATTGATGCTTTTGAACTGTGGTGCTGGAGAAGACTCTTGAGAGTCCCTTGGGCTGCAAGGAGTTCCAACCAGTCCATTCTGAAGGAGATCAGCCCTGGGATTTCTTTGGAAGGAATGATGCTAAAGCTGAAACTCCAGTACTTTGGCCACCTCATGTGAAGAGTTGACTCATTGGAAAAGACTCTGATGCTGGGAGGGATTGGGGGCAGGAGGAGAAGGGGACGACAGAGGATGAGATGGCTGGATGGCATCACTGACTCGATGGACGTGAGTCTGAGTGAACTCCGGGAGTTGGTGATGGACAGGGAGGCCTGGCGTGCTGCGATTCATGGGGTCACAAAGAGTCGGACACGACTGAGCAACTGAACTGAACTGAACTGATGGACAAAAGGAGTTCTTCCCTGACTGGTGGCTCAGATGGTAAAGAATCTGCCTGCAATGTGGGAGACCTGGGTTCAATTGCTGGGTCAGAGAAGATCCCCTGGAAAAGGAAATGGCACCCCACTCCAGTTTTCTTGCCTGGAGAATCCCATGGATAGAGGAACCTGGCTGGCTACAGCCCATGGAGTCACAAAGACTCAAACAAACTGACGACTGAAAGGTTGTTGTTGAATCACGCGAATACACCGGGATTCTTGGCCCCCGGAGGAGAAGAATTCAATCCGGGGTCAGAGACAAGGCTTGATCGCTCAGAGGTTTTGTGTAATAAAGTTTTATTAAAGTATAAAGGAGATAGAGAAAGCTTCTGACATAGGCATCAGAAGGGGGCAGAAAGAGTACCCCCCTGCTAGTCTTCAGCTGACTGTTATATAGTTACTAGCAGTCTGTTAATGAAAGAAAGGAATGTCTTAAAATTCAGAATGGCGCCAAATGTTTTATCCTGGGCCATAAAATGATTAACTTGAATCTTAAAGAAGGGCAGACCACCATACAAATAGTTTCATTTACATAGATTAGGGGAACAATATCTGAGTATAACATACTGGTTTGTCAAGTAGGTTCTGGGCCAAGAGGCGAACCGACTTGGAGACAGAGTTTGGGGTAAAGACATAGTACATTAGCATAGCTTAAGACAAACATTTCCATAAGAAAAAGGCATTGGTTATCTCTAGGCTCAAGAATAGCTAATTTCAGGTGAAACCAGGTGTCATTATGGCAACACAGTATTTTAAGAGAAACCTCCCTTTAAATTTGTATAGAGAAGGAAAAAAAATATTGCTAGTTAGTTTCCTCCTGCCGCTTAAGAGAGATAAAAATGTCTGACACTTGCAGGCTATTTCCTCCATTTGGAGACCCCTCTCTCCTTGGGGACCCCTAGGTTTCCTATCAACCTGCCTAGGAAATGACTCTCTCACGACTAAGCACACTCACACACACACAGAAGGAAATAAAGAAGGCAATTGAAAGCATGACACATTAAATTCAATTTTTTAATGCAAGGTAAAACTTACAGTGAAATGTACACACTGTGTAACAAAAATAACAATAATTATACCCCAGATAGTTCATGAACATGTAGAATCTACATAGTGATATGCCCTCTTCCATTCCTGATTTTAGAACTTTGGTTTCTTTCTTTTTGTTAGTCAATTTTATTACTTCTTTCAAAACACCAACTTTCAACTATTAATTATTCCTTATTGCTTGCACTTTTTATATTTTATTGATTTCTACTCTTTACTGTATTTTTCTCTTGTACTTTTTTTGGCTTTAATTTGTTCTTGATGTTTTAGCTTCCTAAGGTAGAAAATGTGATCATAGACTTGAGAAAAAGTCTTTTCGACCCCATGGACTGTAGTCCACCAGGCTCCTCTGTCCTTGGAATTCTCCAGGCAAGAATACTGGAGTGGGTTGCCATGCCCTTTTCCAGAGGATCTTCCCTACCCAGGGACTGAACCCTGGTATCCTATATTGCAGGCAGTTCCTTTACCGTCTGAGCCACCAGGGAAGGTCTATTGACTTGAAAACTTTGCCATTTTCTAGCAAAAGCATTAAAAAAATAAACTACCTTTTAAACATTTTTTGTAACTTTAACGTGTTATTTTTTATTATTGTTCGGTTTGACTAGTTCCCTGTTGATTATTTTCTTTGAAACAACGGTTACAGAAAAGTGTGCTAATTTCTAAATATCTGGAGTTTCTTTAGATATTTTATTTGTAATTAATTTTTAATTCAATTCCATAATGTTCTGAGAATATACTCTGTAATATTTCAATCTTAGAATTCTATGCTTAGAATTCTTTTATGATCCAACATATAGTTCAACATGGCAACCATTCCATGTTCACTTAGAAGAAATTCATATTCTGCAGTCATTGGGTGAAACGATCTATAAAAAATTTCAATCAAGTTGGTTCATTTGTCTTCTATGTCCTTATAGACTTTTGACTTCTTGCTTTATCCACTTACTTACAGAGAGGGGTGTTAAAAATTGTGGATTCACATATTTCTCCCTTTTCTTCTGCCAGTTTTGCTTCTCATATTTGGAAGTTCTGTTATTAGGTTGATAGATACTTAAGATAGATACGTCTTACTAATTAATTGATCCTTTTATCATTCTAAAATGTTTCTTCTTTACAAATAACCCAGAAATCCCACTCCTGGGCATATATCCAGAAAAGAAGAAAACTCTAATTTGAAAAGATACATGTACCCCAATGTTCATAGTAGCACTGTTCACAATAGCCATGGCATAGACAAAACCTATGTGCCCATCAACAGATATGGATAATGTAATGGAGGATTATTCAGCCATTAAAAAATAAAATAATGCCATTTGCAGTAACATGGATAGACCTAGAGCATATCATATAAATGAAGTGAGTCAAAGAAATACAAATATCATATGATATCACTTATATATGGGAGCTAAAAAAATGATACAAATGAAATTTATGCTTATAAAACAGAAACATACTCACAGACATAGAAAATAAACTTATGGTTAACAAAGAGGAAAGAGGAAGGGAGACAAATTAGGAGCTTGGGGTTAATAGATACACATGTCTACATACAAAAATAGATAAATGACAAGGGTTTATATTACAGCACAGGGAATATTATATATTCAATATCTTGTAATAACCTATAACAGAAAAGAATCTGAAAAAATTTTATATATATGTATATAAAATTGAATCGCTTTGTTGTGCATCAGAAACTAATACAACATTGGAAATGAACTACAGTTTAAAAAATGTTTCTCTTTATCTACAGTGATATTCCTTATCTTTAAGTCTACTTTGATATCAGTATAAACACAACTGTTTTATTATACTTATTATTTGCATGGTGTAACTTTTCTCATTCTTTTTTTTTTCTTTTTTAAATTTTATTTTATTTAACTTTACAATATTGTATTGGTTTTGCCATATATCAAAATGAAACTGCCACAGGTATACATGTGTTCCCCATCCTGAACCCTCCTCCCTCCTCCCTCCTCCCTCCTCCCTCCCCATACTATCCCTCTGGGTCATCCCAGTGCACCAGCCCCAAGCATTTACTTTGAACTTATCTGTATGTTTGTATTTGGGCTTCTCTGGTGGCACAGTGGTAAAGAATCTGCCTGCAAAGTAGGAGACTTGCAGGAGACGTGGGTTTGATCCCTGGTCAGGAATGTCCTCTGAAGAAGGAAATGGCAACCCATTCCAGTATTCTTGCCTGAAGAATCCCATGGAGAGAGGATCCTGGTAGGCTACAATCCATGGAGTTGCAAAGAGTTGGGTGTGTTTATATTTACAGTAAATTCCCTTGTAGACAGATGGATCTTTTTTTAATCCATTGTGACAACCTTTTCCTTTTAATTGAAGTGCTTAATCCACTTATAATGAATATAATTATTGATATGACAGTTGGGATTGAGTTAAACATCTTGCTTTTAGTTTTCTATATGGCCCATCTATTATTTCATGTCTCCATCCTTTTTTTTTGTCTTACTCCAGCCACTTGATGCAAAAAGCCAACTCAATGGAAAAGACCCTGATGCTGGGAAGGATTGAGGGCAGGAGGTAAAGGGGATGACAGAGGATGAAATTGTTAGATGGCTTCATTGACTCAATGGACATGGGTTTGAGCAAACTCCAGGACATGGTGAAGGACAAGGAAGCCTGGCATACTGCAGTCCATGGGGTTGCAAAGAGTCAGACAGGACTGAGTGACTGAATAATATTAACAACACTCAAGTATTTTTAATATTATATTTCAATTATTCCATTTTTTTGTTTCTTTGATTTTAGGTACATATCTTTGAGTTATTTTCCGCCATTATTCTAGGAATTACACTGTATAACTTTAACTTACTACAGCCTCATTAAGGTCAACATTATACAATATAAGAAGAGTATACAGTATGATTTCTTTCTTATCCCTCCATATTTTGTGCCATTTTGTGATGTATTTTATTGCTATATGTTATAAATTCCAGTATGCAATGTTACTATTTTTGCTTAAAATAATATGCTTTTTAAAATAAAGTAAGCAGCCTAATGTGTGTAATTGGAGTCCCAGAAGACAATGAATGAGGCAGAGAATACATTTGAAGAAATAATGGCTACAAGGTCCACAAATTCTGTGAAAAAAAACATGTTTTGAGACACATATTTACCTAAGGAGCTTAGTTAACTCCAAGTTAGACAAATTCAACACACACACACACACACACACACACATCTAGTTGGAGAAAAAGAGATACATTACATAAAGGGGAACAATAACAAGAACCATCAAATCACCTAAATTCTTATTAGAAATAATGAAGGCCAGAAGACAGTTAACACATCTTAAAGTGCTGAAAAGAAACAAGAAAATATGGAATTTAGAAAAATGGTAATGATAACCCTGTATGCGAGACAGCAAAAGAGACACAGATGTATAGAACAGTCTTTTGGACTCTGTGGAAGAGGGCGAGGGTGGGATGATTTGGGAGAATGGCATTGAAACATGTACAATATCATATGTGAAACGAATCACCAGTCCAGGTTCGATGCATGATACAGGATGCTCGGGGCTAGTGCACTGGGATGACCCAGAGGGATGGTACGGGGAGAGAGGTGGGAGGGGGGTTCAGGATGGGGAACATGGGTACACCCGTGGCGGATTCATGTTGATGTATGGCAAAACCAATACAATATTGTAAAGTAATTAGCCTCCAATTAAAATAAATAAATTTATATTTAAAAAAAGAAACAAGAAAATCTGTTAGTAAAGAATTCTAAGTGCAGCAAGAATACTTTTAAAAAATAAGAGTGAAACTCTGGTTTCTCGTATTTATGGGATGACGTGTTCAAGCAAATTCTTCCACATATAATAATTATGAAGTCTGGATGAAATGTTTTTTAAAAGCCATTATTTAAAGACATTCAAAAGAAACCAGATGAGAATTTATACTTGAAAATCCACAAGTGAAATGAGCAAGAAAACGAGTTTCTGGTGTTTTTGCCTTAAAATATTCCCCTAAACTCTATCATTCCAGAAGCAGAAAACTGAAGCATTACTCATTCATTGTGACAGAGGATAGAGTTCAAGGATGAAAGAACAGCTAGAAGTTTAGGAACACAATCCTAGAAGTGAAAAAGTGTCAAAATATGGGCAGGAATGTTAATCTGCCCATATTCCTGGGCACCCACTAATGTAGGAGTGCACAGAAGATACCAACAGGATGATAACTGTTTTGGCCCAGTCAAGTTAACTGCCTATTAAAACAAAACCCCAACAATCCTTAGAAAACTATAAGAGTATCCTGTTTTAAAAACAAAATAAAAACTAAAATAAACAAAAAGAGTAGTGTTGCTATACTGTATTATCTATAATATTCAGTTTTCAACCAAAAATTACTAGCTGTACAAAGAAACAGGAAAGGAGGACCCACTCAGGAGAAGTCATTTAGACAATGATCCCAAGTGGGCCTGAATGTTATATATAAAAATCAAAGATACCAAAGCAAATACTGTAAAGAATTAAAATAATATGTGTTCAAAGAATTAAAGGAAAATGTGGTCTTGATGTGTGAACAGATAGAGAACCTCAACAGACATGTGGAATTTTTTTTTTTTAAAGAACAAATAGAAATAAAGAGTAGAATGATAGAAATGGAAAGTTTACTAGATGGATTCAACATCACATCTGAGATGGCAGAAGAAAGAATCAGTAAACTCTAAAAAGATTAAAAGAAATTATCCAATATGAAAAACAAATAGTAAAAAAGATTGAACCATTTCAAAAACCTATGGGACAATGTACTTGGCATCCCAGAATAAGAGATGAGAGAGGATGGGATAGGAAAAATATTTGATGAATAATAGTTGAAAATTTCCCAAATTTGGTGGAAAATATTAACTTGCAGATCCAGTAAACTCAGCAAACCTCATCAGGATAAATACAGTGAAAACCACAGCTAGTTAGAATATCAGGATCAAACTACTGTAAACCAAAAATAAAGAAATACCTTTAAAATGTATGTTTTGTCTGGTTTTCTTATTGTAGGTGGAAATTCAAGAACAATTATTGCAGTGATGATTGGAAGTCAAAGTTTTATACATTCCTTTTAAGTCTGGTTTTCACAAGACCAGCTGATCAACTTGTACCATTTCTACCTTTATTTCTCTATGCTCTGGCTACCTGTCCCATCACATACTTTTAAGATTGTCTTGTACATCCCATGACTACTACTCTCTTGAACCTATCTGTATTAATCAGCTCAGGCTGTTATAACCAAATACCATGGACTTACTTGGTGGCTTAAACAACAGACATTTTTTTTATCAGAGTTCCAGAGTCTGGGAAGTCCAAGATCAAGGTGCTGGCAGATTGAATTACTGGTGAGGACCCTCTTCCTGCTTATAGATGGTTATCTTCTTGCTCTGATGGTGGAGAGAAAAAGAACTCTAGTGTCTCTCCCTCTTCTTATAAAGACACTAATCCCACCACACTAGATTTTGCATGATCTAATCTAAAACCACGTGGCTCTAGTGGTAAAGAACCCGCCTGCCAATGCAGGAGACATAGGAGACGCAGGTTCCATCCCTGTGTTGGGAAGATCCCCTGGAGAAGGGCATAGCAACCCACTCTAGTATTCTTGCCTGGAGAGTCCCATGGACAAAGGAGCTTGGCGGGCTATAGTCCATAGCATCACAAAGAGTCGGACACGACTGAAGTGACTGAACACACATCATCTAAAACCAATTACCTCTCAAAGACCCCACCTCCAAATACCATCACGTTAGGTATTTTGGAGGGACAGGCATTCACGTCCTAGTACTCTCACTGGTCTCCTTAAAACAATGAAAACTATCTGAATTGTTCTGCTACTTTGATCAGAGTTTTGGTTAAGTTCTCAGTGTTTAAAAAATAAACTTGGAATTCCCTTAAGGAAAAATAAACTTTGTTTTTTTTGAGAAACAAAATGCATTTGAGGACTTG
Source organism: Bubalus kerabau (assembly GCF_029407905.1). Taxonomy (NCBI): domain Eukaryota; kingdom Metazoa; phylum Chordata; class Mammalia; order Artiodactyla; family Bovidae; genus Bubalus; species Bubalus kerabau. Next base: position 127,190,212 of record NC_073628.1, on the reverse strand, counting down.
AATTTAGGAAGAGCAATGGGAGGGATGTTGTCATCTAACTCAGTTGTCAAACATTCTCAAATAGTTATTTGGCTGAATCTTTCCTTTCTTTCTTTTCTCTTTCTGGGTCACTATCTTGGAAACAGGAATAAGAATATGGTTTAACATATTGTTAAGATAATCACCTAAAGCATTCTGTTTCCTTTTCCCACCCCCATTTCAAAGCCTCGGATAATAGACTGTGGTAACATCTTTTCAAGCATGTTCATAAGTAACATCTTCTTAAGCATCATTGATATGGTACTTTCCAACCTGCTCTTACTTTATCAGAAGAAAAAAATTCTTCTCTCAGTGAGACCAAATATAACACAAAAATATTTATTTAACTGGATTCATCCTTTTATTTCTAAGACTGTTTTAATTGTGGCAGCCTCGCCTGACACTGGAACAAAACAGAAACAATTGAAATCTGAAAACAAATTGCACACATTTACTGAATTTGAGTACTGTGTTTAATTTCACTTCAAATAAATTTAAAGGATTTTAAAAGTACTTCATTAGTTCAAATTGGAAGTCTGTAGCTGTTTGTATAAAACTGAGTCAATTTGGTCTACAAAAATACTCTCAGTACAACCTAAGTGAAAGTCACTCAGTCATGTCCGACTCTATAGTCCATGGAATTCTCTAGGCCAGAATACTGAAGTGGGTAGCCTTTCCCTTCTCCACAGGATCTTCCCAACCCAGGGATCAAACCCAGGTCTCCCACATTGCAGGTGGATTCTTTACCAGCTGAGCCACAAGGGAAGCCCCAGTACAACCTAAAGAGAAGTGATATTCATGTGGTTAAGTTTCTGCCCCTTGATAAGGGAAGGTAGCACTTTTACCTTGAGTATTTTACAGAGTGTCTCCAGCAGAACTGGAAGTTTTGTTTCGCTTTTGTTTTCTTTTAAAGACATTACCATCTTTACTAGAGTGCTGAATGTCATGCTGTTAGGGAAGAATAATGGATGGAAAAGTTGATGGAGAGACGGGGCAATGTTGGAATTCCCTGGGTCTAGCTGCAGCACAGTGGCATTCCCCAGACCAGAGTCAGCACATTTCAATAGAACCAGACTCTAGTCTGAATTTGATAACTTGTGTTTTCAGTTGTAATCCTAATCACATTTTTTATTTGCTCTGCACTTTCTTCTTGGCACTCAATTATTGACACTAGGGATGAATTGGTCACATTTGTGGCTAAAAATTGGGATGCCTTGTACCTGACAGGACTCTGTGTTTATCTTTCATAGCCTGGAGTTTAAGACTCCATCCAAAATTGAGCAAGTGAGATGTTTAAGATGAAATGGGTAGAAATGTAATTTTCCAGCCCTTAAGAAGTGCAAGAGCACAAGAAATACGTATTTTGGTACTTTTAGTTTAAGTTTACTTTTCTCAGCACATTTTAGCCATGTGAAATAACGAGAAGGAAATTACTTTATGGTTGTAAATTTCAAGTTCCTTTGGCTGTAGTACAGAGAAATTTTGAAAACTGGTCCAGATTGTTAAATGTCTATCAGTTTGGTTTGGCTCCCCCACATTGAGACAAATTTGACAATCTTGTTAGAGGGGCTGTGTCTTCCTTGGTTTTCCTCTACTTTTCTCTCTTCTTGCATATCCAAGCATTCTCAACCTTTTCCGTCTTCCCTATCCCCCAAATTTTGGACATTAGTTTCTTCCTTGTTTTTTCCATCTCTGTGAAAGAGGGAATGCAGGAAAACCGCTATAAAACTAGCTTTATCCAAGGGTTTTCAAATGTGGTAACCATTAGAATTAGTTGGGAGCTTGGTGAAAGTGCTGATTTCTAAACTCCATGTCATGAACTTGAGTTAGCAACAAGGCTTTGAAATTTATATAATTTGAAAAGCTTTCTGAGGGATTAGACATCTGTTAGATTCTGGGGATCCACTGCTTGAGTGTATTTTCTTAGGGTGGTGGTGGTTTAGTCACTAAACTAAACCACTCAATAAGTTCAGCTTTTGCGAGCTCATGGACTGTAGTCTGCTGGGCATCTCTGTCCATGGGATTCTCCAGGCAAAAATACTGGAGTGGGTTGCCATTTCCTTCTCCAGCGCACCTTTCCCTCCCAGAAACGAACCTAGGTCTCCTGCATTGTAGGCAGATTCTTTACCGACTGAGCTATAAGGGAATAAAATAATCATTAAATTAAGTTATAATAATAATATATCAAGTTCTGGCTGAGTATCTACATGACTCAACTCAGTGGTTTTGCAAGATGACAGAAACTATTTTGCTTAAGTTATTTATAATTCAAGACTGTGTGTCAAGCTGGCCTGACTTCGGAGGGCCTTCTCTGCTTACGCTGTTCTTCCGTCTCCTCACCAGCCCCTCAACTGAAAAAAAATTAGTTTTACTCCTCAATAAAATATCTTCTTTTTTAGAGTTTATTTTCAATTGGAGGATAATTGCTTTACAATATTGTACTGGTTTCTGCCATACATCAACATGCATCAGCCATAGGTACAGGCATGTCTCCTTCCTCCTGAGCCTCCCTCCCACCCCTCTAGGTTGTCACAGAGCACCTGATTTTTGCTCTCTGAGTCATACAGCAAATTTACACTGACTGTCTAATTTTACATATGGTAATGTATATGTTTAATGCTACACTCTCAATAATCTTATTTTTATTTTAAGGTTATACAAAGCAATGGTATACAGGGCAAAAATTTAAACAATACATAAGTAAAAAGGACAAAAAGTAAAAACAATTTCAAAATCTACCCTGTTCACAAAAATCCTATTAATTTGGGGTCTATCCTTTCATAAAACTCTTTATGCACACATAAAAATGTGTAACTCTAAGTGTATATTAACATTTGTAGATTAGATCAGAATGATTAACTCAGAGAGAGCCACACTGAGTGATGCCTTTCCTCCCAGCCCAGTCAAGCCACAGATAAGAAAGGTAAACGAATGCCTATTGCCCAGTATCAATAAGAGTTTGCAATTCTTTGTCCATACAACAGGAGATAGGCAATGAAAACAATTTTAATACTAAATTGTATAATGTTATCCATGCATACATGGACATCATATTTTTTCAGGTTCTTGTTGTTGATTTGGGGTTTTGTTTGTTTGCTTGCTTGCTTACTATATCTCTCCCACTCTTCTTACTGGATCATCCCTTCCAGTCCCCATGTAACCAATGTTACCAGTCTAAATTGTATCTTTCTATACCTTTCTCCATTTTCATACTGTTACACACAAATATACAAACATTTATATAAGGGAGGATATAATGGTTTGTTTTACAAAAATAAGATAATATTACAAGTGTGATATGTCATGAGGAAGTATGAAATGAAATGAAGTGAAGTCGCTCAGTCATGTCCGGCTCTCTGTGACCCCATAGACTGTGGCCTATCAGGCTCTTCCATCCATGGAATTTTCCAAGCAAGAATACTGGAGTGGGTTGCCATTTCCTTCTCCAGGAGATCTTCCCAACCCCGGGAAGAATGAGGAAGTATAGGAATACATACACACACATATATGCATGCTAAGTCGCTTCTGTCACGTCCCACTCTTTGTGACCCCATGGACTGTAGCCCACCAGGCTCCTCTGTCCATGGGAATCTCCAGGCAAGAATACTGGAGTGGGTTGCCATGCCCTCCTCCAGGGGATCTTCCCAACCCAGGATCAAAACCACATTTCTTATGTCGCCTGCATTGGCAGGCAGGTTCTTGACCACTAGCGCCATCTAGGAAGCCATATAGATAGCTAGGTCAGTTCAGTTCAGTTCAGTCTCTCAGTCGTGTCCGACTCTTTGCGACCCCATGAATTGCAGCACGCCAGGCCTCCCTGTCCATCACCAACTCCCGGAGTTCATCCAAACTCTTGTCCATTGAGTCAGTGATGCCATCCAGCCATCTCATCCTCTGTCATCCCCTTCTCCTCCTGTCCCCAATCCCTCCCAGCATCTGAGTCTTTTCCAATGAGTCAACTCTTCGCATGAGGTGGCCAAAGTATTGGAGTTTCAGCATTAGCACCAGTCCTTCCAAAGAACACCCAGGACTGATCTCCTTCAGAATGGACTGGTTGGATCTCCTTGCAGTCCAAGGGACTCTCAAGAGTCTTCTCCAACACCACAGATGCAAATCTCTCTCAGAATCAGGAAATGCTTCCCTGAAGAAGTGCTATTTAAGCTGAGTGGACTAAACTGTGTCTCCTCCCCAAAATTCATGTGTGGAAGTCCCAACCTTCAGTATCTCAGAATGTGCCTACATTTGGAGATAGGGTCTCTATCTACATTTGGAGATAGGGTCTTTATTAAAGGGATAATTTAGTTAAAATGAGGTCACTGGAGTGGCCCTAATCCAGTGTAACTGGTATCCTTACATGAAGGGGAAACTTGGATATAAACACAGAGTAAAGACCATGTGACGACACAGGAGAAAGACAGTCCTCCACCCGCCAAGGAGAGAGGCCTCAGAAGAGAGCAATCCTGTCAAGAACTTGATATCAGACTTCCAATCTCCAGAAATGTATAGAAAATAAACATCAGCTGTTAAGCCCTCCAGTCTCTGGTACTTTGTTATGACAGCCCTAGCAAACTAAAAGAGATTTATAGGAATAATTCATTACAGGGACATAGGAAAAAGAATACTTACACATTGGTGTGGAAATGTGAAATATAGTAGTCTTTTTGGAGAGTAATTTACCAATAGCTATTAAACATTTGTTTCTATGGACAAATTCCCAAGAGTGGAATTTCTGACACCAGATCATTAAAAAAAAAAAAATGCTTTTCTTGTGGGTTCCCCAGAGTTCTAACATTGCTGCACTTACATTATAAAATTTCTGCTTCCAAAATATTTCATTTTTGAAGACTCAAGCAGCATATTAAGTATGAAAATCCCTTAGGAAACTCAACATCAACAAAATAAAAAGTAGCAAAATTCTGTAACAATGCAGTGTTCATTTTTTATTGCTACCTAAGAGATAACCACAAACTGAGCAGCTTATTGGAGTTTATAAATGGCTTAGCTGGGTCCTCTGCAAGGCAGCAATCAAGGTGTTAGCTGGGCTGTGTTCTCATTGGAAGGTCAATTCAGGGAAAATCTGCTTTAAAGGTCATTGGAACTGCCGGCAGAATTCAGAGTGTTGTGGGGACTTTCCTGGTGTCCAGTGGCTAAGATTTCTCACTCCCAATGCAGAGGGGGTGGGTTCAATCCCTGGTCTTGGAACTAAGATCCCACATGCTGCAACCAAGACTTTTCGTGCTGCAGCCACAGTTCCATGCTGCAACTGAGAGCCAGTGCAGCCAGATAAACACAAGCAAGCATTAAAAAAAGAATGCAGTGTGTTGTGGCTATAAGACTAAAAGCCCGGATTCTTACTAGCTGGAGGCTACCTGTAGTTTCTTGCCAAGTAGGTTTCCCCAACACTGCCATTTACTTCCTCAAGCCAGCAAAAGTGCCTGCTAGCATAGTTATAGGAGTAGTCACGGGTGTAGCATCTCGTGACCACTGTCATATTTTATTTGTTAGAAGCAAGTCATAAGTACTGTCTACACCCAAGGGGAAGGGATTACACAAAGGTGCAAATGGAGACAGAAGTCAAGGAGTGACCTTACAGTCTGTCTACCACACAGATTTAAAACCTTCTTTGTCTATGAGTTAAGATGTACACTCTTTTTTTCATACTCCATTACCTGACTTACCAAAACAAGTCAGTAATGTTATCTTGTGTTTCTTGCTTTCTTCCTGGACTTTCTATGGCTTGATGTTGCTTTCACTTGCTTTGTTATAATTAAATTCAAATCAGCAAACATTTGTTGAGTATCTTCTAAACGGCAATCTTTCCGGAGGTTGTGGAAGGTCTGACAACTTCCATCTTTTGAGGCTACTATTAAATGAAGGAATGCCTAACAAGGGTTGCAGCACTGTTGCACATTTTGGGGGGAATTTTAGAACTGAAAAATATCTGAAATTTTAAAATTCACTGGGTGAGCTTAATAGCAGAACAAACATGAGAATAGAAAGAGTTGGCTAATTTCAAGTTAGATCAATAGAAAATATCCAATCTGAAAATGGAAGGAAAAATTATCAAAAAAAAATTAGCAGAGCCTTAGAACCTGAGGGACAAAACCAAAAGATCTAACACATAGGCAACTGGAATTTCAAAAAGAGAGAGAGACTTGGGTAGGAAAAATATGTGAAGAAATAATGACAACAAACTTTCCAAATTTGGTCAAAACATACTTTTACAGATTCTGCTGCTACTGCTAAGTCACTTCAGTCATGTCCAACTCTTAGCAACCCCATGGACTGTAGCCCACCAGGCTCCTCAGTCCATGGGATTTTCCAGGCAAGAGTACTGGAGTGGGGTGCCATTGCCTTCTCCAATGCATGAAAGTGAAAAGTGAAAGTGAAGTCGCTCAGTCGTGTCCGACTCTTAGCGACCCCATGGACTGCAGCCCACCAGGCTCCACAGATTCTAGAAGCTGGCAAACCCAGTCAGGATAATGATACACAGTTTCCATCAGGGTTCCCAATGACCAAAACATCCTAGTATTTATTCTTCTGTGTAATCCCTCCCCTTGAATGTGAGCTGAATCTTAGGACTTGCTTTTGATGGACAGAAAACAAAAAAGCTATGGGATGTCACTTCTGTAATTAGGTAACAAAAACTGCGGCCCTTGGCAGTCCTCTCTCTGTGTCTCTCTGCACCACCCTCACCAACTGCTTGTTTGCTTTCATGAGACAAAATGCCATGTTGTGAGATGCTCTATGAGAGGATCATGTGACATGTGAGAGGATCATGTGACAAAGAACTGAGGGAAGCCTGTGGTTGATAGTTCACGAGAAACCAAGACATCTGGCTAACAGCTCATAGGGAACAGAATGGTGGCGACTATCACATGAGTGAAGTATGTTCAGGGTCCTCACAGTCAAACCTGGGAAGATTGAAGTGTGTCTTCTAAGACTGAGAGACTTGGAAAGTTGTGCCCAAATTCTGGGTTCCTGATCCATAGAAACTATGTGATAATAGATCTGTATCATTTTAACTGGTAAGTTATGAAATGATTTGCTACAGGGCAAATCATAGATAACCAATATGCTGCTGAAATCAAAGATAGAGAGGAAATTGTAGAAGCAACCAGAAAACAAACAAAAAACAAATACATTACACACAGGAAGAAAAGTATTCAATAACTCTGGACTTTTTCAGAAAGTATGGGGATCAGAAAACAGTGAGCAGTATTTTTCAAGTACTTAAAGAATGAAATTATCAATTTATCACGCTGCATCTAGCAAAAATCTCATATGAGAATTGTGCCATGCTTAGTCACTCAGTCATGTCCAACTCTTTGTGACCCCATGGACTGTAGCCCGCCAGCTCTTCTGTCCGTGGAATTCTCCAGGCAAGAATACTGGAGTGGGTTGCCATGCCATCCTCCAGGGGATCTTCCCAACCCAGGGATTGAACCTGCAAAGGTCTCCTGCATTGCAGGTGGATTCTTTACCATCTGAGCCACCAGGGAAGCCCATATGAGAATTAAAGAAAACTAAAAACAATAACAAAAAAATTCAAATAAAAAAACTAAGATATTTCACTACCACTGGAGGTATACTAGAAGAAATGCTAAAGGGAAATCATCAGATTAAACAGAAATGACACCAAAGTAAAGCTTAGATCTTCAGGAATGAATTAGCACCAGCAGGAATGGTAAATACCTGATAAATTTATATGACTATTTTCCCTATATTTTACTGAAAATGAATATGATTGTTTAAAGCAAAAACTATAGCCTTATCTTTGGGGGGTTGTAATGTATACAGATGTAATACATATAATAACCAGTGTTGAGGCAGTTGATCGTGGGTTGGAAAAGAATTTCCAGACGCAGAGCACTTCAAAGGAAGTGAATTTGAAATATGAAAAGGAACAAAACATTGGTAGTTCTTGCCCTTAAGAAGCAGTCCAGTGGGATAAATAAACATTTTAAAATTTCTCAGATAATTATGTAATAACACATTATGATAAGCGCTAAGCCTGAGTTAGCGTGAAAGCCAGAGCTGCAGGGGACTTCAGCTGAGTTCCCATGCTTCATCCATTTGGAGTGTTCCCTTATCTTCAAGTACCAAAAACGAAAGCTCAAGGAGTTGTAACAAACCTCATTCCCCATGCTAGCATCAGTTTTGGGCATTGGGCTGAATTTATTACGAGAAATTTCCGTCCTTTAGAATTCAGGGGGGACATCCCTAGTGTTCCAGTGGTTAAGAATCTGCCTGCCAATGCAGATGGGGACATGAGGGCTTGATCCCTGGTCCAGGAAGATCCCTCGTGCTGTGGGGCAACTAAGCCCATGTATCACAACTGCTGAAGCTTGTGCCCCCAGAGCCTGTGCTCTGCAACAAGAGACGCCACCACAGTGAGAAACTCGCGCAACCACAACTAGAGCTAGTAGCCCCAGCTCTCTGCAACTAGAGAAAGCCCATGAACAGTGACAAAGTTCCAGCAGAGCCAAATACATAAATAAATTAAAAAAAAACCTAAAAAAAAAAGAAACCAGTGATTATATACTACCTTGTTCCTGTTTGAACAGGGAAGCCTTATGTTGCAGCACGTGCTCCTCACCTGGGATCCAGGAGGTTTGGAGCCCCATTGATATCACTAGCAGCCATCCTCTGCATACTTTTAGTGTGAGGTAAACCTTGGTACTGCTTATGGAAGAAATAAGATGGCACACAATGCATCAATGAGGGTCCAATTCAAAAGAGAGAAACTACACAAACTATTCAATGGAGAGAATGTAACTTAAATAGTTGTTAGTCATTTGTAGGAAACTGAAAAGGCAAACATGGAAGCTAGGGTTTTACAAAGATAATAGTTAAGGGAAGCAAAGGGAAGTACTACTCTTGGGATAAGGAAACAAAAAGAAGACACTGGAATACAGAGGTTTAGATGAAGAGCCCCACAGAGCTGGGACTTAGTCCTTTGAGAAGGACATTGTCAGCTGATTAGTATCTCTGAGTTTGCAGTAAGGCTGGTACTGGTATTACGGAAAAACTGCAAATGGAAACCAAATAGTACTACAGCAAATCAACTGTCACTTTTAAGGTGAAGAATCACTGCTTGGAGACAATGATAGTTAACAGGAAGGGGCAAGTTTCTTTTTCCTCCAGATGTCTAGCGTCCCTCTAGCATCCCCTGTTATCAAAGCCTAGGGTGGACTGAATCAGCTGGTAAAGGAAAAACTGCAGGAAAACAAAACAGAGAATAGAATGGTGAGTCTGGAGAATCAACTAGTTAATAACTGTCACAAGGTGAGAGAGCCAATAAAAACTACAGAACTAAGGTCGGTGGGAATTCAGGAAGTTGAAGGTGGACTGATCAGCTCATTGAAAAGTTGAACAGCATGAACTCTGCTGACTTTATCCAGTGATTGGTATTCCTTTTCCACTTGTTCTTTATTATTTAGGAACTAAAAGCAGAAACTGCCAAGAATGAGTTGAAAAATACTCTTAGGTTTGTCCTTATTCATTCGCATTACAGTATTTTTTTAGTTAAGGCCATCTAAAATATACCAAAGTGCTTAACCTCCCCCTAGGTTCCCCAGCAACATTGTCTGGACTTTCTCTACATAGATATCACCCTGTTTATCCAGTACTTAGACTACTAGGAACCCCCACTCTGGAACACCTGTGAGCCTGATAAAAGGCTTAAAGTAAGTGCAGAAAGTGCCTGAAGCTAGTTTGAAATAGATGTCATAAAAGTCATGCACCCATATACTTTATCTCTAGCCAGATATTTAAATTAATATTACACTTAATACTTACTTATCTGGTTTCCATTAGCAGCTGTGAAGAAGTGGCTGAACAAAAAAGAAGAGAAAAAAAGTTACATTGTTCTGGCAACTTTGAGAAGTTACCATGGAGAAGACAGATGCAATAAGAAAGGAAAAAAACATTATCACCAACAAAAAGAGAATAACAGCATGCAGTGTGGAAAAAACCCCACAAACCACACGATTTCAAAAAACATCAGTGAGAGAAGACAGGCCAACTAAGACAGTGCAGCAGTCTGCTAGCATTCAGGGAAAAGAATGGTTTGGTTCTGCCTGCCTCATCCCCATGAGGCATGTTGTTTTCATCACAAACTAGAACAGCCATGTGTCTGTTTACCATTGTATGCCCAATGCCTGCAACAAGATAGGCACTCAATCAAGGAATCATCAATAACCATATGGATGCCAAATCACAAAAAGATTTTAAAATTATGGTGAATATATTCCAGTGGCAAATGAAAAGAGGTATCAGTTGCATTTTTGAAAAGTCACTATTACGGTAAGCCACTATCTGAGGGCTAGAGAAAGTAGAACCAGAGAAAGTTATTTACTTCAAGAATTAAAATGCACTACTGTAGGCCACTGCCCTGATTCTAAATGGGAAAAAGCAAGACTTTGATTCAGCATAATTTACTTAATAAAGCACTGTATTTCTCTCTCTCTACTAATTTGGTAGCTTTCACTTTATTGCTATTCAAAGACTCTTCTACTGGGACAGACGCAATAGAAGAGATAGATATATAATATGATGAAATATGAGGAAAGGGAAACAAAATGGAATAAATAAGATGTTCTCCACCAATTTCTCCTCTGAGGGCATTTTCCATTTTATAGCTAGGAGATGGAGGTACAGCAAATGGCAGTGGCCAAGAGCTTTTAGCAATCTCATGGGGATGGAAAGACCAAAGTTGGAATTTGGACAAGTAGAGCCACCAAGACTTGAACAGCCAGGATCCCAGAGAGAAGATAATCATTGAGAAATGGGTATGACATTCTGCAAGGATTTTACCTCAATGAATGTTCGGAATCCTAAGTCTCTGAGAATGAGAGAAGAAAGAGGAATAGTTGCAGTAAAAACAATAACAAACATGTGGAACTGCTCAGTGTTATGTGGTAGGCTGGATGGGAGGGGAGTTTACGGAAGAATGGGTATATGTATATGTATGGCTGAGTCCTTTTGCTGTTCATCTGAAACTATCACAACATTGGTAATCAGTTATACCCCAATACAAAGTAAAAACTTAAAAAAAAAAAAACCTCACAGTTATTTTAAGATGTTTAAAAGATCAATAGAGGTTTGGGCAGTCTCTTGGAGCTCAACATAAAAAAGCAGGAGTTCAGAGCCTGAAGTGGAGTAGGAATCCTAGACAATAGGCCAGTTTTCAAACCAAGACCTTTGAATTACTATTCCCTAGGTTAAAGGCTACAAGAGTAATATGTAATCCCACACAAAGTTTTAAACAGTCTCCAATCATCTCAAAGCCTAATGGGAATTAACATAAACTGTGTCTAGTCTTCTTTGGAGGAAGATAACATCATCCAGTGTCTCTAAATAATTTCATACACAATGTCCTGCATTCAATCAAAAATGTAGTGGGCTGAATGACTGAAAAGCAAAATAAAAACAGACAGTAGAACCAGATACTCAGAACACCCAAATTTCACAGTTATTAGAAATATAATTTAAAATAACTTGATTAATATGCTCAATAATATAAAGGGAGTAATACAGAAAATAGATGGAAATATGGAGAATTTTATTGAGATCTGAGATATATAAAAGTAAATCAAATAGCAATCTTAGAAATTAAGAATAAAATTCAGAAATAAATACTCAGTGAATAAAATTAACAACAAATTAGAAAAAACAGAGATGATTAGTGAGCTGGATAATATGACATAAGAAATTATACAGATTATAACAGAAATAAAAAGATTGGAAAACACAAAATTATAAGACTCATAAAACATCATAAAAATATCAACATATGTAGTCCCAAAGGGAGAGGAGAAAGAAAATGAGCAAAAATTCAGTTTGAAGAGATGTCTGAGAATTTTCCAAAATTGGTGAAAGACAGTAAGTCACAGATTTGAAGAGCTCTAAAAACTTCAAGCAAAACAACTACAAAGAAAACCATAACCAGACATATCATAATAAAACTGTTAAAAGTCAAAGAAAAAAGGAAAGAAGTCATAAAAGCAGCACAGGAAGAGAGAGAAACATAATTTTTGTTGTTGCTATTTAGTTGCTAAGTTGTGTCTGAGTCTTTGCAATCTTATGGACTGTATGTAACCCACCAGGCTCCTCTGTCCGTGGGATTTCCCAGAAAGAATACTGGAATGGGTTGCCATTTCCTTCTCCTGGGGATCTTCCTGACCCAGGGATCGAACCCACATCTCCTGCTTGGCAGGTGGATTCTTTACCACTGAGCCACCTGGGAAGCCTAGCATTTCTCTTACTAGATTATCAGTTTATTATAAAAGGACATAATTCAGTAACAGCCAGATGAAAGAGATACATAAGGCAAGGTATGTGGAAAGGGGAACAGAGCTTCCATGCTCTCAACATACCACTCTGCTCCCATTGCCAAGTGTTTACCAGCCCAAAACCTCAACTCTTTTTGTTGAAGAGTTTTGATAGAGCTTAATCTAGAGCTGCCCTTCTCTTCCTCTTCCCAGAGGTTAACAGGTGGCTCTAAAAATTTCAGCCATCTAATCACTTGTCTTTCTGGTGACCAGTCCTATCTCAAACCTCTCTAGGGACCCCACCCTAAGTCATCCCATTAGCATAAACTCAGGCACACTCAAAAGAGATAGTTAATAAATGACAAAAGACACTTCTATTGGTCAGGAAATTCCAAATGTTTTCGCTGGGGACAAAAAACACATATATTTCTTATACCATTCTAGTATAAGCTACCTCTTATTTATCAGATGAGGCTATTATTAGACCTTGCCCAGAGGAAAAACAATGTCCTTCATGCCTATCTTATATATATCTCAATGCTTCAGTTTCATAACCAGAGCTGACCCTCAGCTAATACCTTCAGAGAAGTTATACTGGTTGCTCACACTGGAATCTATTTTGATTAACTTAGCATTTCCTCTGATTGAATGGTGACCATATCTAAGTAGTCATTAATAACTATAGAGTTAGACCATAGTCTATCTATCAGCCTGTAGTCAGGAAAAAGAAACCTCTCTAGGCATTTCAGGCAGGAGAGCATTTAGTAAAAGGAATTAGGTGTTTATAAAACTTTTGAAAGCACCAAGGAGGACAACAGACAATGAAAGTCATCAGTTATCTTCAGAAATCAGAAAATTGCAGGAATCACAGGTAACAGCCACTAATGATCTCAATAGCCTATTGCACCAAAGCAGATGGTGCTCAGCAGAAAGCCTAGAAGTCACTGCAAAATCTCACATCTGATGTCTATTGAAGACCACATGCCTGCTTGCTGAGGTTGAACAATAATGATTTCTGTTGTCTTCCACCTTACAAAAGCTAACATGAATAACTCTTATTGGAAGAATCAAAACCACAACCCTGCTGGTAAGAGATTCTGGGTAATATTTCCAGATTCTGGCCACTATACTGTAAGGGAGCTCTTAGAAGGACAGGGATGATACTGAGTTAGCATCAGACAATATCTGGCAATGCCAGAAATCCCAAGAGATAATTACAATTTTTTAACTGAAATATACTGAATTTACCATGTTGCGTTAATTACTGTGACACAACAGTGACTCAGTCACACATATATATATGTTTTTTTAATATTCTTTTCATTATGGCTTATCTCAGGATATTGAATATAGTTCTTATGCTATACGTTTGGAACTTGTTGTTTGATAATCACAAATTTAAAACAAAAAGAGAAGGATAACTATTCTTAACAATTTCAGTATTTTGCTAATTTATGCTAGCAAAAGGCTGGAGAGTAAATGTGAAAATGAATTCTGAAGATATTAGAACAAGACAGGAAGGGTATAATCTTAGACGCTCAACGAATTTACTAGTCAACCTAAATAAAGAAGTAAACTAAGATAATTTCAAAGAAATGAGTCTATTTGGGAATAGCAGAGGAGTTGCAATTCAGGACATACAAACTATAGCAAGCTACAGATGATGAGTCTGCTGAGGGCTTGGGATAGGCTGTATTTATGGAAAGGGAATGCAAAGAGGGGAGAGTTTTGTTGGAGTTTGTTAAAATCAAAACAGACAGACTAGCTTTGCAAATTCCTCGAGCAGACAAAACCAGTTCAGTCATACAAACAAAGCTCAATTCAGCTCACTTGGCAAGACCAATTCAACCTGAGTCATTTCCCATTCATGCCTCTGGAAATCATAAGCAAAAACTTTCCAAAGTTGATATGAGGCAAACCCTGTTTAACTCCCTATCATTTAAGAAAATTCCAATATAAATCAGTTTTCTATAAATTAGGAAATCAGTTTTTCATTCCTTTTGTTTTTCTGAGGGCACATGAATGAGACTTTGCATTTTATATCCACTGGTTCCATTTTTAGATTGATATTCTTGCATATATTGATATTGATAGCAAATACACAGGATACAAATACATGCTGGAGTGGCTGTGGAGAAAAGGGAACTCTTCCAACTTATCTACAAAACATAGAGAATAGACTTGTGGTTGCCAAGGGATAAGGGGGTAGGGGCAGGATGGATTGGGAATTTGGGGTTAGCAGACACAAACTATTATATATATAATGGATAAGCAACAAGGCCCTACTGTATAGCACAGGAAACTATAGTCAATATCCTGCGATACACCATAATGGAAAAGAATACAGAAAAGAATGTATACACACGTGTACCTAATCGCTTTGCCATACAGTAGAAATTACCACAACATTGTAGGTCAACTACACTTGAATAAAATAAAATTTTTAAAAATAGGCAGGCTGGTTTATGCTGTGGCAACAAACAACTGCCAATCCTGATTGCTTACTTTGTGTTCACAATACATACCCACGGTAGATCACCAAGGAAAACTTTCCCATTGTAGGCACTCAAGGACTCAGATTAATGCAGGTCATCGTTATACACGATTCCATGACAGGTGCAGTGAGGAAAAGACATTGTGGTGAATCACATGCAGCTCTCAAAATTCCTGCTGAGGGGCACATGTTACTTTAACTCATAGTGCATTGGCAAAGCAAGTCATTTGGTATGGAGGCGAATACAAATATTATGTTGGATTTATCCTGCTCAGTGTGCTCTCCAAACTCCTAAATTATGTTCCTTGTCATAATTGATAAGAGCAGCATAAACATTTCTTAAAAGCATGTTTTCGTTAAGTTTGTGATGCTAATTGGAGACACTACAGTTGGACTGAACTACCCTATACATGGAAAGGTAGGAGGATCCTGGATTGAGAGAGGCCAGGTAGATACACTTTAGCACCTGAAGTGGGAGTCAGTCTATGGGAGAAAGTTCCAAAGAGTCATAAGATGATAGGGTTTGCAGAGTAGACTCTAAATCCACTTTTCTAATCAGCCCCATGGACTAGGACTTCAGTCCTACCCGACCCATCCAGGTACAGATGGACCCAAGAACTGTGGGCGTCCATTGTCTTTCAAGGCAATGACTTCATCCAGAAGTAAATGTCAGTGTGCTGCTTCCTGCTGCTGCTGCTGCTGAGTCGCCTTGGTCGTGTCCGACTCTGTGCGACCCCATAGACGGCAGCCCACCAGGCTCCCCCATCCCTGGGATTCTCCAGGCAAGAACACTGGAGTGGGGTGCCATTTCCTTCTCCGATGCAGGAAAGTGAAAAGTGAAAGTGAAGTCACTCAGTCGTGTCCAACTCTTAGCGACCCCATGGACCGCAGCCTACCAGGCTCCTATGTCCATGGGATTTTCCAGGCAGGAGTACTGGAGTGGGGTGCCATTGCCTTCTCCTAGTGCTGCTTCCTAGAGTTGCCAAAAATAAGCTATCACAAATTTGGTGGCTTTAACAACAGATATCTATTATTCAGCCAAAAAAAGGAGGAAACCCTGCCATTTTTGACAACATGGATGAACCCAGAAGGCAATATGGTAAGAGACGTGAGTCAGACAAAGACAAATACTATATGATCTCACTTGTATATGGATTCGGAAAAAAGAAAGAAAAGTCAGACTCACAGGAAAAGAGATTAGATTTGGGGTTACTTCCCTGGTGGTTCAGATGGTAAAGAATCTGCCTGCAATACAGGACACCTGGGTTTGATCCCTGAGTTGGGAAGATCCCCTGGAGAAGAGAACGGCCACCCACTCCAGTACTCTTGCCTGGAGAATCCCATGGACAGAGATGTCTGGCAGGCTACACTCCATGGGGCTGGAAAGAGTCACACATGACCAAGTGACTAACACTTTCACTACTTTCACTTCACTTACAACGCTGTATATCAATTATATCTTTAAAAAAAACTGGAAAATCCCTTTTAAAATTAGAACAAACAACAACAACATAAATTTATTCTCTCACAGACCTGGAGGCCAGAAATCTGAAGTCAGTGTGCCAAGATCTCTAGAGGACAATTCTTCTTCACGGCTTCCAGCTTCTGGTGGCTCCTAGCAGTCATTGGCTGTACACCCATCATTCTCATCTGTCTCCATTTTTACATTATCTTCTCTACTGTGTCTCTGTGTGTCCAAATCTCCCGTCCCTCTCTTCTATAAAAACACTAGTCATTGGATTTAGAATCCAGTCTATATTCAGGAAGATTTCATTTCAAGATCTCTAACTAATAACCCAACGTTCAAACAAAGTCACATTCTGAGGTTACAGGTGGACACGAATCTAGGGGAGGGATGCTAATCAACCCACTATAGTAAAATTCTTCTCAATTATATGAGCTACTCTGAGGGAGTTTCCCCTGAGGGAGTAATAGAAAGGTGATATATGTTTGTCCTCTCTGACCCAAAATGAGAATGTGGAGAGAGAAGATGCTTCGTGTTTCCATTACCTAGTGCTACATAACAAGATACTTCTCCAAACTGGAGACTTAAAACAGGAACAAATTATTATTTCTCACACTCTGTGGGTTGACTAAATGGTTATTCCACTTAATTTGTGTCTCCTGTAGTGCTGGGTGCTGAAAGGTCCAAATAGGTCACATGACTGGCGAGTTGGTGCTGCCTGTTAGCTCAGCTGGGGCTCTTTCCCAGGCCCTTGATCCTGCTCCACATGGCCTGTCCAAGAGGGTGGCTTGGGCTACTTACAGGATGGCATATGAACTACTCCAGGAGTGCAAAAGTAGAATCTTTCAGTACATCATAAGCTTCAGGACTGGAACGAGAGCATCTGTTCCACGCAGGTCACCTGGTCAGTTCAGATTTGAGGCAAGGAGATATACAAGGGTGTGAACACCAGCACGGTTCACAGAGGCCCACCAAAGTTCCAGTCTACTAACTCTCCTTCTCCCCTAGGACTGTGATTAATGTGGACCATTTCAAGGGGCAAGGAATTTGCAAAAATAAAGTGTAGGGGCGGCTTAATGGGGCTAAAGAACTTAGGCTTTGATGTTGGATAGAGTACCTGGGATGTTGGCAGACTTTGGAGTGAAAAGGCTGTGAGGCAGAAGTCAAAGTCTTCATTGAAAGAGGAGCTGCTGCTGCTGCTAAGTTGCTTCAGTCATGTCCGACTCTGTGTGACCCCATAGATGGCAGCCCACCAGGCTCCCCCATCCCTGGGATTCACCAGGCAAGAACAATGGAGTGGGTTGCCATTTCCTTTTCCAATGCAGGGAAGTGAAAAGTGAAAGTGAAGTCACTCAGTCATGTCCAACTCTTAGCGACCCCATGACTGCAGCCTACCAAGCTCCTCTGTGTGTGTGGGATTTTCCAGGAAAGAGTACTGGGGTGGGTTGCCATTGCCTTCTCCTGAAAGAGGAGAGTAACCTGATAGAAAGGTCAGTGATGAAGTCAGATGGTAAGAATTCCAAAGAAAGAAGTATTAGCACATAACAATAAGAAAAGTAAGGGTCTGCAACATGGCAGTAGCAGAATGTTGACTGCCCCAAGCCCCTTCCCTATGGAAATGTTGAGGATAGCTTCCACTCAAGTAATCTTCCAAAAATATTAGAAACAATACATGCCGTGGCTGCCTAAGGAAATAGAATGCTTTTACCAGGTTTCAGAAAAAGCCATTGATCAGAATCCCTCCAAGCACTTGAGAATGATTTTCTAAGTGACTGTCACATCAGCATGGTAGTGTGACAACTCAAGGGGATCAAGATTGATTTAGGGAGCAAAACTTAGAAAAGATAGTCTAAATCGACCCAATAAATGTATTTGGCTTCACTGAATAGTACTTGAGAAAGTAGTTAAATTAACTCCAGGTGAAAAATAAAGTCCTCCTCTGCTGCTGCTGCTGCTAAGTCGCTTCAGTCATGTCCGACTCTGTGCGACCCCATAGACTGCAGCCCACCAGGCTCCCCCGTCCCTGGGATTTTCCAGGCAAGAGTACTGGAGTGGGGTGCCATTGCCTTCTCCGATAATCCTCCCCAACTCCTCGCAAATCCTTAAGGTAGTTGATTAGCATACAAAAAGGCAAAATTTGTAATTGGTTGCTTTCTTCTATATACTCAAAAGTTTAATATAAAGAAGAAATTTTTATTTTCAAAAATGAAATGTGGTGTGGAAATCAAAATATGAACTTTTATCATTAAACTCACTATAAACTTTACCTATTAAATGTACCCAGTAAGGATGTGTGCCTCTTGTTGTTGTGTCCGTCGCTAAGTCATGTCCGACTCTCTGTGACTCCATGGACTGCAGCGCACCAGGCTTCCCTGACTATTCCCTGGAGTTTGCACAAATTTATGTACATGTAGTCCGTGATGGCATCTAACCATTTCATCCTCTGCCTCCCTCTTTTTCATTTGCCTTCAATTTTTCCCAGGATCAGGGGCTTTTCCAATGATTTGGCTGTTCATATCAGATTGCCAAAAAACTGGAGCTCCAGCTTCAGCACCAGTCCTTCCAATGAATCATCAGGACTCATTTCCTTTAGGATT